>NC_132925.1:40534873-40843762 GCF_047675955.1 Chlorocebus sabaeus
AACAATGAGAACACATGGACACAGGGAGGGGAACATCACACACTGGGGCTTGTCAGTGTGTGGGGGGCTAGCGGGGGGATAGCATTAGGACAAATACCTAATGTAGATGACAGGTTGATAAGTGCAGTAAACCAGCATGGCATGTGTATACCTATGTAACAAACCTGCATGTTCTACACATGTGTCCCAGAACTTAAAGTATAAAAAACAAACCAAAACAAAAAAAACTTTCTCCCCTCTAAGTCTTCCTTGATCAGTCAATGGCAACTCCATTTTTTAAACTGTTCAGGCCTGAGACTATAAACTTCCAGCAGTTGTCTAACAGCTTGCACCAACTAACTATTACTTACTTAACGATTCTTCATATTAGTACTTTTTTTTTTTTGGTTATTGATCAATTACCTATCCCATTCTTTCAAGTTAGAGACTTTCCATTTTATGGTATCTAAGACTAAGAAGATAATCTCTACATCTCTGGGAACTATAATTTAAGAGGGCTACAGGCATCTGGAGGGTGTCAAGAGGAAAAATCACCAAAATATTGAGAGAAAGTAAAGCCAAGTTTATGAGAAATAGGTGAAGAAATTGAGGATAGAGAAAAAAAAATCGAAGGAGAAGTTATATCTGTTGTCAAGTATTTCTATAGTCCTTCATGTGGAAGGATGATGACCACAATTTGAACTATCTATCCTTGTAAAGTTAAGCCATTAGGAATGTGACAATGCTTTCTTCTGGGAATGGATAGACTTGATAATCAGCCACTAAAAGAACATAATACTGCAAGGCTTAGGCCATAGGCCATTTAGTTCCCAAGTCTATATATATATGTCTATGACTCTCTCTCTCTCTCTCTCTCTCTCTCTCTGTGTGTGTGTGTGTGTGTGTGTGTGTAACAAAAAGGAAAGGAATAATATCTTGAGATATTTTACAGTTTTAATATATTGCTATATGTCCATGATTGTTACTTTGCAATATCTTTACTAGAGTATAAAGGAAACCCTTTATTCAGTGTCCCAAAACAAAAAGTTTAGTTAGATGTTATCATACCTCATCTGAGAAAGAGATGGTCAACTGTCTCATAGGTAGAGAAGTAGTGATTGGATCATGTCCAAAGAACCAGACTCTAGATGAAAATGTTTCTGTCCAATCCTCTTAAGAGAGAGCCTTCTTTTCTTCTCAGATATGTACAAGTTTAAGGAAAGAGATCTTTCTCCCAAGGGCTGAAAAACAAATTGGAATTATATGTGATATCTGTCATATATAGTTCTGAGTCTTTCACCTATGCTTTATAAACAATAACCTATTATTTAATTTTTGACTGGACAAGGAGAAGAGGTTATTTCCCTGAGTTTCAGCTACAAATTCTCAAAAAAAAACAAAAACAAAAACAAAAACAAAACAACTTCTTTTAAGACAAATAGGTCAAAGTTGTAGAGTAACAGATTTTGACTTCCTATGAAAACGACTTATCATTTCCAGGATGTGTTGCCTCTAGAGCAGTGGCTCTCAATCTTGGCTGCAGTTGAAATCACTTGAGAGGGCTAAAAAATTCTGATTTTTGAGTCCGGCCCTCAGATTCTAATTTAGTTGATCTGGGCTGTAGCTTCAGCATGGTGATTTTAAAACGCTCCCACAGGTGTCCCATTGTGCAGCCAAGGTTGAAAACTTCTTTTCTAGAGATATTTTCGTCCTTCTTTCTGTTGCTGAGGATAGATGAGGGAAGATGGGGGTGAGGGTAGTGTTTCATGTATGTGTTGGAGGACCACTCTGAGCAAATGTTGCTGAAATAATGTAAGCATTAAACAGTTTATTGGAGTAGGTAGCCTTTTATCTTTTCCAACCTTGAGATTCTGTTATCTTGTGTCTAGCTTTCACAATGCACATATATGGAAACAAGGAAATGTATACAAGGATACAAATTCCACTGAGCTATACATATTGAGATGATTTTGCTAGTATAGCTGTATTCTTAGTTGCTGCCTCTTTGGGTGAGTGAACTGTTCTTTTATTCTGACTGCTTTTAATGCACATGACATAGTTTTATTAGACTACATTATACACAGCATCATTGAGTCAAAGAAAAGTTATTAGCCTGCTAGAAGAAGCTTCTTAAGCAGCTGTGAGGGCTCGTTAATATACATTATGATGTTAATAGCGCACATAAATGTGTGTTGAGTGGGTGGTAGGGGACAGAAATTTAAACCAAATTAAAAATGTGAGAGAGACTGCAGCACACGGGAAATAAATGATCATTGCCACTAGTCTCAATTATTTTTCTTTTTTTCAAGGTCAAGTTGGCAATTTTTCACAACTCCTACCCACAAATGCCCTTCCCAATTGATTGACTCTTACAGCTAGAAGCTCTTCTTACACCCAGGAGGCAAGCTTGCTTTTTTTATGCTATTAGAAAAAAATCTAAATGCCAAAGTGAAAAGAATACTGAGCTTCTGTTTATTTTTATCTGAAAATCAAAACATCAGGCAAACTCTAAAGCAGTTAATTTTGATTTTAATCCAGGATTTTAAAAAATGAAAAAAATGAGCTCAAATGACTAAAAAAAAAAAAAAAAACCTGAGGAAAACTGTTAATTATTTTAAACAAACATAAATAAAGCCTTATTTTAACACTGCTAGGTAGGAATCTCCTAATTCTTCCCACTCAATAAAGCATGCTATCTGATGTGGCAAAAGAAAGAAAATCTTTTGTTCGTCATTCCTATTGCAGGATGAAAGAATATCTAATGCTTCCATAACTGTGTAGGACTTTTTCTCATGGATTTCTTTTCCCTAAAATTTAACCATAGCTTAAAGAATCAGGGTAAACTATCATAATTTTGCACATAGAGAAGGTGAGAAGTCTCTAGGGATTCTTAATTGTTATATTGATAAACAAAGTGTATTAGTCTGTTTTCACACTGCTGATAAAGATATATCTGAGACTGGGCAATTTACAAAAGAAACAGGTTTATTGGACTTACAGTTCCACATGCCTGAGGAGGCCTCACAATCACGGCAGAAAACAAGGAGGAGCAAGTCACATCTTACATGGATGACAGCAGGCAAAGAAAGAGCTTGTGCAGGGAAACTCCCATTTTTAAAACTATCAGATCTCATGAGACTCATTCACTATCATGAGAACAGTGCAGGAAAGACCTGTCCCCATAATTCAATCACCTCCCACTGGGTCCCTCCCACAACATGTGAAAACTGTGGGAATTAATTCAAGATAAGATTTGGGTGGGGACACAGCCAAACCATATCACAAAGAGAGATGTACATGATGTTTGATACACGTAGGAGAGAGTGATTAAATGGGAGAAGGCAGGAATAAAGTGGGAGGTAGGGGCTGTTAGTAGGGTAGGAAGATAACATTTCCAAGATCGTCATTTAATTCTAAATATTATATAATGTATCAACCTCCTTTCAAAGTTCCAGTCTACAAATATTCCCTTTTTTAAGTGGCCTAATCTATGAGATGCAGAGAGTAAATGTGCTCTTTTTCTCCAAAGCCCAACAATATCTAAAAAGAGGTATAGGATGTAGAATTGACGGAACACAGGAATTAGTCATAGATTGGCTGTCACCAAGTGAGGGAGACGAAAGGATCAAGAATAATTTCTGGGTTTCTGGTATGAGAAATCTAGCTGACTGAAGTACCACTCACTGAAATGGGGAACAGGAGTAGTTTAGTTTGGACATGTTTTTTTGAGATTTCTAGAAGACATTCCAATGGAGCTATCAAGTAGAAAGGTGACTGTGGTTCTGGAGTTCAGAAAAAAGATCTGGGCACCAGTTATCAATTTGTAGGTGACTAGCATATAGATGGTATTTAAAGCCATGGGACTAGACAGATCATAGGTTGTAGAAATTAGAATGTAGAGTGTGAAGAAAGAATATCTAGAAGAAAGACTTGAGGCAGTCCAATTCCTTTTGTGAAGAGGGGGAGGGTCCAGAAAGGAGTGGCCAGAAAATTAGGACAACTAGGAGAGTGAGCCATAGAAGCCAAGAAAGTGAATATTTGAAAAGGGGAGAGAGTCAACTGTATTGAGTGCCTTTGATAAATCAAATAGGAAGGAAGTTGAAGTGTACATTGAATTTAAACCTGTTGAACATTGGGAACCTTAGCAAACACACTTGCATTGTAGTGTTGAGAATGGACCAGATTAGTATGGGTTAGATAGGGAAAATGAGGAAGTTTAAAGAACTTTGAAATATTTATTCATCTATAAAGGGGGAGTAGAGAGATACAGGTAACTGAAAGGAAATGTGGGAGTCAAGATAAGTTTTTTGTTTTGTTTTAAGACAGATGATTTTATACCATGTTTAAATGCTGAGGGAAAGATCAAAAAGGAAATGGCTGAAGATGTGGGAGAGAGAAGGAGCTACTAAATGGGGCGAGGTTCCTGAGAAACCTGGAGGGGTAGATCCAGAGCTTGTGGTTTGGGACAGAAGGAGAAATCTCTCAATTGTCAAAGGGGTGGGGTGGGGATGGGTAATTAGAGAAGGCAAGAATGAGTGCTGATGTTAGTGTTGTCTATAAGATTTGATGATAGGATGATAAGGACATTCACATTGAGTGGCTTCCATTTTCTCTATTTATGGCAAAGTCATCAGCTGGAGTTGCAGTGGGAAAGGAGAAACTGGAGGACTGAGGAAAGTAGAAAGATTATGAAATAGTTGTAGCAGGTAATGACCTTGTTTCATTGGTTATCTTAGTTTACATTTGGATCTTTAGTAGTTTGTTTTCTAGTTCTACCACTCTGCCTCAAAATATTATAACATCTCTCCAATTCACTCATATCCCCTCCAGTCCCTCTCTTTTTGACTCTTTATTTTCTCCCTTTTTTCTTTACTACCAAACTTCCTGAAATTGCTATTTGAATTAATTGCCAATTCTTGCTCATATATCATTTGCTCCTAAATCCTTAGGATTTAAGGATCCTAAGGGGTTGGGAAAAGGAAGATGACCCAGTGAAGAAGATGAAAGGGACCTCAAAGAAGTCAGAAGAAAATCAGCATAGAGTCACATTAACAAAGCTAAGTATAGAATAAGATTCCAAAAGAGCTAAAAGTCCATCTCAATGCATTCACCTCTTCTTTACTGAGGAATAATTGGTTATTCCTTCAATATAATCACAAGACTCTGTTTTTACAATTCACATCAATAATCTTACTACAGTGGTTCATTATTAGTTGTTTATATGTCTGTCATCCCCCTATACTCAATTGTTATTAGTTCTTCAAGTTAGTATTGCTCTGTTTTTCATTTCTTTTTTCTTTATGATTTTTGTCCCCTATAACATCTAGAATTGTACCTAGTGCAAAATCGGCACACAATACATATTTGTTGAATAGGTGAAGTATTTTATCTAACTTGTGACTTAATTATCTTCAAACTCAGGCCTGAAATCCTAGCATGAAGCATGAATATTATATACTAGTGTTCATTCATTCAGTAAATATTTACGAAATACCTACCACATGTCCGTCACTATTGTTAATCTAATGTGCTGGGGATATAACCATAGACAAAAGAGACAGAAATCAATTTTTGTAAGCCATTTTACAAACCATAAAACTGACCCTTCTGTCTATTCCTGGTATTTTTCCTCTTTTCTATTCTTGTCCTATCAAAGGCTAAGGCCTTCAGGAAGCCTGATATGCATAAAGGGAATAAGGTTCCTTCCTCATCATCTTGTTTGCTTCCCATACTCCATGAAACACATGTTTTTGTAGCTACTAACCTTAATTCTTTCAACTTTCTTCCTTTCTTGGACTGTGGAAATCTCTCTAAGAGTTGACGAATTATAAATATGGTAACTGTATTTTTATATTTATAAATTAGGGCACATATTCTTACAAAAAGCTTATTTTTTCTTATTTGTAAACTAATTTACATAACATCTTATTGTGGTATAAAATTTAAATCATATTTAATTATATATATAATAAATACTGTTTAAAAAGTATACAATTACATAAAGAGAAATTAAAAATTCAGCCAAGACAAATGTTAGTTAATACAATATTTGCATTGTCACTTTCATCATCTGCTGTTGAAATGATGGCACATTATTCTTCTCATACTTGTTTGAAGAACTCAGTTTGCTTAATAATTGTTTATTCTTTCCATTTTTCCCCCCCGAATTTCTTGGCAAGTCTCTGAGTACTCCGTGCAGATTACTAGGAAAGATTTTTACAATGCCAATGGTTATTTAAATCTCCAAAAATTGTTAATGAAGAAACAAACAATAAAGAACAAAAAAGCAAACAAAGCTTTCCTCAATTCTGGAGTTTAAATAGACAGAGACTAAATTTATATATTTTCCTTCCATTTATGGAAGAATAATGTTTCTACGTTGAAAATCTTTAAAAACATTCAACCATCATTAATCTACAGATACATTTGTCTCATTTTGCTAGCAAGTTCTTGTAAAGACACAACTTAAGGCCACAGTGTTCCTTTAACAGATAATATGACTGAGTTAATTACTTACTTTCCAAGATTTACCACTCTGTGTCTCCCCAACGGAATCTAGCCAGCTTAGAGTGTCTTAGATTTCCTTTCTAAATGAGTTTTCCTTTCTAGATGACTAGGTAATTATGAACCTACAAATATCCAGCTACATACTACCCAAGGTCCAAATCATAACAAACAGTATTTTATAATTTTCATGTTAAGTTCTTTTACTTTGCATAGTAAAACTAAATTTTTTTTCTTTCAATTCTTTTATAATCACTAATATTAACATGAGACTTTTGGTGCTGAAAAATAATAGTAGCAAACATTTATGGAAGTTGTCCTATGTGCCAGGCAGTGTTAAGTGCTAGCATGAATTCTCTCACTTAATCTTTACAAAAATCTCATAAGGTTGGTAATTTGATATTCCTTTGGTAGATAAGAAAATTGAAGCACAGAGAAGTAACCTGCCTAACATCACACACCAAAAAAGTGGCAGCCTCAAATCTGTCTGAAACCACAGTTTTTACTCTTAAAAACAAACTATCATGTATCCCTCTCTCCTCTAGGTTTTGCCACTCAAATTTAAAAACAGCCTTATGGAAAACAGTGGTATTTGTTGAGAAACTGGTTGTTTTTTGATGGTTTAGGAAAACAATAATACAGTTTTTTTTTAATTTAAAGTCTTAGTATATTTAGAGGTACACAATATTTAAATAGGAACTGTTCCAGAAAATTCAAGGTATGTGGTCTCCATAATTAAAGAACATTAAACACAGACATACTTAAAAATTATGCAAAATAAAGTAATATTTGCATTAAATAAAGAAGGATTATGGCTGAAGACAGTAAAGAACTGGGAATAATGGGGAGGAAGGAATGAGACTGAGAAATAAAATTTGTTTTTCTAACTGCAGAGAGCTAGAGGGAGAAAAACCCATAAATCACTCTGGCTGTTACTGAAAAAATGCTTGTAAAGTTCCTCAGCTTGGCAAAGGTTAAGAGAACAATAATGTTTTGTCAGCCCGAGCTAGCCAAGGAGCTGATTAGAACAGAAAGCTTATCCTTCATAGCCAGAGAGGACCCATTTAAAGGGTTTTCTTGTTTTAGAGTCTGCAATAAGACAGGCATGAAGTCACTCATCCTTTTCTTTCCCTCATGACTATGTTTTTGAACTTCTCTTTATGGTAAAGCAAAGTCATGCTGGTATCCTAGCTTACTGTCTGAAACTCCAGTGTGCCAATTTTAGCAGAGCTAATAATTAATATGGCCATTTACAAAATAATAACATTATAACCCTTTGTCAGCCATTATGAAAAATTAATTCAGTAATGGCATTATTAAATTTGTTATTGCCATTATGAAAATAAATACATATCCCTACTTAAACTGGTGCAATCTTCATGAGTCATGATGAATTAAAGTTTCAGGAAACAAGAGAGACTGGGTCTAAAAAGAATTGTTTCCTCTTGTCTCCATATTCCAAACCCAAGAAAAGCTTACATCCCTTTGTAGTTTTTTTCATCTAGATCAGGATCAAAGAATGTATGGTCTATGGCCTGAATCTTGCTCACAACTTCAGTGTGAATAAAAATTCCAAGGGTTCATATTTCTGTTCATTTTGTCTACTACTGCAAAAACCAAAACTGGTTTTTAAAGCTCTCTAGTATTATTTTAAGATGAAATTCTCCTTCTGTAGATGTATCTATATTTCTTTCTCTTCCCTTTCAGCTCTCCTTGTTCTTATTTTCTCATTTCCCCCTCACATAACAATAACACAGAAAACTGTAATTTTTATTTGATAAAACTGGATGAAAGTTTGTGTCATCACTTTTTAAATTTAGAAGTAAGACTTAGAGATTACTAAATTTCTCTCTAGCCCTAAAGTTCTATGAAAACTTTTATAGTTCCTCCCTCCAAACTGAAATCACAATCACATGTTTTACATTGTCATGTTTTTCTGTTCTGTTTAGTTGATTATGCTTAGCAATTCTTGTCATTTTAAAATCTCTCTGAATTTTATCAACATCTAAATGAAAAAATCAATGTAGATGGTATGGGATTTCACTTTACAAAAGTCCCTTGTAACATGAGCTCTCCACAGAGACCTAACCTCTTAATGAGGGTATAAATTTGCACAACCTTTTAATAATAAAACTTAGAATTACATATGAAGACATATTATTTTGACATAATAATATCCCCTAAAATACTGAAACTTTACCAAAGATTTAGTATGAAGGTATTCTCATTATTATTTATAATAGTATAAAGTTAGAAATAAAATATTCAAGAATATGGAAATGATTAAATTGTGGAATATTTGCATGATTAAATATAATATTGGCATTCAAAAATGATGTGTCTGAAGAAGAATATTTAATGAAATGGGGAATGCTTACAACAAAATGTTTAGTTAAAAAAACCTAGAAATCAAAATAGTATGTACTAGACACTTTCAATTTATTTAAAAATGTCCTAAAAAGGACTAGAAATAGATGTCTAGATTTTCTAAAGTTCTCTAATACATGCACCTTACTTTTATAATCAGATATAAATGTACACATATGTAAATAGAAATATATTAATAAAAATGTGATCTCCAGGAATCTCTAATTGGTAGAAGAAGACTTTTGAGAATTCTCGTGTTTTTTGTCTACTGTGGGCTACAGTTCATCTCTGTTGTCCAGTACCTACATGGATACCATTTGAATTACCTTTTCAATAAGTCTGTGTAGTGTTTAGGAAGAGATTGCAGTGAATCTTGACTAAACAAACCATATGAAGACAGAATTTTTGATTGGAAAGAACCTTAATAGTCACCTAGTCCAAATCCTCTTTCTCTTCCTCAATTTCAGCTATAGTCAATCCACAGATGCAAAGGAATTTCATATTAATAGTAATGGGAACATAAATTCAAATCTAAAGCCAATTCCTATAAACAACTTTACTAAAGTACAAAATAATGAAAATGATGACAATATTATTTATTTGTAGTTTGCATTCTACAAGTCACTTTTATACACAGAATTTCACTTGTTTCTTATACTACCCTATATTTATTCCCATATAAAAGGGTAAATTGAGGCTTAGAGGCTAAAAGTGCTTGTTAGTGCCACAGTTAGTAAACTTAGGCCCGTCCCAACACTAAATCTTTTTTCTTACCACATCACAATGTGATGGATGAATATGTGAAAATTATTTTAGAGTATGCACAAAGAGCTGATTTTAAGTACATGTTTAACAGCATATATTTGAGTTTTGCCCCTAGCAGGGCAAAACTATTTGCTATTCTGTTACTGATTTTGTGCTCAGCCATATTTTGTGTCTTGGTTCTATCCTAATGACCCCTGCCTATTTATCTGAAACCGATGACAGCTATGACATTATCTAATTAACTCTGTGGTTTTTCTTTTGTGGGCTTGGACTAGGAATAAGAGTTTTAATGCTGATTGTTATTTACTGCCATATAATAGAAAGCTGACAATTATTAACCAGTACTCCTCTTGAAGGATGTATAATAGGGTCAAAAAAGAGTTAGATAAAGACTCAGGAAGGAAAGGTAATTCCTAATGCTCTGGAAAAATTTGCCAGAAAGGATATAGGTGGAACCTGTTTACTCGGCTATGTTCTCTTACTGAAATTCTAACTTAAACTGGCAAATAATAAGGACACTGCTATAACTTGATTGAAGGGTCAGAAGTGGGTGACAAATTAGGTTGCTCATGCCAGGATCTAGAAGCTCACAGCATGCACATTGGAAATGTTCACACTTCCTAATGTAAACAATTGCCAGCCCCACCTTATGGTAAGTATTATGTCATAATTCTCCCTCCACCCAAATTCTCCTTCCAGCTGTTCTGATATTCACTCAGACTACAGCCTTTCTCAGCAAATTAATACTGCCTTACTACATCTAATTAGTTATTGATAACTGATTTTCTTCAATTTTGATGGGGTACTCCCCTGCGATTCTCTTAATGTATTTCAAATTATGCCAAGATTTCTTGTGAGATAAGAGGGCACGGTGGCTCACGTCTGTAATCCCAGCACTTTGGGAGGCCGAGGCGGATGGATCACGAGGTCAGGAGTTCGAGACCATCCTGGCTAACATGGTGAAACCCCGTCTCTACTAAAATCACAAAAAATTAGCCGGGCGTGGTGGCGTGCGCCTGTAGTCCCAGCTACTTGGGAAGCTGAGGCAGGAGAATGGCGTGAACCCGGGAGGCGGAGCGGAGCTTGCAGTGAGCGGAGATTGTGCCACTGCACTCCAGCCTGGGCGACAGAGCGAGACTCCGTCTCAAAAAAAAAAAAAAAGAACCTCCCATTAGCTTGCCATCTTGCCATTCCCAAAGTCCTCTGTTTCTAGTACTCAGTGCCCATGAACTCTCAAATGTCTTTCTAGTTCTAGTATCCAAACTCCTGATCAGGTATTTTCCATTTTTTTCTGTTTTGTTTTATCCTAATACTTGAATTTGTCATAATTAACTTTCCTAATATAAAACACCTTTATAAAGGGATTTCTTTGGGTCCTCAACAGAAAACTACTAGCGTGAGGAAAGAACTTTGGAATAAGACTGATATTAGTCCAAATTCTTGTTTCAAAACCTACCAGATGTATGATATTGGGCTTATTACTTAACCTTGCTTTGCTTCAGTTTTTTTTTACCTGTAAAATGGAGTTATCTATAGCTACCATACATTATTGTTGTGAGGATTAAATAAGAAAATAAATGTAATTTTTTTTTTTTTTTTTTTTTTTGAGATGGAGTCTTACTCTGTCGCCCAGGTTAGAGTGCAGCGGCGCTATCTTGGCTCACTGCAAACTCCGCCTCCTGGGTTCAAGCAATTCACCTGTCTCAGCCTCCCAAATAGCTGGGATTACAGGTGCCTGCCACCATGCCCGGTTAAATTTTGTATTGCAGTAGAGACGGGCCACCATGTTGGCCAGGCTGGTCTCGAGTTCCTGACTTCGTGATCCGCCCGCCTTGGCCTCCCAAAGTGCTGGGATTACAGCATGAGCCACCGCGCCTGGCCGGAGATAGGATATTTAAAGAGGTGATTAAGCTACAATGAGGCCGTGAAGGTGGACTCTAACACAACCTGACTGGTAGCGTTTAAGAAGAGGAGATTAGGCACGTGGAGAAATCACACGAGGGATGTAAGCCCACAGAGAAAAGACCATGTCAGGCCACAGAGAGAAGGTGGCTGTCTGAAGCCATTGAGAGAAGCCTCAGAAGAAACTAAATGTGCCGATGTCTTGATGTTGGATTTCTACCTCCCCAAACTGTGTTAAGTTCCTGTTGTTTAAGCTATCTAGTCTATGGTATTTTGTTATGGCAGTCTTGTCAGACTAATACACATATATCCACTATTTTAGGTGGAGAATTGGCCCGCTACCTTTTTTCTATTCTAGTTTCTAGTTAGTCTTCTAAGCAGTATTAAATAATAAGGCACCGATTAAGAGCATGATCTTAGAAGTTAGACAGCTTTGAATTCGAAGACTGGATTGTCCACCAAAGTGACCTTGGGTGAATTTTTAAAATATTTCTGAGCCCCAGATTTCCTCATTCATAAAATGGGGACAATATCTATCTTATAGAGTTATAATAAGGATCAAGTTTAAAGAGTTGTATGTAAAGTTCATAGCATAATGTTTAACATAGTGCTAAATAACTGGTAGATTTATTATTATCTCTATATACAATGGATTATTCACATGTGGTTTTGTCAATTTGGTTTAGTTTTCTCTAACCCTAGCCAGCTAAATTTTCTTCTCCGTGTGAAACGCCACACATGTACGTACTTTCTACAATTATTTAATTATTTTGCAGGTGTGGAAAGGCAGCCTCTCTTAGCTTCATTGTTGGCTTGAGTCCAAAATCACAAACACTTAAAGTGAGTTGTGACGTATTTTCAACATACATCCTAAAAATCCTTCCGATGTACTAGATTTATTTAAATGCTTTGATGATTTTGCTCCATGGATCAAGCTGAAAGTATTTTTCTTCTTGCAGTTCTTCATACTTGTCATTTTAGGAAGAAGTCAAGCCTTATTCAGAAGCTGTACCTCAGTCATTCCTCTCCACAAAGTATTCTTCCAGTTTGCAACTATCATTACCCGATCCAACTCTAAAGTTTCTCACATTATTTATAAAATATATGCTGTGGTCTGGTCTCATTGCTGTTAACAGATGGTTTATAAAATAACTTCTTATTGCTTTTTAATTAATCGAGGATGAAATCTACTTGCATAGGTATTTCATTATGCTTCTCTCACCTAGTAAGATTTTTAGGCCATTGTTTCTGCTGTCTCCTTACACAATGTACTCTACCTCTTGCTTAATTCTATCCTTTGCTCACAGTTTGTGAATTGGCATCACAATATCTTCTGTCCACAGGCTCTCTGAGACTGCAATTATGTTATGATTTTTACTTGCTGCCATTCATTTAAATTAATGTTAACTGGGCACTTATTATGTAGACAGCATTATGCTATTCACTGTGGAGGAACACAGATATTTGAAATAGTACCAAATAGTCTACAGTCTAAGCATCCTAATGATCATATTTTTTAGGCTTCCAATATTTATTTGGAAAAGTTAATACGTTTTGACTTGGCTTTTCTCCCACTTCCTATACCTATTTGTTGTCCCATCTGAAGAGACATCTACTTTGTCACCTCTTTTTTAACTCAGGCAGTCTATTGAATTCTCTCCAGGGTCCTCAAGAAGGATCTCTGTCAATCTTTTGTGTACTTTTTTCCTCAGCTCTCCCCCAATTTTTAGAATAAAAACCATCATTTAGTTTGCGATAATAAGGTGCTAGTGATGATCATTTTAAGAGGTTTTGTTTGCAAACATTACATCTCACCTTGCTGAACTGGGGCTCTTCTTCTTCACTCCCATCAAAATATCAAACCATTACTTGCTATAGGCTTGTTTTCATTTATTAGAAAAATGAAAACTCAGCCACTTTATTATAACCTTCCTTGCCTCTGTTTTTAAAAAGAAAAGCCAGACATAAAACAAGGAAAGCAAACTCTTTAGCTTTAACTGGCATCCATACTTTGAGGTGAGCAATGGGCCAGGAAGAAGAGAAGAAAAAAGGGTGGAAAAGAGTAAAAAGAAACCTGTTGTTAGGGACCCAATATAGAATTTGGAACCCTACCAAGATCTAGTTTGTGTCAGACATAGCACTTGTTTCCACCATTATTTTTACCCCTTTCGAACATTGTGCAATTGGGTACCAACTCATATATCTTTAACTAATAAAAAATATTAATAAAACAACTCTTCAAAACCCTTTAAATGCCTATTTTAAGTGAAATATTGTGCCTGGTGCTAAATAATCTAGGAGAAATATACAATTCCATGCTTGCCTTCAAGAAGGTTACTGTCTAGCTGTGGCAATGAGAGACTACCAGCAGTGTAGGGAGTCCCAAAAGGAGTGAAATAGTTATTCAGGACAGAAAGATTCAATAATGAGCTGAGGATCTGCAAAACTGAGCTCTATTTCATCTTTACCATTTCCTTCCTATGTCCTTGGACAAGTCATCATCCTTCAAGTCTCCTGCTTCCTCTTTCCCACTCTCTTCCTTGATTGAGAGAAAAGAGAGAGAGAGAAGAGGAGAGGTGAAAAAGAAGAAAAAAAGAGGTCATTCTAAGTTTGTAAGATGTAAGACAATATTTGAAATGATCACTAATGAGTTCTGTTGTGATGCCCAAATTGAAGTCTCACTTAGCTGTGGCCCGCTGAACTGCCCTTCATTTTGCAAAGACATCGGGGTCCAAATTTTCCCCAATTCAATAGCAGGTGAGGGCTCAGAGCCAAGTCTATCCTGATACAGTTTTTTTTTTTTTTTCTGCACTGAATAATGCATCTTTCAAAATGATTATTGTGACTCACAGAGATAGCTTAAATATATTCTTGATACGGTTTACAGAGTGAAAAATATTTCTTTAAAGAAATTAAATAAATATCTTTGCATATGTGAGGATGATGGGGAAGGAGTAATTCTACTTACTAGAGAGCAAGGTGAGCAATCAATTCCTTAGGCTCTAGAAGGCTATATATTCTGAAACCATTGCAATACAATTCTGTTTGGCAGATACGAACTATTAAGCCATTATTAGGTAACGGCAGGGGTTAATCACAGATACAAGTTGAGTGCAGGTGGCAGGAGAGTTACAGGAGTCAGATAGATGCTCCTGAAGAGCGGGAAGAGGCTCGTAGAAGTGAAAAGGTGCAAAACACTCGCCCAGTTCACCATACTGTCCAGAGCCATACCTAAGGTAAGCAACCTTCCCCGCAGCCTCAGACTCCAGGCGCCCAAATTCGCACGCTTGCAGGCATTCTATTGATTCACACTTGCGTCCTTCAACAGGTAGCGCCAATTACATCCCCCAGAGCACGACCCCCAGCATACTGGCCAATACCGCTGTCAATCAAATACCTCACCCACTTCTGTAAATTCTCCCCTCCCGCTGTCATTGGCTTTACCTTCGGCCTATCCACAGTTATCTTCCGCCCTGGAGACCGCGGAACTTACCCTATCGAATCTAGGATTGGCGCCGAAGCTACTCCCGCCCTTCGTCGTACCGGGCACTCCGCCCCCTTCACCGCCCAGCTTTGCCAGGGAAGAAGCAGGGCGGGGCGAGCTAGAGGCCGGCCCGGGGGCGGGGTCTGCCTCCCACGGCGGGAGGGCGGAGCCTGCGCTGGAGCCTGACTGCTCGGTTAGGACCTCGGAGAGCGCCAGGCGCCGCGACCACAGGGACCAGAGAAGTGGCTGGAGCCGGGCCGGACCCACGCCTTTGAGCCCTCCTCCCTCGGCCCCCTCAGCTTCCCGGGCTGGCAGGCGGCGATTGGCGTCTGAGGAAGGTGCCTAAGTCCTGGGTCAGATAGTCATCCCTCTGGGACGCCGCCGCCGCTGCCGCCGTCCAGCTGTGGCTCCCTTGCACCTGTGTGTGTCTGTGTGAGTGTGTGTGTATGTGTGTGTTTGAGAGAGAGAGAGACAGAGAGACAGCGAGCGCACCAGCGCGCGAATGCCCGTGTTGAGGGTGTTTGTGTGTGTTCTGGCTGGGCGCGCGAATGCCTTGGTGTGAGGTGTTTGTGTGTTCGCGCGCCCGCGGGCGAGAGCCCCGCGCCTCAGCGCTTGGCCTGAGGGAGGGACAGCGGGAGCGGCGGCTCTGCGCGCCCAGAAGACTGACGCGGGACTCGGGCCGCAGCCGTCGCCGCCACCGCTTCACGTCCCCCGAGGGCGGCCGCCGTGCAGCGGAGAGAGCGGACGGCGGGAGGGCGAACAGGCGCGAGAGCGCGGCGGCGGCGGCTGCGGGCTGAGGTGGAGGGAGGGGAGCAGGAGATGGGGAGAGGGTGGAAAGAGGACGCGGGGAGGGAGATGATGGGGAGGTGAGGGGGAGGCGGAGGGACAAGTGGAAGCAGACGGTGTCGCCGTTCTCCCCTCCCCCCCGGCAGCTGTTGCTGTGGGTCACTCGCAGATGTTTTGGGGTCCGGGCTGCTAGGGGATGGGGACTAGAAAAAGTATCCCTCCCCCCCGCTGCCTTTCATAGTGACAAAAAAGGAAGCGTTGAAGCTGATGGGGGAAGAGCCCGGAAGGTGGTGGCAGAGTAAATACCGGCTCCCCCAACATCGTTTTTCTGAAAATAAAATATTCTGAGCTGAACGTTTCGAAGGAGGAAAGCCCGCCCTTAAGAGAGAGACGGAGTCTTGTTCTGTTGAACTCTGGTTTGATTGTATAATAATGATGATATAATGCTAATGACGATGATGACACTGCCTTTTATTTTTACCCCAGTGCTGATAAAGCGTAGTTACAGCTGGGGATACAGTCCTTGAATATCTGATGTATGAGGAGGGAATACTGTTGCTTTTGGAGTTGTGTTATATTTATCTTTTTTTTTTTTTAAAGGATATGCTTTTTGGAATTAAAATTTGGCAAACGAAGCCTGACTCTTTTCCAGTCGGTTATAACCAATGCTCGTAAAATGGGAACTGACTTGACTAGTGAAAAGAGAAAGGTCTTGACTAGTGAAAAGACCAAGGTCTAATTGCATGTGTTAAGTCACCCCTTTCCCTTTTTTTTTCCTTTGAATTTCTCAACAGTGTTTAAAATGAAGAAGTTTAATTTCCGAAAAGTTTTGGATGGCTTAACTGCCTCCTCCCCTGGCAGTGGTAGCAGCAGTGGCAGTAACAGTGGTGGTGGGGCTGGAAGTGGTTCCGTACCTCCCGCGGGGACTGCAGGGGTTCTCAGAGAGGAAATTCAGGAAACCCTGACTTCAGAGTATTTCCAGATTTGCAAGGTAAGCTTTGAATTGTCTTAAAGCCTATTATTTCTTTATTATACTGTTGTGAGGAAACAAGGAGGGAAAAACACACCAGGAACAGGAAACTGTTGAGATGTCAGCATCAGAGTCTGCTGCAGAAAGCTCTGTGGGTAAATCAGTTTGGCTGAATAGATATTTAGGCGTCAACTTAAAAAGCAATGATAGTTTAAGGGGGAAATGAGCACACACAAAAAGTAGAATTTGCAAGATAATGTTAAGATCCAATAGTGGACAGAATTTTTAATATTTTTGTATTATATTAACTGAAGAAACAAATTGTCATTTTTTTGTGTGTTGTCAGAGAAAATAATTGTTATTTCACTGTTCAGTATGAAATGAATAAAGCTACTAGCATGTTGCTAGGATTAAATAGATAATAGAAAAATATGTCCATTTTAAAGGGGCCAGTGACATTGCTTTAAAATTCTGAATAAAATCACCTCCACATTCTTAAACTCTTCATAAATACACAAACGGACAAATGCACAGGCTTATAAGAACTTGTAATAGTTGTAAGAACTCAAAAATAGCCTGTGTTCTAGTTTAGTGAGAAAACATTTTATGTAATTATACTTCGATATTGAACTTCTAATGAATATGCAAAATAAAGAGTTTCTGATAGGTAGAGAAGATGAGAATTTATAAAACAAGCATAGGTTAATGCATAGAGATATTGTTATTGCTATATTTGTTATATTTTATGATATAAAGTGATTTATAATTTTATTGCCACTTTTTGAGTTGTCTTGGAATATGCCTATTATATGCAACAAAAGCTACTAAGTTATTTATGTCATATAAATGAATATAATTTTGTAAATGTGTTTGGCTACATAAGAAGAAATAGAAAACTTGCAAAATTACAGAAATTAAGAACTTTTAAAATACTTTCACAAAAGAAAAGTTTTTTGAAATTAATAAAATTATTTTTGTGGTAAACAAGTGACACATGTATAATGAGATATATTTCAATCACTGCCTCAGCCTATATTCCTAACAGGGTCGTTATGAAAACTTTAAATAGTTGTAGTATTTAATAATAAACTAAATAACTATAGTTATTAGTTTACATAAAAGCAAGTTTATTTAGAGTTAAGTTAGATAGACAGATTTAATTCTAAGCTACTTTGTGAAATTTGTGAACAGTAATGATTTTTTTCCTCAAAAGGAAATAACAGATATTCTGTTAGATGAAGGAAGGTCTTAATAGTGGCTATGAGACAAATGTAAAAGAGTCCTGGAGTTCAAATTTGAACTGCTAGGCAGGGGAATTATGCCCTGATTCTTTAATCTTCGAGGTGTTTGCAGTTTTCACGATCAGATTCTGAAAATACTTTCCAAATTCTCTCAATTCCTGTATATGACAGTGATACAGGAGAATTTTACCATAGGTAAAATTGGTATAGGAAAGATAGACTTCTGAAACAGAATGGCATTGGGCTGTTGAGGTCAAAAAGCTTGTAGAGAAGGTTTTAAATAAAAAACTTAAGGAAAATGGGTGAATGCAAGAGAGAATGGAATACATAGTTATCTTCCCATTTATTCAGGTAATAGATAGTCATAGGAAGTGGCAGAAGTTAAAAACATATGGCATGATAGGAAGAGCATTGGCCTAGGAATCAGAAAATTTGTGTTTTATTTAAAGTTCTGCTAGTTGATAGCCATATAATCTTGGGTAAGCCATTTATCTCCCTTGAACCTTGATTTCTGCATCTGTAGTATGGGAATAAGTATATCTGCTCTCCTTAACTAACAGAGGGTTATTGGGAGGATCAGACAGAACAAGGTGAAGGTAATGCATAAATGGAAAGGATGATAAAATATATATTAATATTATTGTTAAAGTTTCTAAAATCTTGTGTTCATAGTAGAATGAATATAACTAGTGGGTTACAATAATATTAGCTTATGATTTTCAAATAAATTGTAAGATAGATAGCTATATAAGTTGTCCACTAACAGTATTGAAGTCTTATTAAATGTGTAAAATACTGTGGCATCTTTGGATAGGAATATAGTTTTTTTTTTTTTTTTTTTTTGAGGCAGAGTCTTGCTCTGTCGCCCAGGCTGGAGTGCAGTGGCGCAATCTTGGCTCACTGCAAGCTCCGCCTCCCAGGTTCACACCATTCTTCTGCTTCAGCCTCCCGAGTAGCTGGGACTGCAGGCGCCTGCCACCACTCCCGGCTAATTTTTTGTATATTTAGTAGAGACGGGGTTTCACCATGTTAGCCAGGATGGTCTCGATCTCCTGACCTCGTGATCCGCCTGCCTTGGCCTCCCAAAGTGCTGGGATTACAGGCATGAGCCACCACGCCAGGCAGGAAT
Organism: Chlorocebus sabaeus; assembly: GCF_047675955.1. NCBI lineage: Eukaryota > Metazoa > Chordata > Mammalia > Primates > Cercopithecidae > Chlorocebus > Chlorocebus sabaeus. The sequence goes on from NC_132925.1 coordinate 40,554,001, forward strand.
ATAGTTAATTTAAAAAAGTGGTTATATGGATGTATTATAGTTACCTGGTCTATAACAAAATATATAAAAATGGACTAAGGAAATCCCAAAATTAGAACAGTTACTGAAATGGGGACTTTATTTAGATTCATAGACTCACTGATTAAATGTGCAAAAAACATTCTCTTCTGAGTTCTAAGGAGTTGTCATTCTGGGTGCTTCTACCTTTTCAACATGGGCAAAACTGAAGTATAAATCTAGACTTGGCTGTTTGAAAGCCTCCTCTCTACTATATCTGATTAGTCATCACATCCCATCTATTCTATTTCCTTAGTGTTTCTGAAATTTATGATCTTTTCTACATCCCCAGTACTTGTTTATTCCATCATATTATCTTGCTTGGTCTTCTGAAATCACTTTCTAACTGATCTCTTTACTTCTAGTTTTACCTTATTATACTTCATTTTGTTACAATAACGGCTATTTCTGAAATACAATGTTAATTATGTAATTTCCTTGCTAAAAATTCTATATTGGTTTCCCTACAGCAATGATGCTCTTAAAATGAAAGTCTTATTTGAAACCACAGTAAATAACATCTATGCAAACAAATAAATGTGGCACGGTATGGGCACACATCTGTTTTAGAAATGATAAGAATAAATTATACAGCCAATTGAAAAAAAATTGTTTTTTATATTTGCTTTTTGTTGTGTAATATCACCCATAGGAAGATAGTAGGATGTTCGCTAGCCTTAAAAAAGTGAAAGTATAAAGCTGTACCCTTCATAATAAACAAAATATCTGTAAGAAGTTCACAGCCATAGAAATAGCAGAAGAAGCTTTGGTTCAAGGTCAGCTAAAAAAAAAAAAAAAAAAGTTAATGCATTAGGTTACTGCAATCTAAGTTCAGAATGTGTATGCATTTGAATGCTTGCATTGTCCAGGTATTTGTGAAATATATGAACTGCCTTTCCTGAACTTGAATTCTGTGAAATACAATTTGAAACTATTGCTCTATAAAATAAATTTCAAATTGCTTACCTTGGTGGTTATAGTGTCTCCTTCAGAAGGGATTCCTGTTTACCTTTCCATTTTCATTTGCTTGATTCCCAAAGTGTACTGCATTCCCTAAAAAATACCATGTTTTCTCATATCTCAGCGCCTTCTCTCATTCTCTCATTTCTGACTAGAGTAACTTTTCTACATTCATATGACTGGATAATTCCCAGCCATCTTTTACCTCACAATTCAAACATCACCTCTATGAGACTAGCTCTGACCACTGCCACCTCAACTACCCACCAGGGTTCTCTTTTTTCTTTTTAAAAACCTCTTCTATGTTTTTTCTGTAGCATCTGGCATATCCTATAGTGTGAATTTAGCATCTTCTTGTGATTAAAATAGTTTCTTAAAAATCTGTCACTGCCCTTATACTATGAACTCTTTGAGAAGCAAATAAGTGTTTTTTTTTTCTTGTTTCCTTCTTATTGCTAGGGTATACACTATCTAGCTGGCCAGTAATTCTCACCTCTGGTGTCTAAAATAGACATTTCCAGCACCTCCCCATTCCTAGAGAATAAAACTCTCTAGGAGTGAGTCCTAGGCACTTGCATTTTTTTTGAATGGCCCCACAGGAGATTTCTACGCACAGCCATTAGTGAGAATCATTATAGTGCGCACTCGATACACTTTTTAAATGAGTAAAGATGCATATACATGATTGGTCGATTAATTGAAAAAGATATTGAAGCAGGGAACAATTGCTACTTATATATGCCTTAAACATTTTATTTTAATTGAAAACATCTAAATATACAATTTACAAATCATTTGATAAATGACTAAGTTTTTCTGTTGAATATTGGTTCTGTGTGAACTTCTTTTACTTCTCTTCCATAAACCTTTCCAAATTCATATCTACAACTTTCAGTTTTGCTTTATTTAATGCAGAGTAAGAACTTACATGCTTTTGAAGCAAACCAAGTGTCAAGTCCTTCTAGATTATATATACAGTGATACGTATAAAGTAAGGCTTTATTTTGTTCACATCTGCATCATCTATGTATAGAATGGTGCCTGGCCCATTGAAGGCAGTCAAATATTTGTTGAGCAAATAAGTGAGTAAATTAAAGGAAGGAAGCTATATAGAGTGGTGTGTTAAAAGCAAACTAGATATTATTTTGAACAGCTTCTTGGAGTTGCTTTTATGAAATAACTTTTATATAAAGAGATAGAGAGCATCTAGTGAAAGAGTTGATACCACTTTAGGAACATGGTATATGCTTTTCAAAGAGATGTAGAAAAGAAGATTGTAGGAGGATTCAATTCAATTTATTTCAGTTTTTATTGAAGAAGATATTACGAACATTCTTATTTCCAAATGATCTCTTTGGGGGAACAGCTCAGAAGTTTTAGATTGACAGTGACAAACGCACGGGGTGTTCTAGACCTAATTAACAAAAGATAAAAATAAGTATATTACCAAAAAGATAAGAGTAAAATAAATATATTACCAGAACCAGATAACATAATCCCTAAATTTCTGAATAAACTCTTAAATTAGCCAACTCACTATTCATAATCATTCATAAACTGTTTTTATAAATGGTCATAATGTCAGAAACAACATGTAGTTTAACTAGTATAACTTCTGCAGGGAAATGGATTTATAATAATGATCCTCATATCTGACATAATATCAGATCGTACCAGGTAAATAGGTATGGATCAGAGGTACAGGCATGAACTGTAGAGCATTGGGCTTTCTAGGGCCCTAGCAGGATGAAAGGAGATTAAATGCCCAGATATTCTTGAATACTATCTCTTCCTCAAGATTTTCATTGTCTCCACATTCCCCTAATTTCACTCCATTTTACTTAAGCGGTTTTGCAACTGAGATTGGGACAAGATCATGATCACAGTTCCACAGTTATAAAGTTTTCATCCATAAAAAGAATAACAGAAGATTCCCTGAGATATGTGAATTTGTTTCATTTCTATACTTAAAAACTGGTAAAATAAAAGGTAGTACAGTTGGATAACTGATTATGGATTTAGCTTCTGACAATGACTTCATTCTTCTGTCACCAAAAAGCACAGTAGAGGCATCTTTAAGAATGGTAATGGAGGCAACCAAGGAAGAATTAAGCTACCATTAAGACTGAGATGCTAACAAGCATAATAACCAGGAAGAATTAAAGATTTTTTTTTCTTTTAAGAACCAGAAACCAAAACCAGATGATTCAGTACTCCAGGCTGTCTGCTTTGCTTATCCTGAGGGCATAAGTGTGTAGGGGCAGTCTTGAGTAAAGGATTATGGATGTGTAGAAAGTATGTTTGCAAAATTTTAAAGTTACCTAGAGGGCAATCACGTTTTCTCACAAAAAGTCCTTTAGTGCTAGTATTTATCAGCAAATTGGGTTGTTGATCTCATATAGTATGGTGGTTCTTATGTTCTTAAAAACAAATAGTGCTGTCATACTTTATGTATTTCTCATACAGAGCTAATTTAATATCTTAACATAATTTCCAAGTATGTTTATCTGTAGGGTTATTATCAGTGAGTAAACCAAATTTCTATTTCTTAAAATTTAGCGCATTTCTGTAGATATTTCTCTGCCCTCACTTGAAGATGTGCCTGTGAAAAATCTTAGGATTAGGTTTCATATTTACTTTTAATAATAGGGTGATTGTACTGATTTCCTATATTATAGTTCTGTAAAGCCATTTACATATTGGTTTAATAGCAACAACTTTGATTATATCCATTAAAGGTCTCAAGTAGAAGCCCTCCTTTAAACTTTCAAATTGAGTTTGTTTCTCTCATAAGAGAAAAATGGAACTTTTTGTTCCTACTTAAGTATCAAAATGATGATCTTTATAAAAAAACTTTTGTTTATAGTGACAGTTATTTTCTTTTTTAGTTTTAAAAGGAGGATAACTTTTCTTACTTCTTTTTAGTATTTGAAAGGCTAATCTTTTAATGTGTACAATATACTAGTGTTTTTATATAAAAATATAGATTAAGTATTCTGAATAATTGTTCCTAATTTTCTAGCTAATACTAAAATGTCTTTATAAGGACTAGTAAAAAAATCATTGATTAAGTTTTATACAACCAAAAATAGAAATAACATTTAAAGGATTTAGAGAAGGTAGTTATAAAGAATAGAATATAAGCCCTCCAAAAAGTATATAATAAGTTCACCATGATACCTAGGGAGAGGCTTGATTAAATGAAGCATTCATAGTCACTGAAGGAATGCAGCAAGAAAGTATTTTGGCATGTTTATTGTTGAAAAGATATTTTATTTATTATATACCTTTAAAAATAGGACATAAACTATTCTCAGCCAACTGACTATGATAAGAATGAAATAATGCTTTCTGGGATTGATTTATCAGCAAAATCACCTATGATGTATTCTTGATTTATCTAACATATTAGAAAGAAGAATATAATTTTAGTTTTATTGGAAGCCCAAACTTTATGTGTATAGAATTATTTTGAATATAATGGTATATAATGATGCTATATAATCAATATAATGAATTTGAAATTGAAAATATAGTATTTGTTTTAGTTTCAGTTAAATGTTTTATATTTATTTTTATCTTCTTTTATTTTTAGACAGAGTTTCACTCTTATTGTCCAGGTTGGAGTGCAATGGTGCGGTCTTGGCTCACTGCAACCTCCACCTCCTGGGTTCAAGTGATTCTCCTGCCTCAGCCTCCCAAGTAGCTAGGATTACAGGCACCCACCACCATGGCCGGCTAATTTTTGTATTTTTAGTAAAGATAGGGTTTCACCATGTTGGCCAGGGTGGTCTCGAACTCCTGACCTCAAGTGATCCGCCCACTCCAGCCTCCCAAAGTACTGGGATTACAGGCGTGAGCCACTGTGCCTGGCAAGTGTTTTACAATTCAATAAATATCTCTTTGAATTGACAATAGCATAAAATCAACATCTTATTTGGATATGTAAATTTTATTATAAATAAAACCGATCATTTTGGTGGTTTTAGATGCAGATTTAATACCTGGATTTAGAAAGTAAAAATTGGAATTGAGAGAAAATTGTTATACTTCTTTTACCTTTCTTTTATTTTTACTTTACCAAAATGGACACAATAAAATTAGTTACACTCTGAAGAAAACTAATTGGATTGGCTAATGATCAATTTAATTTGTTCCTATAAATTGACTAAAAACCTGTCTATAAATCTGTAAACTGTAAAAGTTTGAAAATTATTAGTAGTATAATAAATTTTGAAATTACATTGAGTCTGGGGGAAATGCTTACAGTTGGTAAACATCCATCTAGGTGGAAAATGTGAAACTAGCAAAGGAGACAGAGAAGAACCGAGTAGAACGATATGAGGAAAACTCAAGAGTAGAGGCAGGTAATCTGAAGCATCGTTTAGAAAGAATAGTAAGAGAGAAACTCGGGCTTTGTGGAGTGGTCAAAGAGTAAAAACAAAACAAACTTCAAAACAACAAACAAATAACAGAATTATTAGAGACAAGTGAATTAGGCCAAGAGGAAATTGATTAGGGTAAACATATTTTCAGTAAGGTGATGGACAGAAATAAGGTCAACACTATAATAAAGAATGTAATTCATAGCATCAGTACCAAGAGTAGAAGTAGGGGAGATGTGTGAGGAGTTGACTTTATAGAAAAGAAAAGTGGTGAAAAAATAGCCGTAGTAGATTTTAATATCATTTTGGTATACTGTAGGAGTGGTGATGCAATTAAGCCACAGAAAAGCAATTAAGGCTAACAGAAAGGAAATGGTAGGGTGGGGAATAGAGGTAAGATTTGCCTTTTAATTTAAATAGCAAGGGGTGGCCATGGTAGCACATGCCTGTAGTCCTAGTTACTGAGGAGGATGAGGGGGAGGAACCCTTCAGGATAGGAGTTTGAGGCTCTAATGCACTGTGATCATGAATAGCCACTAATAGTACTCCAGCCTGGGCAACATAGCAAGACCCCTGTCTCTAAAATAAATAAATAAGTAAGTAAAATAAAACAGTAGGTATCTAATTTGGAATTTTTCTCCTTACCTGACAAGATACATATTTCATTTGAATTGTCAGTAAAATCTGTGCTTTATGTCCTTTCAGGTAAACAAAAGCGTGTGATTCTACTAGAAGATCATATGACTTTTGTATTGTTGTTTCAATTACCAAAAACTTATTGGCTTAAAACAACACAAATTTATCATCTTATTGTTCTGGAGGTCAGAAGTATGAAATGGATGTCACTGGGCTAAAATTAATGTGTTCACAGAACTGCATTCCTTTCTGGAGGCTGTAGGGGAGATTTTGTTTTCTTGACTCGTGCAGCTTTTAGAGGCTGATCACAATTCCTTGGCTGATGGCCCCCTCCCATCTTCAAAACCAGCCTCCTTCCATTTTCAAAGCCAGTTGATCTTTCCAACATGTCACCACCCTGACACTGACTTTCCTGCCTCCCTTTTTTATATTTAAGGATGCCAATGATTACATTAGGCCCACCGGGATAATCCAGGTTAATCTCCCCATTACAAGGTTAGTTGATTAGCAATCTTCGTTCCATCTGCAATCTTAATTCCCCTCTGCCATATAACCTAACTTATTCACAGGTTCTTTGGGGGCTGTTATTCTCTGTACCTAGATGTTCATCACCTCACCTGTTTTTGTTTTTTGTGTTATTTTATGGAAAATTTTAAACACACAAGAACAGAGAGAATAGTATTGAACCCTCAGCTTCAACAGTGACCATCCTTGGCTAATCTTGCTTATTTATATTATCTTATTTGCTACTCTTACTTTTCATTATTTTAATGCAAATCTCAGACATTGTACCCTTCCACCTGTAAAAACTTTACAGAGCAGATAAGCACTTCCCCTCACCGTGTGCTTACACTATAATCCTAAAGACCATTATCATAGTGAAAAAATGAACATTTCTTTATATAATCTAACATGTAGTTAATGTTTAAATTCCCTTAGTTGTACCATATTGTGTTTTTGTAGTTGATTTGTTTAGATTGGGATCCAAGCAAGGTCCATGTTGCATTGTCACTTGGATTGAAGTTATCTTAATTCAATTTGTGTAAAGTCACAGGTTTTTTGATACGATCAGCTATCTTGTGCTTTTGTGTATATTAATGAAAAAAAAAGCCTCACTGTCCTGATTTCTTTATGAACTGGAAAGCTATATGTGAGGAAGTGGGTGGGTTGTTCAGTGCATCACAAGATGACAAATAGAGAACTTTTATATGTTTTCTAGACATGGTAACATTCTTTAAAGAATGGGAAAAAGAATATTTGTAGGTCATCCTGAGAGCTGTTGTACTATTTTGTGATGCTACTATAGGATAGGCTTTGCTGAGAATGTTAGAAAAGAGAAAAGTGTCATGAAAGACATAGTATGTGTCAAAGTGAATAAAAGTGGGGTGGATTCTTTAAGTTGCACTCAATGTTACTGATTTTTATCCATGAAATAAATTATTTGAGGGATAGGATGAGATTCAGTTTTGTATAGCTCTTCTTTTAAGTGAAAGAATAGAACATTTGATAAGGATTCACTCTACAGTTACTTAGAATAGAATTATATAGCAAAAAGCTGAAAGTGAATTGGACAAAGTCTGTTTTATTAGTAACTTAGATTTCTTCACTTGGGTTAATAGGCTAAATATACTTGAAGAACTGAGTTGTAAAGTGGTAGGAAGAGGATTAAAATACTGATGAGGAACACATTTTGATTTATTGAATTCCATTTTTGAATAATCTATACATTGCATTTATTGATTACTTACATAATTCCAAAGGGACCTTATTCTGATTCTCTGCCATCCTATAGTAGTTTATTGTTGGATCTTTCTTTGCTTTTTCCAGTTTCATCTTAACCAAAACTCCTTTGCTGTTTGAAGTAATATTCAATATTCTTGTGCTCTGCCATGGCTCCCCACTAGCTATTTGGTGAATTCAGTTACTTATTATTTAAACATTTACTGAAAACATATTTTATATATAATTCTAAACTAGATTTTTTAATTGGGCAACCTTTTTTTAAGAATGACTTTGCAAGGCAAGCACACACTCTGTGAACCATTTATATTTTTATGTGATTAACAGAATAATTTGCATCATGTGAACTTTAATTCATGTTTTGTAACATTTATGAAACTCTCTCTTATTCCTTTTCCAGTGGCTCAAGTTTTTTGCTCCCTGTCCCTTCCTTTCTTTCTTCCTTGTATTTCTACTATTTTTGAATTATTTTATAATGTATTTGATATCTTTTCTTTGTACTTAGCTTATGTTAATTTCCATTTATGTCTTCTTGGCTAAAATAAAAGAACCTGGAAAATGTTTGAAATATATTTCTTTTGGTACAATTTCATTTCCCTAACAAATCTAATACTTATTGAGACTATTAACATACCACAATAACTCTTTAAATCACAGTTTCTCTTTTATTCACCAATTTCTTTTTGAAAGGATTGAAAAGTATTTAATCTGGGTTAACTCAGTATAATTATCAAATAATTATCTTTAAATCATGCTTCTTTGTTCTCTGCTAACAGACTCAAATTTCTTACAAAATTTTTTTTGAAAAATGATTTGGGGTACTTTTTTGATTTAAAAAAATTTAATACTTTTAAATTGATGCATAATAGATGCACATATTTTTGGGGTACATATGGTAATTTAATACATTTATATAGTTTGTAAACATCAAATAAGTGTAATTGGGCTATACATCACCTTAAATATTTGTCTTTGCTTTATGCTAAAAGCATTATAATTATTCTCTTCTAGTTATTTTGAAATGTACAATGCATCACTGTAAACTATAGTCACCCTACTGATCTACTAAATACTAGATATTATTTCTTATATCAAAATATATCCCACCCTCCTTTCAGGCTTCTGGTAAACAATATACTCTCTGTCTTCATGAGATGTACTTTTTAGCTCCTACATGAGTGAGAACCTGTGATACTTGTTTTTCTGTGCTTGTTTTATTTCATTTAACATGAGTTCTTGTTACATTCATGTTACTGCAAGTGACAAGATTTCATTCTTTTTTATGACTGAATAATATTTCCTTGTATATATATACACCATATTTTCTTTATACATTCGTTCATTGATGGGCATTTGGGTTCATTTTATATTTTGGCTATTGTGAGTAGCGCTGCAATAAACATAACAGTGCCAATATCTCTTTGATATATTGATTTCCTTTCTTTTGAACATATACCCAGTAGTGGAATTGCTGGCTGTTCAATTTTAGTTTTGAAGAACCTCCATGCAGTTTTCCTTAGTGGCTGTACTAATTTACATTCCCACCAACAAAGTGTGAGTTCCCCGCCTCCACATCCTTGCCAGCATTCATTATTCCCTGTCTTTTTAAATAAAAGCCATTTTAACTGGAGTGAGATGATATCTGATTGTAGTTTTGATTTGCATTTCTCTGATGATTAGTGATGTTGAGCATTGTTTCATATACCTGTTCGCCATTTGTATGTCTTCTTTGAGAAATGTCTACTCAGGTCTTTTCCCATTTAAAACTCAGATTATTTATTTATTTTTGCGATTGAGTTGTTTGAGCTCATTATATATTCTGGTTCTTCATCCCTTGTCAGATGAACAGTTTGCAAATATTTTCTCCCATTCTGTGGGTTGTCTCTTTACCTTGTTGATGGTTTTCTTTGCTATACAGAAGATTTTTAGCTTGATGCAATCCAATTTTCTATTTTTGCTTTCGTTGTGTGTACTTTTGAGGTCTTAGAAAAAAATAATTGCCCAGACTGATGTCTTGGAACATTTCTCCAGAATTTTCTTCTAGTAGATTCATAATTTTAGTTCTTAGATTTAAGCCTTTAATCAATTTTGATTTGGTTTTTGTATATAGTGAGTGAAAGGGCCTTGTTTCATTATTTTGCATATAGATATCCAGTTTTCCCAGCACCATTTGTTGAAGAAACTCTCCCCACTGAATGTTCTTGGTAACTTTCCCAAAAATTAGTTGGTTGTAAATGTGTGGATTTATATCTGGGTTTTCTGTTCTGTTCCATTGGTCTGTGTATCTTTGTTTATGCCAGTATCATGCTGATTTGGTTACTTTAAGTCTGTAGTATATTTTGAAGTCAGGTAGTGTGATGCCTCTAGCTTTGTTCTTTTGCTCAGGGTTTCTTTGGCTATTCAGGATCTTTTGTGGTTTTCATATACATTTTAGGATTTTTTTGTGTGTTTCTGTGAAGAATGTCATTGGTATTTTGATAGAGATTGCATTGAATCTGTAAATTGCTTTGGGTAGAATTGTCATTTTAACAATATTAATTTTTCCAGTTCATAAGTGTGAAATTCTTTCCACTTGTTTGTGTCCTCCTCAATTCCTCTGTCAGTGTTTTACCTTGTAGAGATCTTTCACTTCTTTAATTAAATTTATTCATAGGTATTCATAGGTATTTTATATTCTTTGTAGCTATTCTAAATGGGATTGTTTTTTTATTTCTTTGTTCAGATTATTCACTGTTGGTGCATATAAATGCTCCTGATTTTTTTGCATGTTGCTTTTGTATCCTGCAACTTTACTGAATTTGCTTATCAGTTATAACAGTTTTTTGGTGTAGTTCTTAGGTTTTTTAAGTGTAAGATCATATCATCTGTGAATAAGGCTAATTTAACTCCCTTCTTCCAATTTGGGTACCCCTTTATTTTTTTTTTCTCTTGCCTAATTGATATAGTCAGGACTTTCTGTATTAGGTTGACTAAAAGTGGTGGAAGTGGGAATCCTTGTCTTGTTCCAGATTTTAGAGGAAAGACTTTCAAATTTTCCCTGTTCAGTATGATGTTACCTGTGGGTTTGTCATTTATAGCCTTTATTATTTTGAGGTATGTTTTTTTCTATCCAGTTTACTGAGGGTTTTTCTCATAAAGGGATATTGAATTTTATCAAATGGTTTTTCTGCATCTATTAAAATGATTGTATGGTTTTTGTTCTTGGTTGTATTCGTGTGATGTATCACGTTTATTGTTTTGCATTTGTTGAGGATTGTCACATCTGTGTTAATCAGGGATACTGGCCTGTAGTTTTCTTTTTTTGTTGTATCTTTGTCTGGTTTTGGTAATGCTAGCCTTGTAGGATAAGTTTGGAAGTATTCTCACTTCAATTTTTTTGAACAGTTTGAGTAGAATTGTTATTTGTTTTTCTTTAAAATGTTAGGTAGAATTCATCAATGAAATCATCAGGCTTTTCTTTCGTGGGAGACTTTTTCTTACTGCTTCAATCTTATTCCTCATTATTGGTTTGTTGAGGTTTTCTATTTCTTCTTGGTTCAATCTTGGTAGGTTGTATGTGTCCAGAAATTCATCCCTTTCTTCTAAATTTTCTAATTTGTTTATATACAGTTGTTCATAATAGTGTCTAATAATTCCTTGCATTTCCGTGGTCTCAGTTATTATGTCTCTATTTTTTTTGTTTCTGATGGTATTTTTTTGGATATTCTTTTTTTCTTAGTTTAGCTAAGAGTTTGTCTATTTACATTTCATTTTCAAAAGCAAACTTTTCATTTTGTTGATCTTCTATAGTTTTTTTTTTTATTTTCAACTTTATTTCTTCCCTGACCTTTATTATTTCTTTTTCTATGAATTTTGGGTTGGATTGTTCTTGCTCTTCTAGTTCCTTGAGGTGTATCTTAGGTTGTTTATTTGAAGTCTTTCTGCTTTTTTGATCTAGGTGTCTAATGCTATAAACTTCTCTCCTAGTACTGCTTTTACTGTATCTCATAGATTTCAGTGTATTTCCATTTTCATTTGTTTCAAGAAATTTTTAAATTTCCTTTTTAATTTTTTTCATTGACCCATTGGTCATTCAGGAGCATGTTGTTTAATTTTCCTGGGTTTGTGTAGTTTCTGAGGATCCTCTTGTTCTGGATTTTTAGTTTTATTCCTTTGTGGTCAGAAAAGATATGTCATATGATTTTTACTTTTTTGAATTTGTTCTAACTTGTTTTATGGCCTAAGATATGGTCTGTTTTGGAGAATGTTCCATGTGCTGATGAAAAAAATGTGTATTCTGCAGCAGTTGGGTGAAATATTTTGTAAATGCCAATTAGATCTATTTGGTCTAGTGTGTAGTTTACAGTGATGTTTGTTGACTTTCTGGCTGGATAATCTGTCTGTTACTGAGAGAGATTTTTTTTAACTGAATGTTTAACACATTTGTAGTAATAGAAGGAATGCAACAAGGATTAGAATTTTATAATTACATTAGATATTTACACAAAAGATGTTTCATTTTTCAAAGATGTTTCTCCTATGTCCCTATCATTTCTATCTTTCTTAAAGCAGTAGTTATTACCATTCTCATGGACAAGCTTATTTCATTGTGTTAGACAGTAATTACACATACTAGTTTCGCATCATTATCATCTTCAAAAACTCTACTCTTCATTTCACCACACAATCCCATTGCATTGTTTCACAGTACAGTTGTATTCCACTTAAATTAGAAAAGCCCAAAGAAATTAGAGCAAAAACAGTCAAATTCATGTGAATGAATGCTAAAGGACCAAAGATTTTAAAGTACTGATTTAGTAACAGTTACTAAATCTACAGGCATAAGACTTCTATTTATTCATATTATTAAAACTGCAATAATAGAAATTAAAGCTACATTAATGAAAAGTGAATAAGGAATGAGATCAGTAATATTTAAATATAGATGCTACATATTTTGTGATTAGTATCAGGTAAATATCTCAACTATCTATCTTAAATTCTGGTCTCAGAGAAAATGTCAGAGACAGTTACAAAGAAGATGCTTCATATTGTCAGGTCCATTTTTCTAACTAATGAGATCCTTTGGGAGAATGGCTTTAGTCTTTCTTTTTGTCAGAGATTTCCATTGGTCCTTTTGTTGGTAACCCATTTATTTGCATCCTTACAGTCTACCTCGTCTTTATTTTATTTATTTATTTATTTATTTATTTATTTATTTATTTATTGAGATGGAGTCTTGCTCTGTTGCCCAGGGTGGAGTGCAATGGTGCGATCTTGGCTCACTGCAAGCTCAGCCTCCTGGGTTCGCACCATTCTCCTGCTTCAGCCTCCCCAGTAGCTAGTACTACAGACGCCCACTGGCATGTGCGGCTAATTTTTTGTATTTTTAGTAGAGATGGGGTTTCACCATGTTAGCCAGGATGGTCTCCATCTCCTGAGCTCGTGATCCACCCGCCTCGGCCTCCCAAATGCTGGGATTACAGGCGTGAGCCACCGTGCCCAGTCCTCGTCTTTATTTTAAATTGCTGTAATCCTGTATAGTTTTATAGGCTATATATAACTAACAAAAGGGAAAATAAGAGGGTATATGTATGGCTCTAGAATTATTTTGTATTTCCAGAACATAATTGAAATGATGATACAAGGAATGCACACTATTGCCTGGGCTTCACCTCCTGAACTGCAACCATGAAGCCCTAATGACAATGTCCATACTTCTGGAGAAAGGGATGAGTAGCAGCCTAGAGTGGGTTGTTGAAGTACCCTACTATTATTGTATTGCAGTATACTTCTCTCTCTAGATCTATTAATGTTTGCTTCATACACTTGGAAGCTCTGGTGTTGGGTGCATTGTTATTTATAATAGTTATATCCTACTGCTGAATTGACTCCTTTATTATTATATAGTGACCTTCTTTGTCTGTTTGTATAGTCTGATTTGTCGTGTATTTCATCTGATCTACATATACCTACTCCTGTTCTTTTTTGGTTTCCAGTTCCATGGAATATCTTTTTCCACCCCTTCAGTTTCTGAATGTGTGTTTATTGTAAGTAGTATATAGTTGGGTCTTTATCCATTCAGCCACCCTATGCCTTTAGTTGGATAACTGAGTCCATTTACATTCATGATAATTATTGGTAAGTAAGGATTTACTACTGTCATTCTGTTGCATGTTTTCTGGTTCTTTTTTAACTCTTTTTTTTCATTTCTTTCTTTCTTACTGTCTTCCTTTGTGGTTAAGTGATTTTCTCTAGTAATATGTCTTAATTTGTTGCTTTTTATTTTTAGTGAAGCTATAGGATTTTGTATTGTTATTGCTGTGAGGCTTACAGAGAACATCTTATAGATATAACAAGTTTATTTCAAAAAGATGACAACTTATATTAGATCACACAAAGAATAGGACAAATGAAGAAGAGTGGGAAAAAATGTTTATACTTTAACTCTATCTTCCCTCATTTTGAATTTTGTTGTCTCCATTTATGTTTTTAATTGCTTATCTGTTAACGGATTGCTCTAGGTATTATTGTCTTTGATAGATTTGTCTTTTAGGTTTCATACTAGAATTATAGGTGGATTGCATACTACAGTTCCAGTATTAGAGTATTCTGGGTTTGTCTGTGTACTTAATTTTACCAGTGGGTTTTATACCTTCACATGTTTTGTTTTTGTAAGTTAATTTAAAAAAATTTAGATGAAAGAACTCCCTTTAGCTTTTCTTGTAAGATGGGTCTGGTGGTGCTGAATTCTCTGAGCTTTTGTTTGGGAAATATTTTCTCTCTCCTTCATAGTTGAAGGACATGTTTGCTGGATATAGTATTCTTGGATGGCAGTTCTTTTTTTTTTTTTTTTTCTTTTCTTTCACCACTCCTTGCTGTCCTATATAGTTTCCGTTGAGAAATCTGAATGGATTAAACCTCCTTTTTATGTTATTTGCATATTTTCTCTTGCTGCTTTTAGGATCCTCTCTTTGTCTTTGACTATTGAGAGTTTCATTATTTAAGCTTTGGGGTAGTCCTATTTGAGTTGAATCTGTTTGGTATTCTATGTTCCTGTACTTGGATATTTATCTCTTTTTTAGTTTTAGAATGTTTTCTGTTATTATTTCTTTGAATATGCTTTCTACCCCTTGCCCTTGCTTAACTCTATCTTGACTATCAGTAATTCTTAGATTTTGTCTTTTGAGGTAATTTTCTGTATTTTGTAAGCAATCTTTATTCTATTTCATTTTTCTCCTCTGTGTATTTTCAAATGGCCTGTCTTTGAGCTCACATTATCCTTCCCCTGCTTCATATATTCCACTGTTGAGGGCCTTTAGTGAGTTTTTCAGTTCAGCAAACGTATTCCTCAGTTCCAAAATTTGTTTGATTTTTAAGAATCATTTCAATCTTTTCGTTAAATTGCTCTGATAAATTTCTTTCTTTCTTTCTTTCTTTCTTTCTTTCTTTCTTTCTTTCTTTCTTTCTTTCTTTCTTTCTTTCTTTCTTTCTTTCTTTCTTTCTTTCTTTCTTTTTTTTTTTTTGAGATGGAGTCTCCCTCTGTGGCCCAGACTGGAGTGCAGTGGCACGATCTCAGCTCACTGCAATCTCCGCCTCCCAGGTTCAGGCGATTCTCCTGCCTCAGACTCCCGAGTAGCTGGGACTACAGGTGCATGCCACCACGCCCAGCTAATTTTTTGTATTTTTAGTAGAGACTGGGTTTCACTGTGTTAGCCAGGATAGTCTCAATCTCCTGACCTTGTGATTCACCTGCCTCAGCCTCCCAAAGTGCTGGGGTTACAGGTGTGAGCCACTATGCCCGGCCAATTTCTCTGATGCATTTCTGAATTGCTTCTCTGTGTTGTGTGGGAAGGCTGGCTAGGGGTTCATGCCCAGCAGACCTGACGGATGAACTTCCTATAGCATGACACTGTTGAACAACCTCTAATTTGGTGTCTCCTTTGGCTGAGTTACAGAGCAGAATTTCCAAGGCTAGGGATGGCAGTCCTACCTCCCCGCTTTGTTTCTCTTTGTCGTCAGGGAAATTTCTTACTTCAGATACCCCTAATGCTTTCGCTGGTTTGGGATAGATACAGGGCTCCTGTTAGGGAACACAAAATGTGGGGGAAGCTGGTTGTCTACCTTGAGCTCACTTTTTCCAAAGTAGAAATCATGAATTAGGAGAAATTTTCTTAGCTCTTGGTGCCAGGCAGATTGGTGGGAGAGGCATCACAGATATGGAAATCTTATTCTCTTTATTGCCTGCTTGGAGTTTTTTCACTTCCCTGTGGCCCTGGAAACTGACTTGTTCTTGTATTTGAATTTGGGGATATTTCTGGTAATAATCTCAGTGATGTATATTTGTTTTGGTTTTCTGTGTGGGCAGTGAAACGACCTTGCTTGTATGCTGCCGTTTTGGAACCTATAGTCTCCCTCATACTACAATTTCTGTCTTCATACAAAGCAGGATTACATATTTACTAGAAATAATAGAAATAATTTTATTTATTGCTAATATTTTTACACTGCTCATATATTTTATTCTGTGAAGAGCTACAGATTTAAAGAACTTGGAACAAAGATAAACATTGAGAGAATAGGGTGCTAAGAGCTGAACATTTGGGAGTTGACAATTGAAAGCAAAATAAGAAAGATCAGGGAGGGAAGTATGTGAGGGATAATTTACACAAAAAAATCAGGTTTTAAGTATTCATTTCAATGAGTTTTGATAATTACATACATCTGTGTAACCATCAGTCAAAACAAGATATAAAATATCTTAAATTTTCTAAAAATTTCCTGACACTTTCCAGTCAATTTCCCATCCTTACCCCATTCCAGAGGCAATTAAATTCTGACTTTTTTTCTGCCCCCTGAGATGGAGTCTCTCTCTGTTGCCCGGGCTGGAGTGCAGTGACGCAATCTCGGCTCACTGCAACCTCCGCCTCTGGGGTTCAAGCAATTCTCCTGCCTCAGCCTCCAGAGTTGCTGAAACTACAGGCGCGTACCACCACACCCGGCTAATTTTTGTATTTTTAGTAGAGACAAAGTTTCACTATGTTGGCCAGTCTGCTTTCGAACTCCTGACCTCATGATCTGCCCTCCTTGGCCTCCCAAAGTGCTGGGATTACAGGCAAGAGCCACTGCGCCTGGCCTAAATTCTGACTTCTATCACCATAGCTTATGCTTATATGTTCTTAGACTTCATATAAATAGAATCATATGGTATACAGAGTGTGTGTGTGTGTCTTTTACACAACACAATGTGTTTTTTAAGATTTGTTGAAGTTGTTGAATGTGTCAGTGATTTGTTCTTTTTTTTTATTGCTGAGTAGTAGGTAGAGAGAAAAATACTTCAAAAGTATCAATACTTCAAACATGCAGATGCAGGCAATGATTATTGATTTTTCTGGGTGCATATTATTTTTTTTTTTATGTTTAGTTTTTTGTTATGTGGGAATTAGCAAAGACCACTCAAATGAGGACATAGGCTATTCAGATTTTGCTATGGCAAAGGAGTCACCCACCATTGTTTGCATTTGGCAGAGACCCAAACGCAGGCAGAAGAGTGGGAGAGTTTTGTAGTGAAAAAACGGTAAGCTTTAAAAGTATGTTCTTATTGTAAGTTGTTGGCATGGGAAGCTGGAGGCAGGCTGTGTACAAGGGAGGCATTCTACGTGATTGGTTTGGGAAGCATATTTGGCTTTCTGTAGTCAGTATTGAGTTGGAAGTGTTGTGAATGAGGGACCTGCGGAAGTTAGGGATCTGGCAGTCATTGGCCATTTCCTGATTATTCTGGGCCGATGATTGCAGAGATTGTGGTTTGACTTCCCAGACTGGTTGTTGCAGGGATTGTGGTTTGGCTTCCTTGTCTGATTGCTGCAGAGGTTGTAGGTTAGAGTATCTATGTAGTTTATAGTAGATAATAGTATCATATGTAGTTTACTAATTGTATATTATATTGTATAGTCAGTCTCTTGGTTATATTTTGGTATGTGTTACGGATCTTATATAGAATTTTACATCCTATTTTTTTTCACTTAATATTAGAATATAAACACTTTGGTTGTTAAGGATTTTTTCTTTATATAAATTTAATGGCTGTATAACAATCAATCTAGGAGATGTACTCTTATTATTGGAAATTTAGTTTTCATTCAGTTTTTCTCTTCTTACAATAATGCTGTTATGAACATCTACGAGCATTAAACCTTCAGCATATTTAGTATTATTTCCCGTGATGAGATTTCTAGTTGTAAAATGGTTAGTTTATAGGTCTTATCTTGTTGAATTACTTTCCAAAAGGATTCGCCTAGTAATATGTAACAGTCAGTTCAGTGGTATTCTTACTAGCTTTTGATATTTAGAAATATTTTTACTAAATTAGTAAGTGAAAAATATACTTTTGTAATTATTTAATTTATATTTTATGATTACTAGTGAACTTGATTATTTTCCAATATACTTATTAGCCAGTTGAGTTTTTCTTTTTATGAATTGTCTTTTCATATCCCCTTTCTCCCTATTTATTGGTTCCTAGTAATTTCTATTAGCTTGTATAAATTTTTATATGTTAAATTGATCAATCTTTTATCTGTTATAGTTTTGTAAAATTTTTCCCAGTTCATTATTTGCATTTTGTTCATGATAGTTCTAATTTACATAATTAAATATTTTTTCTGTTATCAAATCTATTGACTTATCCTTAGTGATTTCTTTTTTCTCCTCTACGATCCAGAGTTTTGATTGAATATTCATTTCTATTTTCTTTTACAGTTTGGTGTTATGACATATCACATTTTGACATTTTTATTTTAACCAAATTTATTTTGGTATATAGTATGACTCCAAAATGATGTTTCCCCCAAACAGCCCATCAGTTGCACCACACCATTTAACTGCTTCTTCCCTCTTCCACTGAATGTGGTACTCCTTTGTCATATATTAACTTTTGAAATGTACTAGGATTTATAACTGGGATAGCTATGTTTTTCTATCTTTCTACCTGTTCTTGTGGCAATCACATACCAATTTCATTTTTCAGTCTAAAGGCTGACCAAAATATTATGTAGACTGGGTTTTGGAATATTTAAAAGAAAATACAGTTTGTGTGCTTATCAGCCAAAGACTGCATACTTGTAGTTAAACAAAGTTGGGTTTTCTTTTTTTTTTTTTTTTTTTAGAATAAGGGAGACTATATACCATAGGGAGGGCTTGTTACAGGATTTGAACTTGTGTTAGGTCATTTTAGACAAAGTTCAAAGAAACACGAATTGGGTATTGTCAGAAAGTGGGGATAATTCTATCATTTGTTATCCTAAGAAGTTTTATCTAAAAGGTAGGAAGAGTGGCATGAGGCTACATAATAGGTAAAGAAGCAGCAGTTGCATATGTTGACTGGATAAGGGGAACCTTTAGTTATTAGTGTGGTTTGTACAATGTTCTTACAGTTGTCACTACCCAGACATGATTCCACAGTGGTTTTATTTTCGTCTTGCTTCATCACGGTCATAGAGTGGCTTTGTTTAATGTTGGTTTTCTGTGAAATTATTCATGTTCCTTCCAAAAGAGAACACCATCGCCTAGCCCTTAGTGCCAGGTAAACTGCAGCTTACAACTGTTAGAGGTTGCTTATTTTTTCTTTTGTTAAAAAATCAATTTATTACTTTTAAAGTCATTTTTGTAGGTAAAATTGCTAGAATATGTTGCTAAGCAGGTATGCTTTAAGAACTAGATAAGAAAAAAATTTTCTCATTATTAGGCAACAATTTGTATTGGTTGATTTGCAGCAACCAGACAAGGAAACCAAACCACAATCCCTGCAGCAACCAGTCTGGGAAGTCAAACCACAATCTCTGCAATCATCAGCCCAGAATAATCAGGAAATGGCCAATGACTGCCAGATTTGTATTTGTTATATAATTGTTAGACAACAGCTATTGTTACAGTATAGTTATATACAGTCACATGTCACTTAATGATAGGGATAGGTTCTGAGAAATGCATTGGTAGACAGTTTGGTTATTGTGTGAATGTCACAGAGCATACTTACACATAGCCTACTACACACTTAGCTATATGGTATAGCCTATTGCTCCTAGGTTATAAGCCTATACAGCATATTGCTGTACTGAATACTGTAGGCAGTTATAACAGAATGGTAAGCATTTGTGTATCTAAGTATAGCTCAACATAGAAAAGGTACAGTAAAAAGTATGGTATTATAATTTTATGGGTCCACCCATAATATATAGTCCATTGTTGACCGAAATGTCATTATGCAGCACATGACGTTATGAACTTGAAATAGTGTTCTTGGAAACAACCCTCTTAAGTATATAAATTTCTTATGCTCTTTTTATTTACATGATTTCTCTATTTATTTACATTTTCTTTTCCTCTCCACTTTGAGAAAGTAATGCAGATTTTATTTCCTCCATATAATAGTGTAGCAGGCAGCCATTTTTAATTCTAGCAGATAAATAGAAGATTTGAAGTAACTTTTATGTTTCTGAGAGTAGTTCAACCCAGCAAATCACTTTAGTATTTTGGTGTAGTTAGGTGAATCCACAAAATTCCAGTTACTGTAGAAATAAAGTGAATTAAAAAAAATAAAACTGTTTATAGAAGCTATTATAAACA
Organism: Chlorocebus sabaeus; assembly: GCF_047675955.1. Lineage (NCBI taxonomy): Eukaryota > Metazoa > Chordata > Mammalia > Primates > Cercopithecidae > Chlorocebus > Chlorocebus sabaeus. The sequence goes on from NC_132925.1 coordinate 40,574,382, forward strand.
TAAAATTAAATTCCAAAAATCCTACAGGAAGCTCTGTTGTGTATGAATTAGGCTGAGTGAGATAAGTTGCCTATAATATTCTGATTTTTTACCTAAACTGTGTAACATTAGCCAGAGCAGTTATTTTAACTGAATCTCAGAAGATAAATTATCTGGCCAACATCACTGCAAACATTTTATACTGCCAGAGTAGTCTCACTGCTGTTTTATTCAACCCTTCCCTTTTAGTCATTCTCTCATACTGGCAAACATAAATTGTTTGATAAAATAAAATTATTTGAGGTAAAATAATATCTTTAACAAATATATATTTTGATGAGAGCATTGTATTAGTATTTGGTAATAAGATTGCCAGACTGTTGAATTAATCATACTCAGAAATTTACTGGATCGGGTGGAGATTCAGACAAGGAAGTGCATAGGGCATAGTCACAGAAGGAATTTGTCTAAAAATTTTATTTACTTGCTTTCATATGATTAAGTATAGGCAGGGATTAATATTCAAGATGAAAATTCAAGATCCTAGAAGAGTAGAGGAAAGAGTGATATGGGAGGAACTATGATAGTGGACAAGAATTTAAATAGCTTGATCTTGAAGAACTAGGACTAAAGATCATTTAGGAACCAATATCAAAATTAATTAAATACCAGGTCTACTGACCAAAGTTTTAAAAAAATCTTAATCTGGCAAGTGGATTACTTTTAAAGGAATGATTGTAGTTTGCTGAAACCATCAATTCCATTTTGAATGAAATCATCAATCATTTTCTTGTAACTTCACACTGCAAAAACTTTTGAGCTTTTTTTTGCCCTTCTTATTCTCTCTGCTTAGGTTAGCTCTAATGAGTTGTTATTTATTTATTTATTTTTCATGATTTATTTCTTTCCCTAGTTTTCTTTCTTTTTTTTTTTTCATTTCTCTTTGTTTGGTCTTTCTTTTTGCTGTCTCAGTTGTTTGTGCCAAGTTACATTTTGCCTGTGTTCCAAGATCAAGAATAATTTCTGGTGCTAAATTGTCTTGAGGCATTTTAAAATTTCAGTATAGTGTAAATTTCTCTTATGACTTCTTTGATCCATGTGTTATTTAGAAGTGTGTTGTCTAATCTCCAAGTATTTTGGGGGTTTCCAGCTATCTGTCTGTTATTAATTTCTACTTTAATTACATTGTGGTCTTAGAGCATACTTTGTGTGGTTTTTAGTCTTTTAAATTTGTTAAGGTATGTTTTATGGCCCAGAATGTGGTTTACCTTTGTGAATGTTCTGTGTGAACTTGAGAAGAATGTGTGTTCTGCTGTTGTTGGATAAAATATTCTATAAATGTCAGTCAGATCCAATTGATTGATGGTACTTTTTACTTTTACTATATCTTTACTAATTTTTGGCCTGTGGGATCTGTTTATTGAGAGAGGGGTGAAGTCCCCAATGATTATAGTGGATTTATCTATTTCTCCTTGTACTTGTATTAGTTTTTGCTTTATGTATTTTGAAGCTCTATTGTTAGACACATAGACATTAAGGATTCTTATTTCCTCTGGAACAATTAGCCCCTTTATCATTATGTAATGTCCATCTTTATCCTTGGTAATTTTCCTTCTTCTAAATTTGGCATTATCTGAAATTACTATAGCTACACCTGTTTTCTTTTAATTAGTGTTTGCATAGTATCTTTCTCTGTCCCTTTAGTTTTAATCAGTTCTGTGTCTATATTAAAGTGGGTTTCTTGTAGACAACATGTAGTGGGAGACTGGTTTTTTAATCCACTTTGACAGTCTCTGTCTTTTAATTGGTATATTTAGTCCATTGCCATTTAAAAGTTATTGATAGAGTTGAATTAATATCTATCATATTTTTTACTATTTTTATTTGTTGGGTTTGTTCTTTTTGGGTGTTTTCTTTGGTTTTATACTCTTTTTCTGTCTTGTCTAACTTTAATTGAGCATTTTATACCATTCAGTTTTCTCTCCTCTCTTAGCTTATTAATTCTACTTATTTTTATAGTTATTTTTAGTGGTTGTCCTTAGGTTTGCAATATATATTCACAACTAATCCAAGACCCCCTTTAAATAACAATGTGACACTACATGAGCAGCCATGCAAGTTCCCTTATAATAAAGTATTTCCAGTTTTTCCCTCCTGTCCTTTAAAACATTGCATTCATTCATTTCACTTATCCATAGGTTATAATCACCAAGAACATTGTTCCTATTATTATTTTTGAAAAAATATGATCTGTTAGCTCAATTAAAAATTTAATTTAAAAAGTTTTTTGACCCTTATTTATTATTTCCCTAACAGTCTTTCTTTCTTTATATATATCTACATTTCTGACCCATATCATTTTCCTTCTTTCTGAAGAATTTCTTTTAGCATTTCTTGCAAGGAAGATCTGCCGGTGACAAATTCCCTCTATTTTTATTTGTTCAAGAAGGTTATTTCTCCTTCCCTTTTGAAGACTAATTTTATTGGATGCAGAGTTCTAGGTTGGTGTGGTGTTTTTCTTTCAACACTTTTAATATATCACTTCACTTTTTTATTGTTTGCATTGTTCCTGAAGAGAAGTCTGATATAATTCTTACCCTAAGTCCTCAATAGATAAAGTTTTGTTTTTCTGCCTTCTTTTAAGATTTTTCTCTTTGTCTTTGATCTTCTGTAGTTTGGATATAATATCCTATTCATGCATTTTTTGGTATTTATCCTATTTGGTGAGCTGAACTTCCCAGAATTGTGGTTTGGTGTCTGTTGTTAATTTTGGGAAATTCTCAGTCACTATTGCTTCAAATATTTCTTCTGTTTCTTTCTCTTGACCTTTCTGATATTCCCATTATGTATTTACATTTTTTGATAATCATCTCATAGTGATAGGATATTCTATTCTTCTTTTTTCTCTTTGCATATCAGTTTGAAAATTTCTATTGAATTTTCTTCAAGGTCACTCTTTTCTTTTTTCAGCCATTTCCAGTCCATAGATGAGCCCATCAAGGACATTCTTCGTTTCTGTTAGAGGGCTTTTGATTTCTAGCATTTCTTTTTGATTCTTAGAGTTTCCATTTCTCTGCTTAAATTACCCACCTGTTCTTACATGGTATCCACTGTTTTGTTATGAAGCCCATAGCATATTAATCATAGATTTCAAAAATCTCTGTCATGTCTGATGCAGTTTTTGACACTTGTTGTCTCTTCAAACTGTGTCTTTTTTGGTCTTTTAGTACATCTTGTAATTTTTTAAATTGAAAGAAAGGATGCACTGGATAAAAGGGACTGAAGTACATAGACTTTTAGTGTGAGATTATGTTTAACTGGTTGGGGTCAAACTGTGTTCTTTGCTGTAGCTGTAATGTCAGATGCCAAAATTTTTTTTTCTGGTGTCCTTGTTTTGTTATCTTCAGTTGTCTTTCGGTTCGCTTAGAGACTCTTTGTTAAATAAAGTCTGATACATGCAGTTTTTTTTTTTTTTTTTTTTTTTTTTTTTTGCGGAGTCTTGCTCTGTCACCCAGGCTGGAGGGCAGTGGCACAATCTCGGCTCACTGCAACCTCCACCTCCTGGGTTTATGCCATTCTCCTGCCTCAGCCTCCCAAGTAGCTGGGACTACAAGTGCCCACCATCACGCCTGGCTAATTTTTTTTGTATTTTTGGTAGAGACGGGGTTTCACTTACTAGCCAGCATGGTCTCGATCTCCTGACCTCGTGATCTGCCTGCCTTGGCATCCCAAAGTGCTGAGATTACAGACATGAGCCACTGCACCTGACCACATGCAGGTTTTAAAAGTTGTTTTCCCCTATTATTATAGGAGTCCTATTGATGTGGTGTTAAGGTGTGGAGGAGGGAAAACATTCTGTAGGTCTATGATTCGGACTCAGTCTTTTAGTGAGCCTGTGTCCTTGGGCTGTGACTGTCACAAGTGCTTCTCAGGTTGATTTATTTTTCTTTTATTAGGTGAGACAGGAAGGCTAGAGTTGGTATTTATTTTCTCTTCCTCTAGCTGGAAGGCTAGAGATGGGTGAAGATGGGCATATCTCTTCCTTCAGTTTGTAGGCTGTTGTGAAACCTACTCAGATAAGGTTTTACTTAAGTAAACTAGTTTCCACTTAAAACTAGTGGAAACTAGTTTCTCTTGAGGACAGGTCTTGTTAAGAACAGAATGCTCTGAGTATGTTTCAAAATGACTCCTTTTTCTTTCCCTCTGCTGGAAGCAGGTTGAAATTTTGTTCTGATCTTCACTGTAATAACCTGGTGGGGCTCCTGCAGGTAAAACTCACAAAAGTGTAGGGATACCTCTAACCCTCCCCATACCACCAGAGTTTTTAACTCTCAAACTTGTTCACATTAAACCTCCAGCAATTTATCAGTTACATTTTCGGCTGTAATCACTGTAGCCTCGAACCCTGTTACTGGTTCCCACATGGAAGTTTCCGCCCTTAGGCTTCTGCTCAGGTATGTTGTGATCCCCGTATCTGCCTGTCTGCCTCTCTGTTTTTGGGACAGCAATTTGTCCTGTGACCTTAGTCTTCTGATGGATCTAAGGAAAGTTGTTGATTTTCAGTTTGTTTGCTTTTTTCTTGTTTTGTGGGGCAGAGTGATGACTTCTAAGCTTCCACATGCCAGACTAGAAACGGAGACTTCAATATCTTAAAAAACAAACAAACAAACAGACAAACAAAAAAACTTAAAACCTTAGGGTCTATGTTGGAATTAATTTATATACTTAAACAAAGATCTCAGTATCATAATAGTAGTAAATAATTGTTAATGATTTACAACTTTCTGAGTTACTTTGTAGACTCAGATCTGATTTTGATATGCAATAATAGGGGCATAAGCTTAACCTTTTAATTATGCTGAGGTTTACTATGAGTTATTTTTAATTTGAGAAGTATTTAGTGAATGCTTAAGATGTATCCAGCATTCTTTTTCTTTTAAAAGTTTTTTTTTTTTGTTTTACAAGTAATGTATCTTCCTTGTAAAAAAGTTAGAAAATACAGGTAAGCAAAAACAGAACAATCTATTATTTTACCTAGATATAACCATCATTAATGTTTCACAGTATTTATATGCAGATGTTTTTTCTGTGTTTATGATTACATGTAAAAAGTTTTTATATAAAAATGGGATTGATACATTCTTCTTGGTAATATTTCTACTTAATATGTTTTTAACATCTTCCTTATCTGCTCATTTATTTATTTTTTTATATATGGTTAAGTGGTTCATACAATTCTATTAAGCATCCTGGCTTATTTAAATCAATCCTCAATTATTTCTAATATTTTACTTTCCTAAAGATAGTACACTAAATGTCATTGTACATCTTTATATATTTAGAATTCTTCCTTAGGATAAATTCCTAGGAGAGCAACTTCACAGGTAGACAGTTAGCATATTTTTAAAGGTTTTTTGATATATGTGACCAAATTGTCCCACTGAAGGGTGGTACAGGTTGAGCAACCCAAATCCAAAGTATTTGGTTATTATCCTGTGATTCCTTTAACTCAATGGTTGATCTTGTCTCTACCCTAATCTATAATCCTTTTGAAAGCCATTTTTGTCTCTGGTCTTAAATTCATACAGGGCAAATCAAGTTCTTTGATCTTGAGATAGGATCAAACTGCTGAAATGCTATAAAGCTCTCATTCTAAAGCTATCAGTCACACTGTGTGTATTCACTAGGTTGGCGACCTTGAACAAGTTGATTAGCCTTTCTTTTTCTTTTTTCTTCTTAGAGACAGAGCCTTGCTCTGTTGCCCAGGCTGGAGTGCAACGGCAAAACCATAGCTCACTGCAGTGTCAAACTCTTGGGTTGAAGAGATCCTCCCACCTCATCCTTCCCAAGTAGCTGAAACTACAGGGGCGCAACACCATTCCTGGCTAATTTATTTTTATTTTTTGTAGAGATGGAGTCTCACTATGTTGCCAGGCTGGTCTCAACTCCTAGGCTCAATTGATTCTCCCACCTTGGCCTCCTGTAGTGCTGGGATTACAGGCTTGCGTCAGCACTCCTGGTCTTGATTAGCCTTTGTAAGCCTCAATTTCTTCATTTGTAATGATATCGCCTATCTCATGGGGCTATAGAAATAAATGAAAATTAAATGATATAATCCATGTAAAGTATTTTTCATTGTGTCTAGTACATAGTAAACAAATGGTAGGGATATCAGCCCTGGGTGCAATGATTGTATACATACAGACTTCTTTGTTTATTTCTAATGTAGCAACAGGACAGCTGTCATTTTCAAGTTCTTTACAACTGCCAACAAATAAGCTAAGAAAGAAAGACGTGGACTGTATTGCTTTATTGGTAGGGTCAAAAATACTATTTCTGTAAGTAGATTGTGTATTTAGATTTTATTTTATTTATAATGGAGGCTCAAAATGTTCCCCCTCCCCTGTTCACTACTGGAAATTGAAGAAGGTGCCATCTGAGGAAAAGAAGTGACCCACAGATACCTAAAAGCTATTTATATTTATAGAAATAGCAACAGTACCTGATATCTCAGTGGACTGTTTGAAATGCAAGTGTGTAGCTCATGAGAGAATCAGACTAAAGCAACAGCAAATCATCTTTAGTAGTTTAACACCATAATTAGATAACTAATCTTTTTCAATCATCGAACATAACATTAAGCATAACCCCATCCTTGTTTCTTTTAAGAATACACTATTGGCGAGAAATATAGAAATACCTATCAGGTGTCTATAAGTTTAACATGGTTTCCGGTACATGTATTTGTATTAGAAGTACAGATGGAATTGGAAGGGGACCTTAAAATGATCTAGTTCACTCTTTTATTTTATAGATGAAGAAACTGAGAGATTAAGTAATGTGTCCAGGTTAGATTGCCAGTGACAGAGCTGAGAACTGAACTACATCTCCTGACTTCTAACAAAATATTTTTACATGTCATTCTATTTCTGTAATTTTATTTCACAAGATTTTCATTTTCTTTAAAAGTGATTTTTATTTTACTCAAAAGCCAAATATTTTTCTATTACTGCTAATTTCCATTTTTATTATATATCAATGAGAAAGATCATTAAGTTCATATAAAGTTGTTTGATAGCTATATAGACACATAAAATAGATTCAATACAAGATGTATTTATGTTTTTCAAATGTGATACAGTATTAACTTGCAATGTGTTTGGATGTTAAATACTCTGGGGAGAGAAGCTAGTGTAGCTAGGAAGAAAATAAAAGTTTCAGACAAGCAGGAGAGTTTAAGTGGAAGTACTAGGGCAGGAAGAAAGATGGAGTGGAAGCCATGACCATAAAAGATACCGCGAAATGGAATACCAGATTTGAGTTCCTAAGAGTCTAGAAGTGTATGATGATGAGACTGTGTTCATTTGAGGCTGATATTAATTAGTGATGATTTGTTGAGTTGAAAGAGAGGACAGAATGATGAGGTCAAGGTGTATGATAAATCGAGGCAAGGATGTTGAAGAGTCTGAGGCTGTTGATAGGGTCCAGAGTAGAGATAAAATATGTAAACCAGATAATAAAATCACGTAAGAAGATGAAAATGAGTCCTAGGGGTGGAAAAAAAAACAGTGGAATTGATTTGTAGAGCACCATCTGGCTACATGAGAGACTGTTCTTTCAGTCTTGTGTTCTTTATTGAATAATAAAGGTGATAGAATTGGATATCCTTTGGGGGTTATACCCGTGGTTAGTACATGTTATTAGTGTGCTGGTATTCCTATTACTCTGTCACTATATATTTGTATGTATATATACTTTTCAATAGCAAGAATTGGGCCTGTTAATATATATAATTTGATGTGTTTCTTTGAAGGTATGTTTTAACATATATATATATAAAATATTATGAAAGGAGGTGATAGTATGAGAGATGATGAGTTAGTTTAGAGATGGTAAATGAATTTATTTTGAACTTGATTCTCTCGTATTTTGAAAGGATGCTTTTCTTTTAAGTACTATAAACTTATATTTACATAATATCTTCAATTTACAAAGCATATTAACATGCATTATCTCAAACATGAGTCTAAGACCTTTGGGGTAATATTAACAGTGTGAACTACAGGATAAAAGTTACTCATATATATGAATTTTGATGAAAATAAGTAGTATTTTGAATGCCTGTAAGGCTCTTGAGCTTTAAACAATAGAATCTCTGATCTCAAGTAATTAATATGGTAGGGAAGAAACACAGGGAGTAAAGAATAATCTACTTTTAATCTATAATAGTCACTAGATTTAATAATATATTAGTATGCATAGCGTATTGGCAATTATATAACTGCATGAAATATTGTACAAATGTGGGTGCTCATTCTGTTCTAACATCCTAGCATTATATAATTCAATTTAATATGGTGACAGTAGTCACAAGAATGGTCAGTGGGAAAAGGGTGAGAATGAAAGCTACTGAACTTTAAAAAAAAATTTAAATGTGCCTTCATTACTATGGAAAGTTGAGACAGCAGCTCCGAATACAGAGATAATTATATATTGATTTAAACATTATTCTAGATAAAGAATTTATTTAAATATTTACTAAATACTTTGTTACAATTATTTACCTTTCGTAAAATATGACATAATAGTTTTGAAGGAAAAACTGCCTTTATACACAAATCATATCAATGAACTGGAAAACACTATTAATATTTATTTGTATCACTAGGCTCAGTGAAGGGGGCAAATGGAAGGCATGATCCCTGTTTATAATGGAGTTTAGAACTTATTTGGGGAGACCAAAGTGCCATAATCATTTTTCAATAATTTTGAATAAAAATGAAGAATCTGTTCAAAAAAGGAAAAATTAAATGTCTCCACAGTGAGCTGATTATTATTTTCAAGGAGAATTTAGTACACATATGCTCCCATAAGCATTTAAACACAAGCATTTAAAACACCTAAGCTGTGGTGTTGGCTTAGCATTTTAACAAATGTTTTATGTAGCAGTAAGGCTTTGACTTGGAATTTGAGAAGATAAATAGGTGAATATTTTATTTGTGAAAAATGCTAACATTTAGGACCTCATTTGTTTAATCACTGTGTATAAATAATTTTATGACTATTAGCTATTTGAAGATACTTTGAAAAGATATTTTATTAGCAGCTCCAGTCAAAGCAAAATATTAAAATTGTTCTTGAGATATATAAACAAATAATTACTTCTTGAATACTAAATTCTGATGGGATTATTGTCACAGCTACAGTATAAATTGATGACATCAGTCTGTATTTCTAATAGAATTATAACAATTGTATTGTAATTTCTATAGTATTCAATGAACATTGAGATATATGAATATAATCCTGCTATTAATGAACATTATGAAAACAGGTTAATCTAAGTTCCAAGCTACTGAAAAGCATTTTGTCTTTCTAACCACTTTATATAATAGAAAATAAATTATTCAATGTTATTGAACAAAACCTTTGCTTTTAGAGTTTTTACAAATTTAACAGACTTCAAATTTACAACTAGAAATATAAATAAGAATTTCCTCCCTTTTTTTGTAATTGCTTATTGCTAGTATAGGTAATAGGTACTGATTTTTGTTTTTGTTTTAATCTTCTACCTAGATAATTTACCACGTTCTTTTATTTCCAAAAAATTTTTAGTAATTTGTTTCTTATTTTCTTGTATTTATATGCATTATTTCAATTTATTGTCTTACTGAATTAGCTTGAATTTATAAAACAAAGTCAAATAATAATGGGAATAGCAAATATATATGTTTTATTCCTGATTTTAATGGGAATGACTGTAGTTTTTTGTTGTTTAGTATATTTTTGTTATGTTCATTATGTCATTTTCTTCTAATCCTAATTCACATATTTACCTGGATTGACTGCTAAATTTCATCAAATGCCTTTCCAGAATCTATTGATATAATCATAGTTTTATTCTTTAATTTGTTGATTAATGAATAATGTCAATACAAATCCTTATTCAACTTCTTGTTGAAATCTAACAGATATATATTTTAAATTTTATTTATTTTCCCTTCCATGAAAGAGAAAAAGTGCGAATAATTTTCTGGCTTTGTAAATAAAACTAATTCATATTTATATTTTTCTGAAAATGCTATGTCAATTAAAAATTATTATCAGGGGAAAAATTAAGTAAAACAAACAATTAGAATTAGATTCCTTAGAGACTAAAGATTACATTCACAAGAGGTAGCAGCAATCTGTAAAGTACAGCTGTCTTGTAAGACTCTTTTGTAGAAACAACATTTGCAAAGACATTTATGTGATGAAGAATATCGTTTGCTTTTCTGTATCTGTATCTTGCCAAGGTTTAGTTTGTAAGCAGTTAGAAGTTCTCAAAATTTGAAGGCTAGGGTCTGGAAAACTCAAAATTTAAGGAAAGGAAAATGGTAAAATAAGTTAGTAAATACTAGAAATTACAATACAATTGTTATAATTCTATTAGAAATACAGACTGATGTCATCAATTTATACTGTAGCTGTGACAATAATTCCATCAGAATTTAGTATTCAAGAAGTAATTATTTGTTTATATATCTCAAGAACAATTTTAATATTTTGCTTTGATTGGAGCTGCTAATAAAATACTACAGTAAATAGTATTTACTCTAGTATTTACTATATATTTAATATCTATACTTACATTTGTGGTATATATATTTAATATCTATACTTACATTTGTGGAATAAAATGTGTTTGGCCATGATTTATCATTGTTTGGATACATCACTGGTTTTCATTTATCAGTGTCTTATTTAGTGTTTTGCACCTATATTTGTAAGTCTTCATTTGCTTTATAATGCTTAAAACAATCTGAAGTTACATAGACTATAAAATATGATGAGTTTCCTGTGAAATTACTGCTATATTCAAAATAGCATTTTCATCCTTTGTGGCCCTTTGCAGCAGCCCATCCGTCTTTTCTGCCTTGGACCCAGGAAACAACTGTTTTCTCTTTCTTTTTTTTTTTTTTTTAACTGTGGATTGTTAGTATCTTATAGAGTTTAGTTTTCTCTCTGTCTCGCTTTCTCTCTTTTCCTCTGTCTCTTCTCTCTCTGAATATGTGTATCTGATGTTTAGCATATTGAAAGATGAGGGCAATTGGGGAAAGAGTTTGGGATTGAATTAGTGATAAGTACATAAAAACTAAGGAAATGAAGAAAATTAAAAAAAAAAAAATTAGCCCCAGGGAACAAAAACATTTGTGTGGCAAAGTAAAAGAGTAGCAGTTGGTAGAGATTGAACAGTTAGGATTTTTTTGGAGGATGGGAATATGGAAAGCATGCTTGTATGTGTAATAGGGGTAGGTGAGAAAGAGAATCCTTTTTTTTTCCTTTGGAAAAGTTAGCAAGTAGCAATGTAAAAATGTTATTTTGAGACCCGTTAGGTAAAAATACCAAAATAAAGAACAAAAGAGATTGAAAAGTGGTTGCATATGGGAAGTAGGAAATGGGAGAGGGAAGGAGACATATGACTTTTAATTATCCTAATATGTCCTATGGAATTATATGACTAGTTAAACTATGTGCATGATAAAATATGTTAAAAATAAAACTAGCATGAGAAAAGAAAAAAGTTAGATATAAAATTTCAAAAAATAAGTTAATGAACAAATATCCCATTTCTATTATATATATTTCCAAATATAAAATGGGAGTGGATTAGTACTTTATTCTTTAAAAATTTTAATTTACCTTTTGGATATTTGAATGTGATAGTTTTCTTATTATTCCTTTTTTTTTTTTTTTTTTTAGTTTTCTTATTATTTCAAGAGATTTGTAAGTCTTACTGAGAAACTAGTACTAATACTTCCATCGCCAATGACCAGTGGCAGTTTACATGAGCAGGTAGTTTGCCACACTTGTGCATACAGAACAATCTTACTTTTTAAATTTCAATCACAATGTGATGGAATTTCATATGAACTTGTTATTTCTATCACTATTATGCCACCCTATGGTGTCATATGCATTATAGACCTTTTACTTAGTCTTTTCTTTCATCCAAGAGAACAGGAAATTATTCAGCAATACTTTCAGTGACCCAAGATGACATCAGATTTAGGTAAGAGCTGTGAACATACACACATAATCCTAAAAAACTCAAGGTTTAAATGATTTGGCTGTTATTGAAAACAAGTATCATTGAAATTGAGGGACCTTTCTCAACAATGAGAGTTGCTCCATAGTTCCAGTAATAATTGGCTTTTGCTTATCAAAGTGGCAAAATATGTTGTGTCCATCACGTTCCTTACTACAGATATTTTATCTCAAATTATATCGATTAATGACTTACTGCATAAATTTTGAGACAGTTTATATACAATTTCTGAATTCAAGATCTGGAATGATATGCCCCAATCCACACTTTACCCAGAGTGTAACATTTGTAGACTAAACACCAGACAAGTAACCTAATATCAGAAAAGGCATAGCATATATTAGGTAATCATAAATATTTACTGGCAAATCTTCTACCTAGAATAATTTTTAAATAAAATAAATGTATTGCATAATTGGAATATTCTATTCCCTGTTACATATAGGTATTATTATTATTTTCTATACATGGTAGTTTCCAATGGTTACATTAATGTTATTAGGTGAAAGCTGGTACAATGCTTCTAGAAGTTCTGTGTTCAAATGTAGAAATGATAGCTTTGGCATATCAGTATTATTTGGATATGATATATATATGCAATGTCAACCAAAAAAATCAGATGAAAAATATGTCCAAATATGTTGAATTTATTTGGGAATTAGAAATGAAGTTTTTTTAACCTGAGATGCATAGCCATGCCAACCCATGTATGCATCTGAAGAGGCGAGAGTAAAGGGAAGCTGGTATTGGCAAAAGGAGAAGTTCACATAAGCTGCTTGGAAATAGAGGTCATTGGTTTTGAAGACTCAAAACCAGAGTTGGCATCAGTTCCTTGGTGGAAACGCTATTACTGGGCAAGTGTTCTTTCAAGAGGATCTTATATGAATTATAGCAGTACTGAAAAAAGAATTTCTTTTGGAGTTGTTTTAGAAAGTCCTTGAGACAGTTTTTATCTCAGACATGCAAGTGTGAACTGTTCATGCTTTTTACTTTTCCAGCTTTGGTTTGTTTGGATCTACTAAAAGTGATTTCATTCTGGTATCTTCAACTTTCACAGCATCAACCATTAATATGGTAGCATGCTAGAAGCCTTTAGAATCAAAAGCCATATTTATTTTTTTCATTTTTTAGGCTGATGATCAATACTGGGAAGCATTCCTCATAAGTTAACTTGGTGATCTAATATTTACTTCTTTTTAAGAATGAATGGTTGGGGTATGTATGAGGATGCAAGTTAGGCTACTGTAACAGGCCATAGTAACTGTGGCTTAAACAATACAGAAATTTATCTTTCTTGTATGAATCTGTCCAATCAAAAGCAACCTTGAACTGATTCAATGATTGTGTGGTGTCAATAATCCAACAAGATCTTTCTATCTTGTTCTGCCATCATCAATATATGGCTTCCATCTCATATTCTAAGGTGGCTGTTCTAACTCCTGCTATTGTATCTATTTTCCAATCAGTTAGAAGGTGAGAAAAATAGAATATTTGCCTTTATCATTAAGAATATATTATATATCATTTCTTCTGTTTTCCTTTGTTCACAATCTGGTCTAGCCTGCAATAGAGGCTGGTAAATATAGTATTCAACTGGATTGTTACCTGCTGAACTAAAACTTCTATTAGTATAGAAGAAGGGAAAAATGCAGACATTGGGAAACAGTAGGCAGTCCCTGTCACAGGTGGTTTTGAGGCCATTTTGCAATATTATGATAGTATTAAGCCTGGACAATCAGGCCTAATATACATTCTGCTTTGCCAAAGTACTGCTGTTAGTTCTATCCTGGTCCCTTTGTGTTCCCAATTATGCTAAGAAAACTAAAACTAAAACTACACTAAAATACTCAGATTTTTTTGGTAGCTAGGTTCTGGTTAGATTCTGCCAATAGGAGGCACTTACACCAGATTAAAAAGTAGAGGGGAAGCAAAAGTCATTTTGTTTCTGGTAGTGCCTCTTGCAATATCAGCACTGAGTACAGTTTACGTATTTCATCCTCAGAAGTGGTAGCAACTTCCTTACCTTAGGGTAATATGACCAACCCTCCCACATATTTGTAACCAATTCTTTCTATTACGTATTTATTTGCTTCAAATATCTAGATAGATTTTTGTAGCTATTGATATGTTGGCCACTTCACTTCATTCCTGTAGTATTTTGAAGGGAGAGTGGAAGAAAAGAAAACAAGGAAAGCAAAGTAGCATCAAGAAGAGCTAGATATTTAGGAAACTCATTTTTTACTAGCTTTGCTACCATTATCTTACTTCACTGAGCATTAATTATAATATTTCAAGAACACTTTTTGACTTTGTCTAAAACTGAGAATTTTTTAAGTTGTTTTTTAGTTGTCTTCAAACTGTGATCTATGTTTTTGCTCCTTTTTATTCTACTGCATCTATATCATTCCAGTTGATGTCCTTGATTCTTTTGAAATCAACTAGGTACCCCAACTGACCTCAACTTTTTATTGCATACTTTGCTGTTCTTGAGGAGAAAAATATTCTTTTATTTCAAATTGAAATATAACCCACCCACCATACAATTCACCTAAAGTGTACATTTCAATGGTGTTTGGTACATTCACAGAGTTGTGCAACAACCTCCATGATCAATTTTAGAACATTTCCATCAGTCCAGAAGGGAACGTTGTGCGCATTAACGGTCAATTCCTATTACCCTGAACCCCCATCCCTAGGCAACCACTAATATAAATTCTGTTTCTATAGATTTTCCTATTCTATACATTTCATGTAAATGGAATCATGTAGTATGTGACTAGCTTCTTCAGTTAGCATAACATTTTCAAGGTTCGTCTATGTTGTAGCACATATCAGTATTTCATTTTTTAAAATTGATGAATGATGTTCTATTGTGTGGATATACCACATTTTATTTATTTATTCATCAGTTGATGGACATTTGAGTTGTTTCTTTTTGGCTGCTGTGAATAATGGTGCTATGAACATTACAAGAGCTTTGTTTATATTTATGTTTTCATTTCTCTTGGGTTTATGCCCAGGAGCAGAATTGCTGAATCATATGGTAACTCTGTATTTCATATATTGAGGAACTACCAATCTATTTTCCAAAGAGCCTGCATGGTTTTATATTTCTAACAGCAATGTATTAGGGCTCCAACTTCTTTACATCTTTACCAACATGTGTTATTATATCTGTTTTGTATTATAGTTATCCTAGTGGGTGCACAGTTGTATCTTGTTGATATGATTTACAGTTCCCTAATGGCTAATGATGTTGAGGATCTTTCTGTGTTTATTGGCCATTTATATATATTATTTATTTATTATATAATAACTGTCTGTTAAGATCCTTTGCCCTTTTTAAATTTAGGTTATTTGTCTTTTTATTGAACTTTAAGGGTTCTTTATATATTCTGGATATAAGTTCTTTTTTAGATATTTGATTTGCAAATTATTTTCCCGTTCTGTGGATTATCCTTTCACATTTTTATTTCAATAGTTTTTGGGGAACAGGTGGTTACATAGCTAAGTACTTTAGTGCTAATTTCTGAGATTTTTGGCACCCATCACCTGAGCAGTGTACACTGTACCCAATGTGTAGTCTTTAGCTCTCATCACACTCCCACCCTTCCTCCTGAACCCCCGAAATCTATTATATCACTCTTATGCATTTGTGTCCTCATAGGTTAGCTCTTACTTATATGTGAGAACATATGATATTTGATTTTTCATTCCTGAGTTACTTCACTTAGAATAATGGTCTCCAACTCCACCCAGGCTTCTGTAAATGCTATTATTTCATTCCTTTTTATGACTGAGTAATATTTTATGGTATATATATACCACATTCTTTTTATTCACTCATTGGTTAATGGGCATTTAGGCTGGTTCCATATTTTTCTGTGATTGGAAATTGTGCAGCTATAAGCATGCATGTGCATGTGTCTTTTTCATATAATGATTTTTTTCTTCTGAGTAGATATCCAATGGTGGGATTGCTGGATCAAATGGTAGTTCTACTTTTATCTCTTTAAGGAATATCTATACTGTTTTCCATAGGAGTTGTACTAGTTTATATTCCCACCAGCAGTGTAAAAGTGTTCACTTTTTGCCACATCCATGCCAACATCTATTATTTTTTGATTTTTAAATTATGGCCAGTCTTGCAGGAGTAGGTGGTATCTCATTGTGGTTTTAATTTGCATTTTCTTGATAATTAGTGATGTTGAGCATTTTTCATGTTTGTTGGCCATTTGTATATCTTCTCTTAAGAATTGTCCATTCATGTCCTTTGCCCACTTTTTCATGGGATTATTATTTTTTAATTGTTATTTTTTGCTGATTTGTTTGAGTTTCTTGTAGATTCTGGATATTAGTTCTTTGTCAGATACATAGTTTGTGAATATTTTCTCCCATTCTGTGGGTTGTCTGTTTACTCTGCTGTTTATTTCTTTTGCTGTGCAGAAGCTTTTTGGTTTAATTAAGTCCCATTTATTTATTTTTGTTTTTGTTGCATTTGCTTTTGGGTTCTTGGTCATGAACTCTTTGCCTAAGCCAATGTCTGGAAGAGTTTTTCCAATGTTATCTTCTAGGATTTTTATGGTTTCAGGTTTTAGAGTTAAGACTTTGATCCATCTTGAGGTGATTTTTGTATAAAGTGAGAGAAGAGGATCCAGTTTCATTCTTCTACACATGGCTTGCCAATTACCCAGCACCATTTGTTAAATAGGGTGTCCTTTCCTTACCTTATATTTTTGGTTGCTTTGTTGAAGGTCAAATACCTTGTCAAAGTATTCAACTTTATTTCTGGGTTCTCTATTCTGTTCTATTTGTCTACATGCCTATTTTTATACCAGTACCATACTGTTTTGGTAACTAAGCTTTGTAGTATAGTTTGAAGTCAGATAATGTGATGCCTCCAGATTTGTTTTCTTTAACTTTCTTTGATGGCGTCCTTTATAGCACATAAGTTTTTGCTTTGGACAGAGTTCAATATGTCTGTTTTTTGTTTCGTTGCTTGTGTTTTTGGTGTTATATTTAAGAAACCATTGTCTACCTTTCCACAGTGTAGATGTACATCAAAACATCATGTTCTAACCATAAACATTTACAATTTTTATTTGTCAATTAAAAAATAATTTTAAAAACATTACCTAATCTCAAGTCACTAAGATTTAAACATATTTCTTTTATTTATTTATTTATTTATTTATTTATTTATTTATTTTATTTTTATTTATTATTATTACTATACTTTAAGTTCTAGGGTACATGTGCATAACATGCAGGTTTGTTACATATGTATACTTGTACCATGTTGGTGTGCTGCACCCATCAACTCGTCAGCACCCATCAACTCGTCATTTACATCAGGTATAACTCCCAATGCAATCCCTCCACCCTCCCCCCTCCCCATGATAGGCCCTGGTGTGTGATGTCCCCCTTCCTGAGTCCAAGTGATCTCATTGTTCAATTCCCACCTGTGAGTGAGAACATGTGGTATTTGGTGTTCTGTTCTTGTGATAGTTTGCTAAGAATGATGGTTTCCAGCTGCATCCATGTCCCTACAAAGGACACAAACTCGTCCTTTTTTATGGCTGCATAGTATTCCATGGTGTATATGTGCCACATTTTCTTAATCCAGTCTGTCACTGATGGACATTTGGGTTGATTCCAAGTCTTTGCTATTGTGAAGAGTGCTGCAATAAACATATGTGTGCATGTGTCTTTATAGCAGCATGATTTATAATCCTCTGGGTATATACCCAGTAATGGGATGGCTGGGTCATATGGTACATCTAGTTCATATTTCTTTATTCTTAGAGTTTTATAGCTTTGGCTTTTATATTTAAATGTATGATCCATTTTGAGTTAATTTTTGTGTATGTTATAAGTAAGGAATTTAACTTGATTCTTTTGCATGTGGATATAGAGTTGCTGAACACCATTTGCTGAAAGGATTAGTCTTTCCTCAATGAATTGTCTTGGCACTCTTCAAAAATCAAGGGACTGAAAATGTGAGGATTTATTTCTGGAATCTCATTTCTGTTCCATTAATCTATATGTCTATCCTTATGCCAATATATTATTTTCTTTATTACTTTAGGTTTGTGTAAATTTTGAATAGAAAAATGTGAGTTATCTAACTTTGTTCTCTTTCAAGACTGTGTTGTTATTATGAGTCTCTTGGATATCTATATACATTTTAGGATTAGTTTGTCAATTTTTGCAAAAAAGCCAGCTGGGATTTTGACAGAGGTTGCACTGATTTTAATATCAATTTGGAGAGTATTGCCATGTTAACGTTTAATCTATAAATATCTGGGATGACTTTTATTTAGGTCTTCTTTATTTTTTAAAATAATATTTTGTAGTTTTCAGAGTACAAGTTTTGCACTTCTTTTGTTCATTTTATTCCTATATATTTTATTCCTTTGAATTCTATTTATTATAAATGGGGTTCTTTATTTTATTTTTAGATAGTTTATTACTAGTATACGGAAATACAATTGACTTTTTATTTTTAAAAAATTTCGCTTTTAAGTCCTCATGAAAACATTTATTATAGCCTAATGGTAAAGCACTGGATTTATAATCCTGATTTTGCCACATGATGAATCAAGACATTTATCTTCGTAAAAGCACTTTGAAGCAGTGACTTAAACTCACCGTTTCTTTAGTTCTGACAATTAATGTCATTTTTCTTCTTTTGGCATTGATGGATGCTTGATCATGCAACTATATAAAGTACCCTGTGCCCTTATCAATAAACAATATCCTTGGTCAATGAATAAAGGTGTGAACAATTTTTAAAATTCTTTCCATATAGTTTCTTTTTCACTCTATCACCCAGGCTGGAGTACAGTGGTGTGATCATGGCTTACTGCAGCCTCAACCTCCCGGGCTCAAGTGATCCTCCCACCTCAGCCTCCAGAGTATCTGGGACCATAGGCATGCAACACCATGCCCATCTATTTTTTTTTTTTAAATAGAGACAAGGTATCACTATATTGCCCAGGGTGGTATCGAGCTCCTGGGCTCAAGTGATCCACCTACCTTGACCTCCCAAAGTGCTAGGATTACAGTTGTAAGCCACTGCACCCAGCCCATTTTCCATATAGTTTCTAAGCAATTGTCAGGCATTTTTGTAACAAAAAATGGATCTAATGGACATGCTTGAAATAGATTCACTTAAAGAGCCATTGAACAAACATGATGTGAAATATAAACTTGTAGTGGGGAAAACTCATTATAAATAAGCAGCAGTGGAAAATTATACAGTAATTTGTTGCCAGTAGCTCCAATAGCCTTGAAAGATCTCACAATTGACTTTTTTTTTTTTTTTTTGAGATGGGGTCTTGTTCTGTTGTTCAGGCTGGGGTGTAGTGGCATGATCATGGCTCACTGCAGCTTCAGCCTCCTGGGCTCAAGTGATCCTTCTGCCTTAGCCTCCTGAGTAGCTGGGACTGCAGGTATGCGCCATCATGCCTGGTGAATTTCTCTCTCTCTCTCTTTTTTATTTTTATTTTTGAAGATATGGGATCTTGTAATATTGCCCAGATTGGTTTTGAACTCCTGGACTCAAGCAATCCTCCTGCTTTGACCTCCTAAAGTGCTGACATTACAGACATAGGCCACTGTGTCTAGACCACGATTGACTTTTTAACATTAGTTTTGTAACCTTAACTTGCAGAGCTCCTTTATTAGTTCTAATAATTTTTTAGTGTATTTCTTAGGATCGCGTTTATACAAAACTGTGTTCCCTGCAGGTAGATTTAGTTCTTGTTTTCCTATCTGGATGTGTCTTATTTCTTTTTCTTTTCTAATTGCTCTGAATAGGATAGAACCTTCAGTACAATATTGAATAGAAGTGGATAGAGTGGAAACACTTGTTTAATTCCTAACCTTAGAAGGAAAACATTGATTTTTTCACTAATTTTTATGATGTAGGTTTTTTTATACATGCCATTTATTAGATGTATAAGGCAGGAACAGAAAGAAAAGTTGAAAGAATTATATTGTGAACACTCGCTCATATGTATATTCTTACCACTAATATTTGACAGTTATTTTGCTATATTCACTTATCATGTATCTATCCATCCGTCCACCCTTTTATCTATATTATTTTATGGATGCATTTTCAAGTTGCAGATGTCAGTATACTTTACCCTTTAACACCTCAGTATACATAGCATTAAATAGATTTTAATATTTGTTTCTAATAATTCCTTAACATTTTTGAGGTATAATTTACATGCAGAGAAATCACAAATTTTATTGTACCATTTTATGAGTTTTAACTAATGTATATGCTTGTGTAATCCAAACTGCTATGAAAATACAGAATATTACATCTTTACTCAAAAAAATTTCTTCATATTCCTTTCCAATCAATAACTCTTCAAGACAACTACTGTTCTGATTTTATAAACTTTTTGTGTGTGGCTTCTTAGCATTGTGTTTTTGAGAATCATTTGTGTTGTTGCATCTATCAGTAGTTTGTATCTTTTAATTGTTGAGTAGTATTCCATTGTATGATTATATCATATCACAGTTTGTTTTTTGATTCTCTTGTTGGACACCTGGGCTGTTTCCAGCTGGTAGTGTCTTACTTATACAAATCATTTTATGAACATATACTATTAATTTTCCTGAGTATATACATAGGAGTGGAATTGCTAGATTGTAAGACAGATGTATGTTTAGTTTTATAAGAAACTGCAAGACATTTTAAAAAAGTGTTTGTATCATTTTACACTCCCATCAACAATGTATGAGTTTAGGTTACTCCATATCTGTGTTAATGTTTGGTGGTAGCTTTTTTTTTCCTTTTAACTAATTTTAGACATTCTGGTGGCTATATAACGGTATCTTGTGATTGCAATTTTTATTTCCCTGGAGACTTATTTGTATTATTTACTCTCTTTCAGACAGTTCGGCATGGTTTTCCTCATCAGCCCACAGCATTAGCCTTTGATCCAGTTCAGAAAATCTTGGCTATTGGGACGAGAACAGGTGCTATACGAATGTATCCTTAATTTTTGGTTCATTATTTGCCACATTAATGCCAATTACATTTCTTTAAATATTCAGGTAAGAAAAATATTTATGACCAAATAAACTTTATTATTTTCTAAGAAATGAGTAACTATTGTGAAAAATCTATATTTTCAAGTTTATTGGCATATTTTTAATGTCTTTGAGATCAGTATTGATGTCTTTTCTTTAACTCCTGTTCTTTGTAATTTGTATCTTCTCTTTTTTCCTTATCCATCTGCCTAGAAGTTTATCAATTTTATTGATTCTCATGATTCTCACAAAGAATCAACTTTTGGTTGCATTGCTCTTCTTTATTGTGTTTCTATATTCAATTTCATTGAATTCTGCTTTGATCATTTAAATTTCTTTGCTTTTGGTTACCTTGGGTTTAATTTGATCTTCTTTCTCTAGTTTTTAAAGTGGAAACAGGTAATTAATTTGAGGACTTTCTTCTCTTCTAATATGCGCCTATAGTACTATAAATCTCCTCCCAAATTCTACTTTAGTATCATCCTGTTTTTTAAAATTAAACTTTTTATTTTGGGATAATTGTAGATGCACATGTAGTTATAAGAAATAATACAGAGATATTCATATCTTTCACCTACTTTGCTCCAATTGTAATATCTTAGAAAACTATAGTGTAATATCACAATCAGGATATTGACATTATACAATCAAGATACGAAACATTTCTGTCACCACAAGGATTCTTCACATTGCTCTTTTATAGTCACACCTTGTCCCTCCAACCCCATCCTTGACCCCTAACAACCACTACTTTGTTTTTCATTTCAATAATTTTGCACTTCAAAAATGTTATATAAATAGAATCATACAGTTTATAATTTTTGGTGATTGGCCATTTTCACTCAGTATAACTCTCTGAACATTCATTCATATTGTTGCATATATCAATAGTTTATTCCTTTATACTGAATTGGATAATATTCCGTAGTTTAGATGTATCACAGTGTAGCCATTCACCTGTTCCAGGAAATTTGACTTGTTTCCAGTTTTTGGCTATTCTAACTAAACAGCTATGATCATTCGTGTACATATTTTTGTGTGACCCTAAGTTTTTATTTCTCTGGTGTAAATGCACAGGAGTACAACTGAAGGGTCATGTGATAATTGGATATTTTAGTTTTAATTTTTTTAGTGTATCATTCAGTGTTATTAAATACATTTATAATATTATGCAACCATCATCACTGTCCTTTTCTGTAACTCTTTCACTTTGTAAAACTGAAATTCTATACCCATTAAATTATAACTCTCCATATTCCTCTTCCTCTAGCCCCTGGAAACCACCATTCTGCTTTCTGTTTCTATAATTTTTACTACTCTAGGTAACTTATATAAGTGAAAGCATACAGTATTATTCTTTTTTGGGACTGAGTTATTTCATTCAGCATAATGTCCTCAACATTTATCCATGTTGTAGCCTATGTGAGAATTTCCTTTTTAAGACTGAATAATATTTCATTGTATGTATATTTCATATTTTGATATCTGTTCATTAATTTATGGACATTTGGGTTTTTTCCATGTTTTAGCTATTATGAATAATATTGCTATGAACATAGGTATACAAATATCTCTTTGAGACCTTGCTTTTAGTTCTTTTGGGTATATATCCAGAAGGAGAATTGCTGGATCATATGATAATTGTATTTTTAATTTTTTGAGGAACTGCCATTCTGTTTCCCATAGCAGCTATACTAGTTTACATTTTCACCAATAGTAATTGCCCTTTGATCCAAATATTTTAAATTTTAATGAAGTTCAAGTTGGCTATTTTTTTCTTTTGTTGCCTGTGCTTTGGGGTCATAGGTAAGCAATCTTTACCAAATCCAATGGAATGAGGTTTTTACCCTGTTTTCTTCTAAGAGTTTTATAGTTTTAGGTTTTACATTTAAGCCTTTTATCAATTTTTGAGTGAATTTTTGTGTATAGTAAAAGAGTCTAATCTCACTATTTGGCATTTAGATATTCCATTTTCCCAGCACCATTTGTTGACAAGGCTGTCTTCTCCATTAAATGGTCCTGGAACTCTTGTCAAAAATTATTTGATCATACATGTTAGGGTTTGTTTGTGGGCTCTCTATTTTATTCCACTGATCTATAGGTATGTTTCTATGTTACTACTACACTGTTTTTACTTACTGTAGCTTTGTAGATTGGAAACCAGATAGTGTGAAACTTGAAATTAGATGATTTTTCAGCACTTATTGAAATGATCAGATAGTTTTTGTTCTTGATTATGTTACCGTGTTATATCATGTTTATTGATTTGCATATGTTGAACCATTCATGAATTTCTGAGATGATTCCCACTTGATAATGATAAATGATTTTTTTAAAATATGTTGTCTTGTTGAAATTGATCTGTGAGTATTTTGTTGAGGATTTTTGCATGTAGGTTTATCAGGGATATTGGCTTGTAGTGTTCTTTTTTGTTCGGTATTAGGATAATGCTGGCCTCATAGAATGAGTTGGAAAGTATTCCCCGCTTTTCAATTTTTTAATTAGGAGTTTGAGTAGAAGAGGTATTAGTTCTTTAAATGTTTGCTATAATTCAGCCATGATACTATCAGGTCTTGGGTTTTTCTTTTTTGAAAGATTTTTTTTTTTTAAATTACTGCTTAAATCATGTTACTCATTATTGGTCTGTTCAGGGTTTCTAATTCTTCATATTTCAATCTTGGTAGGTTGTATATGTCTAGAAATTTATCAATTTCTTTGAAGATTTAAAATTTGTTGGTGCATAGTTGTTCATAATAGTTTCTAATGAGCCTTTGTATTTCTGTGGTGTGAGATATAATATCTCCTTTTTAGTTTTTCATTTTATGAAATTTTTTTTTTGTTGTTGTTGCCATGATAAATCTCTTTGTTCACCGAGGTCAATTGGAGGCTCTGCCTTAGTCTTCCTTTTTTTTCTTTTTTTTTTTTTTAATTATACTTTAAGTTCTAGGGTACATGCACACAATGTGCAGGTTTGATACATAGGTATACATGTGCCATGTTGGTAGCTGCACCCACCAACTCATCATTTACATTAGGTATTTCTCCTAATGCTATCCCTCCCCTAGTCCCCCACCCCCCGACAGGCCATGGTGTGCCTCACCCTGTGTCCTAGTGATCTCATTGTGCAATTCCCACATATGAGTGAGAACATGCCGTGTTTGGTTTTCTGTCCTTGTGATAGTTTGCTGAGAATGATGGTTTCCAGCTTCATCCATGTCCCTGCAAAGGACATGAACCCATCCTTTTTTATGGCTGCATAGTATTCCATGGTGTATATGTGCCACATTTTCTTAATCCAGTCTATCATTGATAGACATTTGGGTTGGTTCCAAGTCTTTGCTATTGTGAATAGTGCCACAATAAACATATGTGGGCATGTGTCTTTATAGTAGCATGATTTATAATCCCTTGGGTCTATAGCCAGTAATGAGATTGCTGGGTCAAATGGTAATTCTAGTTCTAGATCCTTGAGGAATCGCCACACTGTCTTCCACAATGGTTGAACTAGTTTACACTCCCACCAGCAGTGTAAAAGTGTTCCTATTTCTCCACATCCTCTCCAGCATCTGTTGTTTACCGACTTTTTAATGATTGCCATTCTAACTGGTATGAGATGGTATCTCATTGTGGTTTTGATTTACATTTCTCTAATGACCAGTGATGATGAACATTTTTTCATGTGTCTGTTGGCTATGTAGATGTCTTCTTTTGAGAAGTGTCTGTTCATATCCTTTGCCCACTTTTTGATGAGCTTGTTTGTTTTTTTCTTGTAAATTTGTTTGAGTTCTTTGTAGATTCTGGATATTAGCCCTTTGTGAGATAGGTAGATTGCAAAAATTTTCTCCCATTCTGTAGGTTGCCTGTTCACTCTGATGGTAGTTTCTTTTGCTGTGCAGAAGCTCTTTAGTTTAATTAGATCCCATTTGTCTATTTTGGCTTTTGTTGCCATTGCTTTTGGTGTTTCAGTCATGAAGTCCTTGCCCATGCATGTGTCCTGAATGGTATTGCCTAGGTTTTCTTCTGGAGTTTTTATGGTTTCATGTTTAACATTTTAAATCTTTAATCCATCTTGAATTAATTTTTGTATAAGGTGTAAGGAAGGGATCCAGTTTCAGCTTTCTACATATGGCTAGCCAGTCTTCCCAGCACCATTTGTTACACAGGGAATGCTTTCCCCATTTCTTGTTTTTGTTAGGTTTGTCAAAGATCAGATGGTTGTAGATGTGTGGTGTTATTTCTGAGGCCTCTGTGCTGTTCCACTGATCTATATATCAGTTTTGGTACCAGTACTATGCTGTTTCGGTTACTGTAGCCTTGTAGTATAGTTTGAAGTCAGGTAGCGTGATGCCTTCAGCTTTGTTCTTTTTGCTTAGGATTTTCTTGGCAATGTGAGCTCTTTTTTGATTCTATATGAACTGTAAAGTAGTGTTTTCCAATTCTGTCAGGAAAGTCATTGGTAGCTTGATGGGGATGGCATTGAATCTATAAATTACTTTGGGCAGTATGGCCATTTTCACGTTATTGATTCTTCCTATCCATGAGCATGGAATATTCTTCCATTTGTTTGTGTCATCTTTTATTTTGTTGAGCAGTAGCTTGTAGTTTTCCTTGAAGAGGTCCTTCACATCCCTTATTAGTTGCATTCCTAGGTATTTTATCCTCTTTGTAGCAATTGTGAAAGGGAGTTCACTCATGATTCAGTGCTCTGTTTGTCTGTTAATGGTGTATAGGAATGCTTGTGATTTTTGCAGATTTATTTTGTATTCTGAGACTTTGCTGAAGTTGCTTATGAGCTTAAGGAGATTTTGGGCTGAGGCGATGGAGTTTTCTAAATATACAACTATGTCATCTGCAAACCGGGACAATTCGACTTCCTCATTTCCTAATTGAATACCCTTTATTTCTTTCTCTTATCTGATTGCCCTAGCCAGAACTTCCAACACTATGTTGAATAGGAGTGGTGAGAGCAGGCATCTCTGTCTTGTACTGGTTTTCAAAGGAAATGCTTCCAGTTTTTCCCCATTCAGTATGATATTGGCTATGGGTTTGTCATAAATAGCTCTTACTATTTTGAGATATGTTCCGTCAATATCTAGTTTCTTGAGAGTTTTTAGCATGAAAGGGTGTTGAATTGTGTCAAAGGCCTTTTCTGCATTATTGAGATAATCATGTGATTTTTGTCGTTGGTTCTGTTTGTGTGATGGATTATGTTTACTGATTTGTGTATGTTGAACCAGCCTTGCATCCCAGGGATGAAGCCAACTTGATTGTTGGGGAATAGGCTTTTTGATGTGCTACTGGATTAGGTTTGCCAGTATTTTACTGAGGATTTTTGCATCAATATTCATCAGAAGTATTGGTCTAAAATTCTCTTTTTTTGTTGTGTGTCTACCAGGCTTTGATAGCAGTATGATGCTAGCCTCATAAAATGAGTTAGGGAGGATTCCCTCTTTTTCTATTGATTGGAATAGTTTCAGAAGGAATGGTACCAGCTCCTCTGTGTACCTCTGGTAGAATTCGGCTGTGAATTCATCTGGTCCTGGACTCTTTTTTGGTTGGTCGGCTATAAATTATTGCCTCAATTTCAGAGCCTGTTAGTGGTCTATTCAGAGATTCAACTTCTTCCTGGTTTAGTCTTGGGAGGGTGTATATGTCCAGGAATTTATCCATTTCTTCTAGATTTTCTAGTTTGCCTAGAGGTGTTTATTCTCTGATGGTAGTTTGTATTTCTGTGGGATTGGGGGTGATATCCCCTTTAGCATTTGTTATTGCATCTATTTGATTCTTCTCTCTTTTATTCTTTATTAGTCTTGCTAGTGGTCTTTCAATTTTGTTGATCTTTTCAAAAAACCAGCTTCTTGATTTTTTGAAGGGTTTTTTGTGTCTCCATCTCTTTCAGTTCTGCTCTGATCTTAGTTATTTCTTGCCTTCTGCTAGCTTTTGAATTTCTTTGCTCTTGCTTCTCTAGTTATTTTAAGTGTGATGTTAGGGTGTCGATTTTAGCTCTTTCCTGCTTTCTGTTGTGGGCATTTAGTGCTATAAATTTCCCTCTACACATTGCTTTAAATGTGTTCCAGAGATTCTGGTATGTCGTGTCTTTGTTCTCATTGGTTTCAAAGAACACCTACATTTCTGCCTTCATTTCGTTATTTACCCAGTAGTCATTCAGGAGCAAGTTGTTCACTTCCATGTAGTTTTATGAATTTCAGTGAGTTTCTTAATCCTGAGTTCTAATTTGATTGCACTGTGTTCTGAGAGACAGTTTGTTGTGATTTTTGTTCTTTTACGTTTGCTGAGGAGTTCTTTAGGTCCAATTATGTGGTCAATTTTGGAATAAGTTTGATGTGCTGAGAAGAATGTATATTCTGTTAATTTTGGGTGGAGAGTTCTATAGATGTTTATTTGGTCTGCTTGTTGCAGAGCTGAGTTCAGGTCCTGGGGATCCTTGTTAACTTTCTGTCTCATTCATCTGTCTAATATTGACAGTGGGGTGTTAAAGTCTCCCATTATTGTTGTGTGGCAGTATAAGTCTCTTTGTAGGTCTCTAAGGACTTGCTTTATGAATCTGGGTGCTCCTATATTGGGTGCGTATAGTTAGGATATTAGGATAGTTAGGCCTTCTTGTTGAATTGATCCCTTTACCTTTATATAATGGCCTTCTTTGTTTCTTTTGATCTTTGTTAGTTTAAAGTCTGTTTTATCAGAGACTATGATTGCAACCCCTGCTTTTTTTTTGTTTTCCATTTGCTTGGTAGATCTTTGTTGGGGTCCGCGTGTTTCCTAAACAAAGGAATGAACACACAAGACAACACAAGACAAGACAAACATGGTGGCCGCCTCGAATGGCACGCTCTGCTTTATTTTATACAGTCGTTTGTGGAATGTTGCCAAGTCACAAGACACATTGTTGTTTTTCTGACCTTTCCCTGACTTTCTGGATTTTCAAGATGTTTACACATAAACAAGCCCCCAATGCCCTTCTTCGTTTGCGAGAGCAGGACTTATCGGGAACACCCTGTTTGTGAGCAGGTAGTCCTCTACAGATCTTCTTCCATCTCTTTATTTTGAGCCAATGTGTGTCTCTGCACTTGAGATGGGTCTCCTGAATACTGATGGGTCTTGATTCTTTATCCAATTTGCCAGTCTGTGTCTTTTAATTGGGCATTTAGCCCATTTACATTTAAGGTTAATATTGTTATGTGTGAATTTGAGCGTGTCATTATGATGTTCACTGGTTATTTTGCCCATTAATTGATGCAGTTTCTTCATAGCTTCGATGGTCTTTACAATTTGGCATGTTTTTGCAGTGGCTGGTACTGGTTGTTTCTTTCCATGTTTAGTGCTTCCTTCAGGAGCTCTTGCAAGGCAAGCCTGGTGGTGACAAAATATCTGAGCATTTACTTTTCTGTAAAGGATTTTAATTCTCCATCATTTATGAAGCTGAGTTTGGCTGGATATGAAATTCTGCATTGAAAATTCTTTTCTCTAAGATTGTTGAATATTGGCCTCCACTCTCTTCTGGCTTGTAGGATTTCTGCCAAGAGATCCACTGTTAGTCTGATGGGCTTCACTTTGTGGGTAGCTCGACTTTTCTCTCTGGCTGCCCTTAACATTTTTTCCTTCATTTCATCTTGTTGAATCTGACAATTATGTATCTTGGGGTTGCTGTCTTCTTGATGACTTTCTTTGTGGTGTTCTCTTTATTTCCTGAAGTTGAATGTTGGCCTGTCTTGCTCGATTGGGGAAATTCTCCTGGATAATAACCTGAAGAGTGTTTTCCAACTTGGTTCCATTCTCCCCATCACTTTCAGGTACACCAATCAAACGTAGGTTTGGTCTTTTCACATAGTCCCATATTTCTTGGTGGCTTTGTTCATTTCTTTTTACTCTTTTTTTCTGTAAACTTCTCCTGTCACTTTATTTCATTAATTTGATCTTCAATCACTGATACCCTTTCTTCCATTTGATCGAATCAGCTATTGAAGCTTGTGCATGTGTTATGAAGTTCTCATGCCATGGTTTTCAGCTCCATCAGGTCATTTAAGGTCTTCTATACACTGTTTATTCTAGTTAGCCATTCATCTAATCTTTTGTCAATGTTTTTAGCTTCCTTGCAATGGATTTGAACATTCTCCTTTAGCTTGGTGAAGTTTGTTATTACTGACCTTCTGAAGCCTACTTCTGTCAACTTGTCAAAGTCATTGTCCGTCCACCTTTGTTCCATTGCTGGCAAGGAGCTGCAATCCTTTGGAGGAGAAGTGGCACTCTGATTTTTAGAATTTTCAGTTTTTCTGCTCTGGTTTCTCCCCATCTTTGTGATTTTATCTACCTTTGGTATTTGATGTTGGTGACCTACAGATGGGGTTTTGGTGTAGATAACCTTTTTATTAATGTTGATGCTATTCCTTTCTGTTTGTTAGTTTTCCTTTCAACAGTCAGGTCCCTCAGCTGCAGCTCTATTGGAGTTTGCTGGATTTCCACTCCAGACCCTGTTAGACTGGGTGTCACCAGTGAATGCTGCAGAACAGCAAATGTTGCAGAACAGCAAATATTGCTGCCTGATCCTTCCTCTGGAAGCTTCGTCCCAGAGGGGCAGCCACCTATATTAGGTGTCTGTCAGTCCCTACTGGGAGGTGTCTCCCAGTTAGGCTACAACAGGGGTCAGGAACCCACTTGAGGAGGCAGTGTGTCCGTTCTCAGAGCTCAAACACCATGCTGGGAGAAAGACTCCTCTCTTCAGAGCTATCAGACAGGGACGTTTAAGTCTGCAGAAGTTATCTGCTGCCTTTTGTTCAGCTATGCCCTGCCCACAGAGTTGGATTCTTGAAGCAGTAGGCTTTGTTGAGCTTGGTGGGCTCCACCCAGTTGTAGCTTCCTGGTCACTTTGTTTACCTACTCAAGCTTCAGCAATGGTGGATGCCCCTCCCCTAGTCAGGCTGCAGCCTCGCAGATCAACCTCAGACTGCTGTGCTAGCAGTGAGCAAGGCTCAGTGGGCGTGGGACCCACCGAGCCAGGCACGGGAGAAAATCACCTTGTCTGCTGGTTGGTAAGACCTTGGGAAAAGTGCAGTATTTGGGCGGGGAGTGTCTTGTTTTTCCAGGTAGTCTGTCACATCTGTCACAGCTTCCCTTGGCTAGGAAAGGGAAATCCCCTGACACCTTGTGCTTCCTGGGTGAGGCGACGCCCCACCCTGCTTCATCTTGCCCTCCGTGGGCTGCACCACTGTCCGACCAGTCCCAATGAGATGAACCAGGTACCTCAGTTGGAAATTAAAAATCACCCATCTTCTGTGTTGATCATGCTGGGAGCTGCAGATTGGAGGTATTCCTATTCAACCATCTTCAGTTGTGCGATTTTCTAGAGTAGTGCTAAGCTGCTTGGACTAGCAAGTCTGGGCTGGCTTTTTAGGTCTTCTTTCCTTTGTTCTTACTCTAGCTAAAGGTTTTCAATTTCATTTATTTTTTCAAAAAATTGATTTTCATTTTGTTGATATTTGTTTTTTTGGCCTCAATTTTATATCTTTAAACTCTAATGTTTATTATTTCTTTCCTTCTACTAATGTTGGTTTTGAATTGTTTTTGCTTTCTCTTTCTTGAGGTGCAGTGTTATGATGTAATTTTCTAATCTTTATGATGTAGGCTTTTTATTGCTATAAACAACTTTCCTCTTAGAACTGCTTTTGCTATATTTCATAGGTTTTAGTATGTTGTGTTTCCATTTTAATTTGTCTCAAGAAAATTTTCAATTTTCTTTTAAATTTCTTCATTAAACCATTCATTGTTTAGGAATATGTTGCTTAATAATTATGATTTTATACAGTTTCTGATGTTCCTTCTGTGGTTTATTTCTAATTTTATCCTATTATGGTCAAAAAAGTTTTTTAATGATTTTGACTTCTAAAAATTTATTAAGATTTGTTTCGTGACCTTACATATGGTCTGTCCCAGAGAATGTTGCATGTACTGTTGAGAAAAATGTGTATTCTGCAGCTGTTGGATGGAATGTTCTATAAATGTCTGTTTGGTCCATTTGGTCAAGAGTGCAGTTTAACTCTGATGTTTCTTATTTGATTTTCTGTTCAGATGATCTGTCTAATGCTGAAAGTGGAGTGCTGAGGTTTTCTACTGTTATTGTGTCACAGTCAGTCACTCTCTTTAGGTCGGTTAATATTTGTCTTATATATTTGGGTGCTCTAGTGTTGAGTGCATATATATTTATAATTGTAATATCCTGTTGTTGTATTAACCCCTTCATCATCATATAATGGCCTTCTGTATCTTTTTTTTAAATCATTCTTGACTAAAGTTTATTTTATCTGATATAAGTATAGCCACTCTTGCTCTATGTTGGCTTCCATTTGCATGTAATATCTTATTCACCCCTTCACTTTCAGTTTGTGCGTGTCTGTAGGGGTAAATTGAGTTTCTTGTAGACAGTATATAGTTGGGTCTTTTAAAAATCCATTCAGCCACTCTGCACTTTAATTTTTAAAATAAATTTCAATAGCTTTGGGGGTACAGATTGTTTCTGGTTACACAGATAAGTTCTTTAGTGGTGATTTCTGATGTTTTAGTGCACCTGTTACCTGAGCATTGTATACTATACCCAATATATAGCCTTTTATCCCTCCCCCATTCTGAGTCTCCAAAGTCCATTATATAACTCTTACACCTTTGCATCCTCATAGCTTAGCTCTCACTTAAAACATATGATATTTGATTTTTCATTCCTGAGTTACTTCACTTAGAATAATAGCCTCCAGCTCCATTTAAGTTCCTGGAGAAGACATTATGTCATTCCTTTTTATGGCTGAGTAGCATTCCATGGTGTATGTATACTATTTTTTCTTTATCCACTTGTCGGTTGATGGACACTTAGATTGGTTCCATATCTTTGCAATTGTGAATTGTGCCACCATAAACACGTGTGTGCCTGCGTCTTTTTCATATAATGACTTATTTTCCTTTGGGTAGATACTCAGTAGTGGGATTGCTAGATTAAATGGTAGTTTTACTTGTAGTTCTTTAAAGAACATCTATACTGTTTTCCATAGTGTTTGTACTAATTTACATTCCTATCAGCAGTGTAAAAGTGTTCCCTTTTTACCACATCCATGCCAACATCTATTTTTTTTTTTTTTTGACTTTTAAATTATAGCCATGCTTGCAGGAGTAGGGTGTAATCTCATCATGGTTTTAATTTGCTTTTCCCTGATAATTAGTGATGTTGAGTGTTTTTTCACATGTTTGTTGGTTGTTTGTATATCTCTTCTGAGAATTATTTATTCATGTCCTTTGCTCATTTTTTGATGGGATTATTTGTTTTTTTCTTGTTAATTTGAGTTCCTTGTAGATTCTGGATACTAGTCCTTTGTTGGATGGATAGTTTGTGAAGATTTTCTTTTACTAGGTGGGTTGTCTGTTTGCTGATTATTTCTTTTGCTGTACAGAAACTTTTTAGTTTAATTATGTCCCATTTATTTATTTTTGATTTTGTTGCATTTGCTTTTGGGGTCTTAGGCATGAATTCTTGCCTAAGTCAATGTCCTGAAGAGTTTTTCCAATGTTATCTTCTAGGATTTTTATGGTTTGAGGTCTTACATTTAAGTCTTTTATCTACATTGAGTTGATTTTTGTGTAAAGTGAGAGATGGAGATCCAGTTTTATTTTTCTACATGTGGCTTGCACTCTTTTAATTGAAGACTTTTGTCCATTTACCTTCAGGATTATTTTCTGTTGACATTTTATTACTTGTTTTCTGATTGTTTTGTAGATACTTTCTGTTTTCCTCTGTTGCTGTTTTCCTTTGTGGTTAAGAGAATTTCTCTGGTAGTATGTTTTGATTTTGTGCTGCTTATTTTTAGTCTATTGTTCATAGGTTTTTGCATTGTGGTTACCATGAGGCTTACAAAAATTCAGGTCATTTAAAACTGATTGTGACTTAACTTTTACTGCATAGAGAAGAAAAGTATTATAACAAAACCAAACTCTACCTTTTAACACCACCCCCCCAAATAATTTAGTTTATTGGTGTTTCAGTTTACATCTTTTTGTTTTATCTGTTCCTTGACCAGTTATTGTAGTGATTATTGATTTTAATAGGTTTTTGTCTTTTAGCCTTCATACTCAAGATAAAAATGGCTTATTCAAATTAGTTTTAGAGTATTCTGAATTAGTCTTTTTTTTCTTTTATCAGTGAGTTTTACACCTTCAAGTGTTTTCTTATTATACACTAGTGTCCATTTATTTTAGATTGAACAGCTTTTAGTATTTCTTGTAAGACAGGTCATGTTTTGATGAATTCTCTCAGCTTTTGTCTGTTTGGGAGTCTTTGAATGTGTTTAAATGATAACTTTGCTGGGCACAGTATTCTTGGATGGCAGTTTTTTCCCTTCTCTTTCAATATAACATCCCATTATCATCTGGACTGCAGGATTTCTACTGAGAAATCTGCTACAATCTGTATTCAGGATGCTGTTCAATGTGATGTTTCTTTTCTTTTGTTGCTTTGAGTATCCTATCTTTTCATTTCACTGATTATGATATGCCTTGGAGATTTCTCCTTTGGGTTGAATTTGATTGGTGGCCCCTGAACTTCCTGTACCTGGATGGTGTCTTCTTTCTCTAGCTTTTGGGATTTTTATCCATTATTATTATTTTTTTTACATATGCTTTCCAAGTCTTTTCCTTCTTGTCTCCTGAACAGTGGCCTGCTGTTTCTTTCCATTCTAGAGGGAGCTTATATTGAGCACTAGAACTAAAACAATTCACTGGAACTAACTCATTGCTCTTCCATTGTTGCCTGGTCTGTGGAAGACTTACAGTGAACAACAGAACTTAAATGCTGCTCTGGAATTAAAACCCTGCCCTGTTGTTTCCTGGACTGGGACAACTTATAGTGAGCACCAAACGTTAGACGTTGCCCTAGAACTGTATTGTTGCCCTGCCATTGTTTTCCAGTCTGGGGACGACTTAAGCAGAAAGTAGGACTTAATTCTGACATTTTAGTTTTCTCTGTAGGAGGGAGGTTCCAGGTCGAGCACCTGGGCATTGGGAAAAATCTGGTTAGAAATTTGGACCTTCCTGCAGATTGTGTTCTCTAAAGCCTTATGGTACCAGTCAGTTGCTTTTACAATTTTATTTATTTATTTAAAAAAATTTTTTTGTAGATTTTTCAAGTGCAATTTTGTTACATGGATATATTGGGTAGTGGAGAAATTGAGGATTTTGTACCCATGACCCAAATGGTTTATGTTGTACTCAGTAGGTACTATTTTATCCTTCGCCCCCCCCCACCCAACTCCTTAACTCCATCCCACCTTTTGGAGCCTCTAATGTTTATTATTCAACTCTGTATGTCTATGTGTGCACACTGTTTAGCTTCTACTAAACATATAGTTAGTGAGAACACGTGGTTTTTGACTTTCTATTTCTGAGTCATTTCACATCTTAGGATAATGGCCTCCAGTTCCATCCATATTGCTGCAAAATACACAACTTTATTCTTTTTATGGCTGAATAGTATTCCATGGCACATACATACATACACACACACGTATACATGCATCTCTATACACACATATATAAGCATCATGGAATAATACATATATGTACACATGCATATATGTGTATATATGTGTATGTGTGTATATATATGTATGTGCCATGGAATACTAGTATAATATACTACTATGATATACATGTGCACACGCACACATACGCGCACACACACACGTATATGACAGTTTTTTAACTAACCCTTCATATCATTCATTGATGAACACTTAGGTTGATTCCATGACTTTGCTGTTGTGGTTAGTGCTGTGACCTACTGTGACAAACAGGGAATGTGATGTCTCTAGCTTTATTCTTTTTACTTAGAATTTCGTTGGCTATTGGGACTCTTTTTTGGTTTATATGAATTTTACAATTATTCTTATTCTGTGGAGAATGGTGTTGGCATTGATAATTTGATAGGAATTGCATTGAATATGTACATTGGTTTGGGCAGTATGGTCATTTTAATGATATTGATTCTTCCAATCTATGATCATGGGTGTTTTTCCATTATTTGTGTCATCTATGATTTCTTTCATTGGTGTTTTGTAGTTCTCCTTGTAGAGATCTTTCACGTCCTTGGTTAAATGTATTTCTAGATATAAATTTTTCTAGCTGTTGCAAATGCAATTGAGTTCTTGATTTGCTTCTCAGCTTGATCATTATTGGTGTATATAAATGGTTTTTATTTTTATACCATGATTTTTATATTCTGAAACTTTACTGAATTCATCTATCAAATCTAGGAGTTTTTTGGAGGAGTATTTAGGGTTTTGTAGATATAAGAATATATCATCAGTGAACAGAGATAATTTGACTTTCTCTTTTCCAATTTGCATGCCTCTTGTTTCTTTGTCTTTTTTGTTGCTGTAGCTGTAGCTGGGACTTCCAGTACTGTGTTGAATAGGAGTGCTGGAGACTGGCATTCTTGTCTTTTCCAGTTGTTAGGGGGAATGCTTTCAACTCTACCTCATTGAGTATGATGTTGGCTGTGGATTTGTTGTATATAGCTTCTATAATTTTAAGATATGTTCCTTATATGCCTAGTTTGTTGAGAATTGTTATCATGAAGGGGTCCTGGATATTACCTAATGCTTTTTCTTCATCTATTGAGATTGTCATGTAGTTTTTATGTTTTTAATTCAGTTTATGTGGTGAATCACATTTATTGATTTGCATGTGTTGAATCATCCTTGCAATTCTGGAATAAAACTCACTTGATTGTGGTTTATTATCTTCTTGATGTGCTGTTGGATTTGGTTTGCTAGTATTTTGTTGAGGAGTTTTTGCAACTCTGTTCATCAGAGATGTTGATTATAGTTTTCCTTTTTGTTGTGTGTCTTTGCCTGGCTTTGGTATCAAAGTGATGCTAGCTTCCTAGAATGAGTTAAGTAGGATTTCCTTCTTGATATTTTGGCACAGTTTTAGTAGGACTACCATAAGTTCTTTTTTGTACATCTGGTATAATTCAGCTGTGAATTTGTCTGGTCCTAGGCTTTATCTTCATAGGAAATTCTTAAATTACTGATTCAATTTACTACTCATTATTGGTATTTTCTGGATTTCTATTTCATCCTAGTTCAATCTTGGGAGGTTATGTGTTTTCAGGAGTTTATCAGTTTCCTCTAGGTTTTTAGTTTGAGAGTGTAGAGGTGTTCATAGTGGTCTCTGGTGATGTTTTTTTGCATTTCTATAACATCAGTTGTAATGTCAGAAATTACCATTTCTAATTATGCTTATTTGAATCTTCTCTCTTTTATTCTTGGTTAATCTAGCTAGTCTATCATTTTCTAAAATATTTTCAGACTACTAACTTTTCGTTTCTTTGATTCTTTGTATTTTTGTTTGGTCTCAGTTTCATTTAGTTCTGCTCTGATCTTTGTTGTTTTTTTTTTTTTTTTCCTGCTACCTTTGGCTTTGTTCTTGTTCTTGAGGTGTGACAGTAGGTTGTCAATTGGAGATCTTATTATCTTTTTGAGGTAGGCATTTAACACTATAAGCTTGCCCATTAGCACTGCTTTTGCTGCATCCTGTATGTTTTAGTATGTTGTGTTTCTGTTTTAATTTGTTTCAAAAAATTTAAATTCCCAGCCTAATTTCATTATTGATGCAACAATCATTCAGGAGCAGGTTGTTTAATTTCCACATATTTGTATAGTTTTGATAGTTTCTGTTGTTGTTGATTTCCAGTTTTAATTCCACTATAGTCTGAAAAAAATACTTGATTTCAATTTAAAAGTTTTATTGACACTTGTTTTGTGGCCTGACATATGGTTTTCTTTTTTTGCAGGATGCTTCCTGTGCAGAACAGAAGAACATATATTATGTGGTTGTTGGGTAGAATGTTTTGTAAATTTCTATCTGTTCTATTTAGTCTAGAGACCAATTTAAGTACAGACTTTCTTTGTTGATTTTTCTGCCTCAATGATCTGTCTAATGCTGTCAGTGGGGTGTTGAAATCCCCCACTATTATTGTTTTGCTATTTATCTCTTAGATCTGGTAGAATTTGTTTTATGAATATGGGTGCTCTGGTGTTGGGTGCATATGTATTTAGAATTGTTATATTTTCTGGTTGAACTTATCACTTTATCATCATATAATGTCCTGCTTTTTTTTTTTTTTTTAACCGTTGTTGATTTAAAGTCTGTTTTATCTGGTGTAAGTATAGCTATTCCTGCTCATTTTTGGTTTCCATTTACATAAAATATCTTTTTCTACTTTTCAACTTTGAGTCTTTAAATGTCTTTATGAGTTAGGTGGGTTTCTTATAAGAAGCTATCGTTGGATCTTCTTTTTTAAAATTCATTCTGCCAATCTATATCTTTCAAGTTAGGCATTTAGTTCATGTACATTCAAGGTTTATATTCATATGTGAGGTTTTTGTTCCTGTCATAATGTTAATTGTTACTTAGATGGTTTGCAATCTTGGTTGTGTAATTGTTTTATAAGTTCTACAAGTTTTTATATTCTTGTGTTTTTATGATGGCATTGCCCATTCATTTCCACATTTTAAACTCCATTGAAAATGCATGTATAGCTAGTCTAGTAGTGATGAATTCCCTTAGCTTTTTCTTGTCTAGGAAAGATTTTATTTCATTTTCATTAATGAAGCTTAATTCAGCAGGATACAAAGTCTTTTACTGGATTTCTTTTTCTTCAAGGAGACTGAAAATAGGACCCCAGCATCTTCTTGTTTGGAAGGTTTCTGCTGAGAAGTCTACTGTCAGTCTGATGGTATTTCCTTTACAGCTGATTAGCCACTTCTTTCTTACCACTTTTAGGACTTTCTCTTTCATGTTAACTTTGGATCATCTGATGACTATATGCCATGGTGAAGTTTGTCTTGTAATGTGTCTTCCAGGAGTTTTATGACTTTCTTGTATGTGAATGTCTAAATCTCTAGCAAAACCAGGGAAGTTTTCCTAAATTATTCCCTCAATTTTTTTAATACTTTTTACTTCTTCTGAAATAATGATAACTCATAGATTAGGATGTTTAAATAATCCCATGTTTCTCAAAGGCTTTGCTCGTTTTTATTCTTAATTTTTTTTTTTTTTTTTTTTTTGTCTAATTGGGTTAATTAAAAAGCTCTGTTTTCTAGCTCTGAAATTGTTTTTGTTTGTTCTAGCCTGTTATTAGGGCTTTGATCTCTATTTTGTGGTTCCTTTAATGAATTTTCAGTTCCAGAAGTTCTTTTTAAAAAATAATTATCCTTAGTAAATTTTTGATTCATATTCTGAATTGTTTTTCTGATTACTTTGTATTGGTTTTCAACTGTCTCTTGGATCTTATTGAGCTTCCATACCATCCATACTTTGAATTCTTTATCTTTGAATTTTCATTTTGAATAGGATCCATTGCTAGAGAGCTGATGTGATCCTTTGCAGGTGATATAACACTTTGTTTTTTCATACTGCCAGTGTTCTTATGCTGGTTCCCTCTCATCTGAAGAAGCTTTCACTTCTTATCTTTGAGTTTAGTTTTGTTTTGATGGGACATTGTATTTCCCCCTTGAAGGTATGGTTGTCGTGTATGTCGTATATGATTGTTTGGCTTCATTTCTAGGTGCTTTCAGGTAGCAAGGCACTGTATAAGTTCCCTGGTTATAGATAGCCTTTGTGCAGTGGCTTTTTTAAATGCCAGTTTTAGTAGCGATGTCCTGGGCATTTGAGCAGGCTAACTGCCTTCTGCAGGAACAGGATTGTATTTGTCTCAGGAAGCTTATCTCATTCCTCAACACTGTGGACTTCCATTATCAAATTTTGTATTGTGTTGTGCAGTTCAACCCCCAGGCTAGTAGGTAGCACCTATGCATAAGAGTGGCTGTGGCAGAAGCAGATGGGTATGGGCTTGATCTTTGTTTACTGGGAGGTGCTCTCTGTTGTTTCAAGTGATGGGCTGGTCTGTGGAATGCCCAGTTTCCAGGAATTCCCTGCTGAGCTTCTGTAGATGGGGGGACAAAGCTGGGTGGAATTGGACAGCCAAGCTCACCCATGAATACCCTATTGACAAGAGCAGATATCAACACTGACAGGAGTGGCAGGGAGAGCTCCTGGTGAAATGTACTGAGTTCTCTGAAGGAGAGGAATTGACTGTACCAGCTTCATATCCTAGGCAGGTGGGAATGCAATGTATTTCCCTGTTATAACTCTCAGTTTAATCAGACGTGGTTGTCTACCTCCAGGCCACAGTGTAACTGAGGGCTGCAGAAAATTCCTGTCCTATGGCTGTCTGTGGAAGTGGCTTTGGAGTAGAACCTCTGATCTCAGCTGCAAACAGACAGCTTTGTGGTGTGCCTGGCCTCCAATGCAGGAACACTGCTGCTTTGTGTATAGATGGGGAGTGACTCCACTTTTCGGCATGTACAAGTGAATGCCAACTGTGATGTTGTCAGCTGATTGGGTTGGCCTGACCTAGACCCTGGAATGATCAGATGCCAGTTGTAGTGGAGTGGGCTAGGCAGTCCCCCAATTTCCAGGCCCCTAGATGGCCCCTTGGATGGTATGCATGAGTCCTGGGTGGACTGGACTGGTGGATTTGTCCTCAGGTCCCTACGGTTCAGGTGTTTCCTATGATAGGGAGGAGTGGGCTGGTCCCCAGTCCTCCAGCAGAATGCTCAGGCAGGGTGACCGTGCTGTGGATCTGCCACCAAGGGAGGGGGGACCTTTCTCTGCCTTGAGCAGTGGAGGCAGGCAGCTGTGATACACATGTTTTGCTCACACCTCCATCTGACAGCAGTGGCAGTGGTATCTGTCCTTGAGGCATATGAAAGTGCCTGACCTGCCTGCTTCTTTCTGGCCTTAGGGTGGCAGAGGCAGCAGTGATGGCAGGGGTCTAAGGGCAGAACACAGGCGTCTGGGATCTGGGCTCTCAGAGTGGTGCTGGCTTCAGTAGAAATGCTCAGATGGGGGCAGGGTGGCAGCACTGTGGGTCTGCCATGGTATGTGTGTAGCAGGGCAGGCCTCTCTCAGTGGAATCAGCAGTCAAGCAGTTATGGGATGCTTAGTTTGCTCACTTCTCTGTGCCTTGTGAAGGTGTTTGGCTGCCCTGCTTTCTCTCTGACCTGGTGGCTGGGGCAGTGATACTGATGGCAGACCCAGGGTAACACACAGGCCTCTGGGGGTTGGGC
The DNA here is from genome assembly GCF_047675955.1 of Chlorocebus sabaeus. NCBI lineage: Eukaryota > Metazoa > Chordata > Mammalia > Primates > Cercopithecidae > Chlorocebus > Chlorocebus sabaeus. The sequence goes on from NC_132925.1 coordinate 40,614,690, forward strand.
TGTCAGACTGGCACTAGGCTATAGCTGCTCAGGGCTCAAAAGCGTGTGGGACTTCACATGAGTTCGAAAATGCCTTTGTGTAATTTCTAGGCAGTTCCCTGTTATCCTGGAGGCCTGGGAGGACTGAGGGACTCTTCTGCAGATAGAATTGAAAAAGTCTATTATAGGAATGTGGAGCCCTAGGGGTCTCTCACTCACCTTTTCCCCACATCAGGGAGCTTCTACTAGCTTCACACCTCTCCCAGCCCAGTAGGCTGCTTGGATTCATTCTTATTTGCTTTCTGTGATTCTTATCACTTCTCTGTTGAATTCCAGTGTTCTCTCTTAGATAATTCATTCAAAGTGTGTATATTTACTTGAAATTTTGATTTTTCTTAATGGTAGAGGCACTACTTAATGGAAGAGGCACCTAGCTGCAGCAGGCCAGCCATTTTGAACCCTACTTCCAGTCAGTCTCTTAACTGTGGCATCCCTGGTGATCAGAGCGCAGAGTAGCTGCTGAGTTTCACACATCAGTTGCTATGATCAGCATCCTGCTTTTTGTTCCTAGTTCACCCCAGATGATTCAGCCACTCCACTCTCAGTACTTCCCATGAGATGGGACTGGAGTAGGTTTCCTGTTAAGACTCTTCTCTTAGACTCATGAAGAGATTGAAGATTCACCTCCAGTTCTCCTCTCTCACCTCAGAAATCACAGGTCTAGAGAAATTCTTTGTGAGTGATATTATGCCAGCTTGGGGGATAGGCTGATGGAGCCTAAAATGACTGTTTCTTTTACCAGTCATGGCTTCTCTTGATTTTGTGGACCCAGGTATTTTCTCCACTTCTCCTCCAAACCCAGAGTTCTGGTGAACTCAGGATAGTATTCTCATTTTTGAATAGTTCCTTGAATTTTTGTGTTGGGGAGTGATGCCAGGGCATCTTCTATTCTGCTATCTTGCTGATACCCTGAGATCTCCTGCATGCTGACTTTGTGTCCTACTATTTTGCTCAATTCATTTATTAGTTGTAATAGGATTTTTTTTTGGTGGGGGAAATCTTTAGCGTTTTACGTATGTAAGATCATATTATCTGCAAACAGATTACTTACTTTGTTCTTTCCAACTTGGATGGCTTTCATTTCTTTCTTTCCTTTTTTTTTTTTTTTTTTTTTTTTTTTTTGCCTAATCTCTCTGGCTAGAACTTCTAGTAAGTACCATGTTGAATAGAAGTGGTGAAAGTGGGCATCCTTTTCTTATTGTTGATTTTAAAAGAAGAGTTTTCAGTCTTTCACCACTGAGTATGATGTATGATGTATGGTATGGGTTATTCACATATAGCCTTTATCGTGCTGAGTTAGTTTCATTTTATTCCTGTTTGTTGAGAGTTTTAATTATAAAATGGTGTTGAATTTTGTCAAATGCTTCTTCTGCATCAATTGAGATTTGTGTGTTTTTTCCCATTCAGTCTATTGTTAGATATTACATTGATCAATTTTCATATGTTGAACAATTCTTGCATCCCAGAAATAAATCCTACTTGGTCATGGTGTATAATTCTTTCAATATACTGCTGTATTTGGTTTGCTAGTATTTTTCTGATAATTTCATGCCAGTGTTCATAAGCGATATTGTTCTGTAGGGTTTTTTTTTTCAAGTAGTGTCTTTGTGTGACTTTGTTACTAGGGTTCTGTTGGCCTTATAAAATGAGTTAGGAAGTACTCCCTCATCTTCAGTATTTGAAAAAGTTTGAGAAGGATTGGTTTTAATCCTTCTTTAAATGTTTGTTATAATTCCCCTGTGAAGCCATGTGGGCTTTTCTTTGTCAGGAGATGTCTTTTGTATATAATTATGGGGTATAATATGATGTTTTGATATATGTATATGTGGCAAAATGATTAAATTAAGCTAATTAGCATATTCATCACCTGAAATACTTATCTTTTTTGTAGTGAGAGCATTTAAAATCTGTTCTCTTAGAAATTTTCAAGTATATAGTATACTATTATCAACTATAGTCACCATGCTGTATAATAGATCTCTAAAACTAATTCTCCTGACTAACTGAAACTTTGCATTTTTTTCATCAACATCAGAGTTGAGATTTTTTTGACAACTGAGTCTGTTTCTTTACTTCTTGTAGGTCTATTCAGATTTTCTATTTCTCTGTGGTTTAGCACTGGTAGATTTTGTGTTTCCGGGACTTTGTCCATTTCATCTAGGTATTCAGTTGGTTGATGTGTAATTGTTACAGGATTGCCTTATCATTTTTATTTTTGTATAATGAGTAGTAATGTTCCATTTTCATTTCTGATTTTAGTAGTTTGAGTCTTCTCTTTTTTTCTTCGTTCATCTAGCTAAAGGTTTGTGAATTTTATTGATCTTTCCAAAGAACCAACTTTTGGTTTTGTTGATTTTTTTCTATTGTTTCTCTGTTTTGTAATTTATCTCTGCTCTAATCTATTATATCCTTTGTTCTGATAACTGTGGGTTTATTTTGTTGTTCTTTTTCTAGTTCCTTATGTTATAAAGTTGTTTATTTGAGACTTTTTTTAAGTAAACTAAAATTTTTGGCCTTAGCACTGTTTTTGCTGCATCCCATGAGTTTTGGTATGTTTTCATTTTCATTTGTATTTAACTATTTTCTATTTTCCCTTCATATTTCTTCTTTGATCAATTGGTTGTTTAACAGTGTGTTGTTTAACTTCTTCAAATTTGTGAATATTGCAGTTTTACATCTGTTGATTTCTAACTTCATCCCATTGTGGCTGGATCATCCTTTGTATGATCTGTATTTTTGAAATCTAGTGAAACTTAATTATTGGCCTAACATATGATCTGTCATGAAAAATGTTCCATGTGCACTTGATTAGAATGTATACGCTATGGTTTGGTTGAATGTTCTGTATATGTCTGTTAGATTAGTTGATTTATTGTGTTAAATTCTCTCTTTATCTTCTATCTGGTTGTTTTATTTAATATTGTGAGTATGACATTGAAGTATGCAACTACTATCATAGAACTGTCTATTCCTTCAATTTTGTCAGTTTTTGCTTCGTATATTTTGATGGTCTGTCATTAGATAAGTAAATATTATTGTTGTATTGAAACATTTTGTTAATATATAATTACCTTCTTTATCTCTTGTAAACTTTTTACATTTAAAATACATTTTGTCTAATATTAGTATAGACACACCTGTTCTGATAAGATGCTGAGAAAACTAAAGGAAGATATGGAGAAAGTCAAGAAAATTATGTATAAGCAAAATGGAAATATTGATAAAGAAATAACAAACAAAAAAATTAGAAATTCTAAAGCTGAAAATTACAATACTTTAAATAAAAATTTACCAGAAGGATTCAAAGACAGATTTAAGCAGACAGAAGAAAGAATCAGCAAACTTGAAGATAGGGCAATGAAAATTTTTGAGTCTGAAGAAAGAGAAAATGTGGAATGTAAGTGAATGGAACAGAAGGGACCTGTGAGACACCATCAAATGGACCAACATGTGTATTGTGGGATTCCCAGAAAGAAAAAAGAAAGATATTGAGAGAATATTTGAAGAAATAATGACTGAAACTTTCCGAATTTGATGAAAGAAATGAATATAAACATCCAAAATGCTCAACGACTTCCAGGTAAGATGCATTCACATTGAGACACATTATAATCAAACTTTTAAAAGGCAAAGCAAAGAAAGAATCCTGAAAGCATATTTAGTTTTCTAAGAAGATGCCAAACAGTTTTCCAGAGTAGTTGTACAATTTTATGTTCCCACCAGCAGTGTGTGAATGGTCCAGTATTTCCACATTATTACTGATAATAGTATATTGTATTATCAGTATTTTTAAGTTTTAGTCATTTTGATAATTCTGTAGTAAGAATTGTGGTACTAATTTTCATTTTGTGCTGGCTAATGATGTTGAATAAACAGATGTTATTTGCCATCTGTATAATATCTTCCTTGAAATATCTATTTATATTTGTTGCCCATTTTATATTTTGATGATTTCTTTTTTTAAAATAACTGAATAGATTTCATTTTGTATATATACCACATTTTTCTTATTTATTTATCTATTGATGGAAACTTAGCTTGATTCTATATCTTTGCAGTTGTGAATAGTGCTGAAATAAACATGGAACTGCAGATATTCCTTTGTTATACTAATTTCCTTTCCTTTGGATAAATACTCAGTAGTAGAATGCTGGATAATATGGTAGTTCTATTTTTAACTTTTTGAGGAACCTCAATATTGTTTTCCATAATGCCTATACTAATTTAGATTGCCACCACCCGTGTGTAAGAGTTCCCTTTCTCCACATCCTTTCCAGTATCTGTTATTTTTGTCCTTTTGATAATAGATATTTTAACTGGAATGAGATGATATCTCATTGTAGTTTTGATTTGCATGTACCTGATGATTAGTGATGTTAAACATTTTTCATGTTCCTTTTGACCATTTGTATGTCTTCTTTTGAGAAACATCTGCCCTGGTCTTTTGCCCAGTTTTTAATGGGATTACTTATTTGTTTGTTTTTGCTGTTGAACTATTTGAGTTCCTTATATACTCTGGATATTAGTCCCTTGTTAGGTGGATGGTTTGCAAATATGTTCTCTTATTAAACACGTAGCCTCTTCACTGTGTTAACTGTTTTCTTTGCTCTGCAGTAGGTTTTCATTTAATATCATCTTATTTGTCTATTTTTGTTTTTGTTGCCTGTGCTTTTAAGGTCTTTTTAAATAAATCATTTCTTATACTATGTCCTGCAGTGTTTTCCCTTTGTTGTCTTCTAGTATTTTTATAGTTCCAGGTCTTATGTCTAAGGCTTTAAGAATTTGGAGTTGAGTTTTGCACATTCTGAGAGATAGGGGTCTAGTTTTATTGTTCTACATATGGATATATCCAGTTTTCCTAACACGGTTTATTGAAGAGACTGTCCTTTCCCCATTGTATGTTCTTCACACCAAAATGAGTTGGTTGTGAATATGTGGATTTATTTGTGAATTCTGTGTTCTGTTCCATTGGTCTACGTGTCTGTTTTTATATCCGTATCATGCTGTTTTGTCTATATTGCCTTGTAATATATTTTGAAGTCAGGCAGTGTGATGCTTCCAGCTTTGTTTTTTCTTTAGGATTGCTTTTGCTACTCAGGTTCTTTTTGGTTTGGTATAAATTTTAGGATTTTTTTCTATTTTTGTGAGAATATCATTGATTTTTTAATAGAGATTGCATTGAATGTACAGAAGGCTTTGTGTAGTATGGTCATTTAAATAATAATATTTCTTCCAATTCATGAGCGTGGGATATCTTTCCATCTGTTTGTGTCCTCTTAAATTTCTTTCATCAGTGTTTTGTAGTTTTCCTTGGAGACGTCTTTCAACTCCTTTGTTAAATTTATTCCTTTTTATTTTGGTGACTGTTGTAAATGGGATTGCAGTCTTAATTTCTTTTTCAGCTTGTTCACAATTGATGTATAGAAATGCTACTGATTTTTCTATGCCAGTTATTTTATCCTGCATTTTAATGAATTTGTTTATTAGTTCTAAGAATTTTGTGGTGCAGTCTTTATTTATTTATTTTTTTTATTATACTTTAAGTTCTAGGGCACATGTGCACAACGTGATTGGGTTCTTTATAGGTTCTGGATATTAGCCCTTTGTCAGATGAGTAGATTGCAAAAATTTTCTCCCATTCTGTAGGTTGCCTGTTCACTCTGATGGTAGTTTCTTTTGCTGTGCAGAAGCTCTTTAATTTAATTAGATCCCATTTGTCAATTTTGGCTTTTGTTGTCATTGCTTTTGGTGTTTTAGACATGAAGTCCTCGCCCATGCCTATGTCCTGAATGGTATTACCTAGGTTTTCTTCTAAGGTTTTTATTGTTTTAGATCCAACATTTAAGTCTCTAATCCATCTTGAATTAATTTTCATATAAGGAGTAAGGAAAGGATCCAGTTTCAGCTTTCTACTTATGGCTAGCCAATTTTCCCAGCACCATTTATTAAATAGGGAATCCTTTCCCCATTTCTTGTTTCTCTCAGGTTTGTCAAAGATCAGATGGCTGTAGATGTGTGGTATTATTTCTGAGGGCTCTGTTCTGTTCCATTGGTCTGTATCTCTATTTTGGTACCAGCACCATGCTGTTTTGGTTACTGTAGCCTTGTAGTATAGTTTGAAGTCAGGTAGCGTGATGCCTCCAGCTTTGTTCTTTTGCCTTAGGATTGTCTTGGCAATGCAGGGTCTTTTTTGGTTCCATATGAACTTTAGAGCAGTTTTTTTCCAATTCTGTGAAGAAAGTCATTGGTAGCTTAATGGGGATGGCATTGAATCTATGAATTACATTGGGCAGTATGGCCACTTTCACAATATTGATTCTTCCTATCCATGAGCAGGGTATGTTCTTCCATTTGTTTGTGTCCTCTTTTATTTCACTGAGCAGTGGTTTGTAGTTCTCCTTGAAGAGGTCCTTTACATCCCTTGTAAGTTGGATTCCTAGGTATTTTATTCTCTTTGAAGCTATTGTGAATGAGAGTTTATTCATGATTTGGCTCTGTTTGTCTGTTATTGGTGTATAAGAATGCTTGTGATTTTTGCACATTGATTTTGTATCCTGAGACTTTGCTGAAGTTGCTTATCAGCTTAAGGAGATTTTGGGCTGAGATGATGGGGTTTTCTAAATATACAATCATGTCATCTGCAAACAGGGACAATTTGACTTCTTCTTTTCCTAACTGAATCCCCTTGATTTCTTTCTCTTGCCTGATTGCCCTAGCCAGAATTTCCAACACTATGTTGAATACGAGTGGTGAGAGAGGGCATCCCTGTCTTGTGCCAGTTTTCAAAGGAAATGCTTCCAGGTTTTGCCCATGCAGTGTGATATTGGCTGTGGGTTTGTCATAAATAACTCTTAATATTTTGAGATATGTTCCATGAATACCGAACTTATTGAGAGTTTTTAGCATGAAGGGCTATTGAATTTTGTCAAAGGCCTTTTCTGCATCTATTGAGATAATCATGTGGTTTTTGTCTTTGGTTCTGTTTATATCCTGGATTATGTTTATTGATTTGCGTATGTTGAACTGAAGAGCTTCTGCACAGAAAAATAAACTACCATCAGAGTGAACAGGCAACCTACAGAATGGGCGAAAATTTTTGCAATCTACTCATCTGACAAGGGGCTAATATCCAGAATGTACAAAGAACTCAAACAAATTTACAAGAAAAAAACAAACAAGTCCATCAAAAAGTAGGCAAAGGAATTGAGCAGACACTTCTCAAAAGAAGACATTCATACAGCCAGCAGACACATGAAAAAATGCTCATCATCACTTGCCATCAGAGAAATGCAAATCAAAACCACAATGAGATACCATCTCATACCAGTTAGAATGGCAATCATTAAAAAGTCAGGAAACAACAAGTGCTGGAGAGGATGTGGAGAAATAGGAACACTTTTACACTGTTGATGGGACTGTAAACTAGTTCAACCATTGTGGAAAACAGTGTGGTGATTCCTCAAGGATCTAGAACTAGAAATAGCATTTGACCCAGCCATCCGATTACTGGGTATATACCCAAAGGATTATAAATCGTGCTGCTATAAAGACAAATGCACACATATGTTTATTGCAGCACTATTCACAATAGCAAAGACTTGGAATCAACCCAAATGTCCATCAGTAACAGACTGGATTAAGAAAATGTGGCACATATACACCATGGAATACTATACAGCCATAAAAAGGATGAGTTTGTGTCTTTTGTAGGGACATGGATGCAGCTGGAAACCATCATTCTCAGCAAACTATCGCAAGAACAGAAAACCAAACACCACATGTTCTCACTCATAGGTGGGAATTGAACAATGAGATCACTTGGACACAGGAAGGGGATCATCACACACCAGGGCCTTTTGTGGGGAGTGGGTAGAGATGAGGGATAGCATTAGGAGATATACCTAATGTAAATGATGAGTTAATGGGTGCAGCACACCAACATGGCACATGTATACATATGTAACAAACCTGCACGTTGTGCACATGTACCCTAGAACTTAAAGTATAATAATTAAAAAAAGTGTATAATAAGCAGGAAAATAAAATGTACTTTTAAATAAAAAAATATACTTAATAAATATGTGAAAAAAGAGAAAAAAAAAAAAAAGAAAATTCTTTTCTTTAAGAATGTTGAATATGGCCCCCATTCCCTTCTGGCTTGTAGAGTTTCTGCCAAGAAATCTGCTGTTAGTCTGATGGGCTTCCCTTTGTGCGTAACCCGACCTTTCTCTCTGACTGTCCTTAACATTTTTTCCTTCATTTGAACTTTGGTGAATCTGACAATTTTGTGTCTTGGAATTCCTCTTCTCGAGGAGTATCTTTGTGGCGTTCTCTGTATTTCCTGAATTTGAATGTTGGCCTGCCTTACTAGGTTGGGGAAGTTCTCTTAGATGATATCCTGCAGAGTGTTTTCCAACTTGGTTCCATTCTCCCCGTCACTTTCAGGCACACCAATCAGATGTAGATTTGGTCTTTCACATAATCCCGTATTTCTTGGAGGCTTTGTTCATTTCTTTTCACTCTTTTTTCTCTACACTTCTCGCTTCATTTCATTCATTTGGTCTTCAATCACTGATACTCTTCTAGTTGATTAAGTCAGTTACTGAAGCTTGTGCATTTGTCACATAGTTCTTGTGTCATGGTTTTCATCTCTATCAGTTCGCTTATGGTCTTCTCTGCATTGATTATTCTATCCATTCTTCTATTCTTTTTCCAAGGTTTTTAGTTTCTTTGTGCTGGGTACGTAGTTCCTCCTTTAGCTCTGAGAATTTTGATTGACTGAAGCCTTCTTCTCTCAACTCGTCAAAGTCATTCTCCATCCAGCTTTGTTCTGTTGCTGGTGATGAGCTGCATTCCTTTGGAGGGGGAGACGTGCTCTGATTTTTTGAATTTCCAGCTTTCCTGCACTGCTTTTTCCCCATCTTTGTGGTTTTATCTGCCTTTGGTCTTTGATGATGGTGATGTAGTGATGGGGTTTTGGTGTGGGTGTCCTTTCTATTTGTTAGTTTTCATTCTAACAGTCAGGACCCTCAGCTGTAGGTCTGTTGGAGTTTGCTTGAGGTCCACTCCAGACCCTGTTTGCCTGGGTATCAGCAGTGGAGGCTGCAGAAGATAGAATATTGCTGCACAGCAAGTGTTGCTGTCTGATTCTTGCTCTGGAAGCTTCGTCTCAGAAGTATACCCAGCCGTGTGAGGTGTGAGGTGTCAGTCTGCACCTAGTCGGGGATGTCTCCCAGTTAGGCTACTCAGGAGTCAGGGACCCACTTGAGCAGGCAGTCTGTCCGTTCTCAGATCTCAACCTCCGTGCTGGGAGAACCACTGCTCTCTTCAAAGCTGTCAGACAGAGACATTTACATCTGCAGTGATTTCTGCTTTTTGTTTAGCTATGTCCTGTCCCCAGAGGTGGAGTCTACAGAGGCAGGCTGGCCTCCTTGAGCTGTGGTGGGCTCCACCCAATTCGAGCTTCCTGGAAGCTTTGTTTACCTACTTAAGTCTCAGCAATGGCTCAGCAATACCATTAAGGTATTTATATTTTAGAGATTAAGTCTGCCAGTTATAAAAATGTTTTCTGTTTGTTTTCTCTTTTTGTTTTCTTTTCTTATTTTGAAATAGGATTTTGCTCTGTCATCCAGGCTAGAGTACAGTGGCATTATTATGGCTCACAGCAACCTTGACCTTCCAGGCTCAACCAATCCTTTCACCTCTGCCTCCGCAGTAGCTGGGATCACAGGAGTATGCCACCATGCCTGGCTAATTTTTTTATTTTTTGTAGATGTGGGCTTCCCTATGTCAACCAGGCTGATCTTGGACTCCTGGGCGCAAGTGATCCTTCTGCCTCAGCCTCCCAAATATCTGGAATTACAGGCATAAGCCACCACACCTGGCTGTTTCTTCTTTTTCTTGTTCTTCTGTTTCTCTTTTCTTACCTTCCTGTGCCTTAATTGAACATTTTTAATGATTTAAGGTTGATTTATTTATGTTGTTTTGAGTATATTGCTTTGTAGAATTTTGTTAATGATTTTTCTTGGTAGTACAATAAACATGTAAATTATCACAGTATACTGGCATCAACATATTTTCACTCTTAATGAGGCTTGGAAACCTTACTTCCATTTAAGTGTCCTTACCCTAGAATAATATAATTTTCTTAAGCATTTTTTTACATACATTGAGCACCATATCAGGTAGTGTTATAATTGTAGCTTCAACATATAACTTAAGAAACTAATAAGAATTAAAATAGTTTATTATATTGAACCACATTTTCCACCCTTTCTTATGTTACTATTTCCTCTCTGACATTTCTTTCTTACCATTTCCTTTCTGTTAGGGAAATTCCTTTAGCCATTTTCAAGGGTAGGTTTTATAGAATCAAATTATCTTAGTTTTTCTTTGTCTGAGAATGTCTTTATTTCACTCTCATTCCTAAAGGATATTTTTTTCTGGGTATGGAATACACAATTATCAGTTTTATTTCAGAACCTGAAAAATGTAACATTTCCTTCTGGCCTCTATAGTTTCAGAAGAGAGACATGCTATCCTTCAAATTCATTTTTATTTGTAATGCAGTATTTTTTTCTGGCTGCTTTCCATATTTTTGTTTTGTTTTGTTTTAGTTTTTAAAGCTTAATTATAATGTGCCTTTGCATGCATATCTCTGAGTTTATCTCATTTGGTGTTTACTCAGATTTCTGCATCTGTAAGTTTACATTTTCAGTAAAATTGGGAAATTTGTAGTGATCATTATTTTTTAATTAAAAAAATTTAAATTAATATAATGGATATTTAAGCTATACAATGTCATATATATTTTTTTGAACTGATGACTATAGTCAAGTCACTTAACGTATCTTTGTCTTCATATACTCATATAGTTACCATTTTGAGGGGTGTTGAGCAGACTTAAGGTCTGCTCTTTTAGCAAACTTCAAGTATATAACACAGTATTAGTTGCTATAGTCGTCATGCTCTAAATTAGACCGCTAAAACTCGTTCATCCTATATAACTGAAACTTTGTACACTTTAACCAATATCTCTCCGTTTTCCCAACCTCCTTGCCACTGGTAGCCACCATTTTACCCTGCTCCTATGAATTCAACTTTTTTAGATTTCACATATATGTGTGATCACACATCGTTTTTCTATCTGTGTCTGGAGTTTTTCACTTATCTTAATGTCCTCCACATTCATCCATGTTGTTGCAAATGGGAGAAATTTCTACTTTTCTTGCTTTCCAACTTTTATTCTAGGTTCAGGGGGTACATGTTCAGGTTTGTTACATGGGTAAATTGCATGTCATGGGGATTTGGTCTACAGAATATATCATCCCTCAGGTAGTGAGTATAGCAGTCAATAGTTTTTCAATCCGTACCTTCCTTTCACCCGCCACCCTCAAATAGGCACTGATATTTCATCATTTTTATCGATGTGTACTCAATGTTCAGCTCCCACTTATATAAGTGAGAACATGCAGTATTTGGTTTTCTGTTCCTGTGTTAACATGCTTAGTATAATGGCCTCTAGCTCCATCTGTGTTATTGCAAATGAAATGATTTTATTCTTTTTTATGACTACATAATATTCCATGTTGTATATGTATTACACTTTCTTTATCCAGTTTACTATTGATGGACATTTAGGTTGATTCTATGTCTTTCCTATTGTGAATAGTGCTTCACTGAACATATGCATGCATGTGTTTTTGTGGTAGAATGATTTATATTGTCTTGGGTAAATACCCACTAATGGGATTGTTGAGTTGAATGGTAGTTCTGTTTTAAGTTCTTTGAGAATTCTCCAAACTGGTTTCCACAGGAGTGGAACTAATTTACATTGCCATCAGCAGTGTATTCCCTTTTCTCTATAACTGTGCCAATATCTGTTATTTTTTGACTTTTCAATAGCCATTCTGACTGGCATGATATATTTTGTTGTGGTTTTAATGTACATTTCTCTAATGACTGAGCATTTTTTCATATGCTTGTTGACTATGTGTATGTCTTCTTTTGAGTAGTGTCTGTTCATGTCTTTTGCCCAATGTTTAGTGGGCTTGTTTTTTGCTTTTTAATTTGTTTTTAAGTTCCTTGTAGTCTGGATATTAGACCTTTGTCAGATGCATAGCTTGCAAATATTTTCTCTCATTCCATAGATTGTCTGTTTACTCTGTTGATAGTTTCCTGTGCTGTGTAGAGAGGCAGTGAAAAAAGAAAACTTCAGGTCAATATCGTCTTTGAACGTAGATGCAGAAATCTTCAATGAAATACAAGCAAACTGAATTCAGCAGCACATCAAAAAGCGAATCCACTATGATCAAATACACTTTATCCCTAGAATGCAAAGTTTCTTCAACGTATGCAAATCAATAATTTTGAATCATCATATAAACAGAGCTAAAAACAAAAACCACTTGATCATCTCAATAGTTGCAGACAAAGCTTTCTATACAATTCGAGATCCCTTCATGTTAAAAACCCTCAACAAACTAGGCATTGAAGGAACATACTTCAAAATAATTAGAGCCATCTATGAAAATCCCACAGCCAACATCATACTGAATGGGCAATAGCTGTAATCATTCCCTTTGAAAACCACAACAAGACAAATACTCCCCCTTTTACCACTCCAGTTCAACATAGTGCTGGAAGTCCTTGCCAGAGCAATCAGGGAAGAGAAAGAAGTAAAGTCCTCCAAATAGGAAGAGAGGAAGTTAAACGATCCCTGTTTGCATACAGTATGATTTTATACCTAGGAAACACTGTAATCTCTGCCCCAAAGGTCTTTGATCTGATAAACATCTTTGACAAAGTTTTTTTTTATATTATACTTTAAGTTTTGGGGTACATGTGCAGAATGTGCAGGTTTGTTACATAGGTATACACGTGCCATGGTGGTTTGCTGCACCCATCAACCCGTCATCTACATTAGGTATTTCTCCTAATGCTATCCCTCTCCTAGTCCCACACCCCACAACAGGCCCGGTGTGTGATGTTTCCCACCCTGTGTCCTTGTGTTCTTATTGTTCAACTCCCACTTGTGAGTGAGAACATGTGGTGTTTGGTTTTCTGTTTTTGAGTTAGTTTGCTGCAAAGTTTTAAGATACAAAATTGATGTTCAAAAATCAATAGCATTCCTATACACCGAAACATCCAAGCTGAGAGTTAAATCAAGAATGCATTCCTCTTCACAATAGTCACAAAATGAACAAAAATCTAGGAATGCAGCTAATCTGGGCAGTGGAAGATCTGTACAATCAGAATTACAAAATATTGCTGAATGAAGTCAGAGATGACAGAAATGAATGGAAATACACTCCAATCTAATGGATAGGAAGAATCAATATTGTTAAGATAGTCAATGAATTTCTTGATTTCTACATAATTTCATTGTTTACTCAAAAATCATTCAGGAGTAGATTGTTTAATTTTCATATAATTATATGTTTTATGAGATCTTCTTTGTATTGATTTCTGTTTTTATTGTCCTGTGGTCTGAGTGATGGAGTCTCGTTCTGTCACCCAGGCTGGAGTGCAGAGGCATGATTTTGGTTCACTGCAACCTCTTCCTCCCAGGCTCAAGTGATTCTTGTGGCTCAGCCTCCCGAGTAGCTGGGACTACAGGTATGTGCCACCATGTTCAGCTAATTTTTGTATTTTTAGTAGAGATGTGGTTTCACTGTGTTGGCCAGGCTTGTCTTGAACTCCTGACCTGAACTGACTGATCTGCCTACCTTGGCATTCCAAAGTGCTGGGATTACACCTTCTTTGTTATTTTTGATGTTGTGGTTTAAAGTTTGTTTTGTCTGAAATAAGAATAGCAACCCTAATTCTTTTTTCTTTTCCATTTGCTTGATAGATCTTTCTCCGTCCCTTTAATTTGATCCTATGTGTGTCATTACATGTGACATTGGTCTCTTGAAGACAGCGTACAGTTGGGTGTTGCTTCTTTATCTAATTGACTATGCTGTGCCTTTAAAATGAGTCATTTAGCCCATTTATGTTCAAGATTAATATTGACATGTGCCAATTTGATCCTGTCATTGTGTTGTTAGCTGGGGTTTTTTGTAGACTTTATTGTGTAGTTGCTTTATAGTGTCAATGGTCTGTGTACTTATATATGTTTTTGTGATGGGTGGTAAGTCTTTCATTTTCAGGTTTAGCACTTCCTTAAAAGTCTCTTGTAAGGCAGATCTGGTGGTAACAAATTTTCTTAGCATTTGCTTGTCTGAAAAATACTGCATTTCTCCTTTAGTTTGGTGGGATATGAAATTAGTGATTGACATTTCTTTTCTTTAATGATGTTGAATATAGGCCCCCAATCTTTTCTGGCTTACAGGGTTTCTGCTGAAAGTTCTGCTGTTAGCCTGATGGGGCTCCCTTTTTAGGTTACCTCCCCTTCTCTCTAGCTGTCTTTGATATTTTGTCCTTCACATTGACCTTGGAGAATCTGATGACTGTGTTTTGGGGGTGGTCATCTTGCATAGTATCTTCCAGGGTTCTCTGAATTTCCTGAATGTGAATGTCAACTTCTCCAGCGAGGTTGGGGAAATTTTCATGAAGAAAATCCTCAAATATGTATTACAAGTTGCTTGCTCTCTCCCCCTCTCTTTCAGTGATACTAAGGAGTCATAGATTTGGTCTATAAAAAATTCCATGTATCTTATATATTATGTTCATTCTTTTACATTCTTTTTTCCTTATTTTTGTCTTGACTGAATAGATTTGAAGAACCAGTCTTTGAGTTCTGAGGCTCTTTCCTGAACTTGGTATATTCTGCTGTTAGTATTTCCAATTGAATTATGAAATTATTGTGGTGAGTTTTTCATGTCTATCAAATCAGTTAGGTTCTTTCTTAAATGGCTCTTTCATCTTTCTGCTCTTGAATTGTTTTACTGATTTCTTAGATTTCTTGTATTGAATTTTCAACTTTCTCCTGAATCTTGATGATCATTGCCATTGCCATCCAGATTCTGAATTCTATGTCCGTCATTTCAACCATTTCAATTTGGTTAAGAACTATTGTGGGGAAGCTAATGTGGTCATTTGGAGGTAAGAAGGCACTCTGGATTTTAGAGTTGCCAGAGTTCTTGCACTAATTCTCATCTGTGTGGGCTGAGGTTCCTTTAATCTTTGAAGTTGCTGTCCTTTGGATGGGGGCTTTTTGCTTTTTATATTCTTTGCTACTTTTGAGTGTTTGACTGTGGTATAAGTTGGGTTTAGTTGACTACCTTCATTTCTGGGTGATTTCAGGAGGCCGAGGCTCAACTCAGCACTCTTGGGCTGTGCACTTTAATCCTGGGGGTGCTGGGACCAAGCCCATGGCTTTGTTCTCTGGCTTCTCAAAGTTAAGCATCTGATGTACTGCAGGTCGAGTAGGGGAGGGGCAAGTGTTTCTGGTCCTCTGGCAATGACACTGCATTGGTGGATGCTGGCAAAAGCACTTTGTCAGGGTGATGGCAACAGGATCCATGCCCACATGCATGTGCTGGGAGTGGCAGGTGGCAGCAGCATGACAGGGTCTGTGCATAGGCATGTGCACTGGCGTAGGCACTGGGGAGGCTGCAGGTGGATGCATGCTGGCAAGGCCCATGTGAAAAAACTCTCTGATAGTTAAGCTGGGTCTTCCAGTAAAAGAGCTATGGCAGTAGCTGCTGAGAAGTGCCCTATGGAGCATCTGAGGCTACACTGCAAGTGGATGTGGTCAGGCAGAGATCCTCTGGAATTCTTGCAGAAAGGGGATACTCAGATCAGACTGGTCACATCCCACAGGCATGATAGCTCTGTTCTTTCCAGGTTTGACAGTTAAAAAAAGGCCTAAGCTGCCTGTGGTGAGGCTTGTGTGGTGTGGTGAGGCTTGGGGGATGGGTATCTCTGGCCATGCTCCACTGCAGCTATTCCCACATCAAACCCTCTGGGCTTTGCAGGCTGAAGTCCTGTTTCTGCTAACTCCCAAGTAGCCCCCGCTTGGAGCTCGTGGAGTCTCCTGCAGCTAGGAGTCCTTAGTTAAATGGCAAGAGTAGGCCACTCCATGCCTATTTAACTCACTCCTTCTCCAGGAGCTTCGTGGGGTCAGGAATGAGTCCTGGTGCTCTGTAACCCTGTATAGGGTTCCTGGCTTCCTCTTCCTTCAGCCCATATTCTGCATTCTCTGTTCATTCACTCTCAAAGCCTTCCTTCTGAAGATTTCCTTGGAGTGTGCTGATCTTCATGGTCTGGCCACTCAGTGAAAGAAGCTCTTCCTAGCTGTGTCCAGTCAGTCATCTTGGCTCTTTCCTCTTTTTCAAGGCTGAATAATATTCCATTCACCACATTTGTTTCATCCATTCATCCATTGACAGACACTTAGGTTGTTCCCATATTATGGCTATAATGAATAATGCTTTAATGAACCTTCATGTGTAGATATATCTATGACATACTGATTTTATTTCCTTTTTTCATATATACCCAGAGGAGGGATTACTGGATTGTATAGTATTTTTAATTCTTTGAGGATCGTTTTTACTGTTTTCTAAAATGGCTGTATCAATTTATGTTTTTCACTAATAGTGTACAGGTGTTTCTTTTTCTTCACATTCTCATCAACACTTATTTTTCTTCTCTTTGATAATAGACATTCTAACTGATGTGAGGTAATATCTCATTGTGGTTTTGATTAGTGCTTTCCTGATGATTAGTAATGTTGAGCGCCTTTTCATATATCTGTTGTCCATTTCTGTGTCTTCTTTGGAAAATATCTATTCAGGTCATTTTCCTGTTTTAAAATTTGAGGGTTTTTTTGTTATTGACTTATATGAGTTTCTTTTATATATTGCATATCAGATATATGGTTTGCACATGTGTTCTGCTAATCTTCAGTGGCCTTTAATTTTGTTGATTATTTTATTTGCAGAAACTCAGTTTGATATAGTCCCATTTGTTTATTTTTTTTTGTTCTTACCTTTGCTTTTGGTATCATATTCAAAAAAATCATTGTCAAGATCAGTATCAAAGTATTTTTACCTATATTTTCTTTTAAGAGATTTATGGTTTTAAGTCTCATGTTTAAGTGTTTAATCTATTTTCAGTTGATTTTTGTGCATGGTACAAGATGAGGGTACAATTATTTTGTATGTGGATATTTAGCTTTCCTAACATTTTTCAAGAGACTGTCCCTTCTCCATTGTGTATTTTTGCCACCTTTGTTAAAAATTAGTTGTTTGTTCTCTATTATATGCTTATTTTAAATTGCCTGACTGTGTCAAAACATCCTATGTACCCCATAAACATATATACCTACTATATACCCACAAAAAAAATTAACTGATTTTTTAGGCATAGGTTTATTTTGGGGCTCTGTTTCCTGTTCCATTTTTCTTTCTCTTTTTATGCCAATACCATACTGTTTTGATTATTGTAGGCTTGTCATATATTTTGAAGTTAATAAGTATGTTATCTCCAACTTTGTTATTTTTTAAAATTAAGATTGGGCCAGGCATGGTAGCTCATGCCTGTATTCCCAGCACTTTGGGAGGCTGAGGAGCGCAGATGATGAGGTCAAGAGATTGAGACTATCCTGGTCAACACAGTGAAAACCCATCTCTACTAAAAATACAAAAATTAGCTGGGGTTGTGGTGTGTGCCTATAGTCCCAGCTACTCAGGAGGCTGAGGCAGGAAAATCATTTGAACCCGGGAAGAAGAGGTTGCAGTGAGCCGAGATTGAGCCACTGCACTCCAGCCTGGGTGACAGAGCGAGACTCTGTCTCAAAAAAAGAAAGAAAAGAAAGGAAATTAAGATTGGTTTGGCTATTTGGGATCTTTTGTGATTCCACATGAATTTTAGGATTTTAAAAATGTATTTGTGATTTAAAAATATGTTTGTGAAAATGTGAAAAATGTCACTTGAATTTTGATATTGATAGCACTGAATCTAGATTGGCATAGTATGGGATTTTAACAGTATTAATTCTTCCAATTCATGAACATGGGCTATCATTTTATTTTTTTGTGTCTTTTTTAGTTTGTTTCATCAGCATCTTCTAATTTTCATTGTAAAAGTCTTACACTTCTGTAGTTAAATTTATTCCTAAATGTTTTATTGTTTTTGATGCTTTGTAAATGTGATTTTTTTAAAAAAATTCTTTTTTGGATAGTT
Source organism: Chlorocebus sabaeus (assembly GCF_047675955.1). Classification (NCBI taxonomy): domain Eukaryota; kingdom Metazoa; phylum Chordata; class Mammalia; order Primates; family Cercopithecidae; genus Chlorocebus; species Chlorocebus sabaeus. The sequence goes on from NC_132925.1 coordinate 40,632,861, forward strand.
TATTCTTTAGTATATAGAAACACTAGTGATTTTTGTGTGTTGACTTTGTATTCTGCAACTTTATTGAATTTGTTTATTAGGTCTAAGTTTTTTTAAATAATTAAGTCTTTAGACTTTTTAAAATATATAGCATAATGTCATATGCAAACAGAAATAATTTTACTTTTTTTCTTTCCAGTTTGGATTTTTAAATTTCTTTTTCTTATCTAATTGCACTGGTTAAGACTTCCAGAATTATGTTTAATGGAAGTTTTGAAAGTGGGCATCCTTGACTTTACTGGAGAAAAAGCTTTCAGTTGTTTTGCCATAGAATATGATGTTAGTGCTGGGCTTTTTATAAATGGTTTTCATTCTGATGAAGTAAGTTTTTTCTATACCTATTTTGTTTAGAGTTTTTGCTGTGAATGGGTGGGGAACTTTGTTGAATTTTTTCCTGTATCTGTTGAGATCATTTTATTGTTTATCTTTCGTTATCCTGTTAATGTGGTTTATCACAATGATTGACTTGTATGTGTTTAATCAATCTTGCATCTGAGAGATAAATCCCATTTGGTCATGGTGTATGGTCCTTTTGAATTTTGTTTGCTAGTATTTTATTGAAGATTTTTGCATCTGTGTTTATTAGAAATATTTGCCTGTAGCTTTTTTTTTCTTGTGGTGCCTTTTTCTGGCTTTGCTATGTTGACCTTATAAACAGTGACCTTCTTAAGTGTACTTAGTTTCTGTTAGTATTTTTGTGAGTTGAGGTTTTTCTGCCTGAATAATAATTTCGTCTACTAATAAGGCAGTTTTCTTTCCTCTTTTATAATCTGTTTGCCTTTTATTTATTTTTCTTGCCATACTGCAGTGGCTAGTTCCTCCTCTATAGTGTTTTATAGGATAGGTAAAAGTGGACAACCTTGCCTCGTTTCTTATCATAGGAGTTAAATGTGTCATCTTTTAGATAACCTTTAGCAGGTTTAGGAAGTTTCTTTCTATTCCTTCTTTGCTGAGATTTTAAAAATTATTAATTAAAATTATTACAATTTACAGCTTTTAAAAACATTTATTGAAATTATAATACTTTTAAATTTTTTAATTCTACTTGTAAGTATGTTAAACTACATTAACTTTTGAAAGATGTTGAACTTACTTTACTTTTCTGTGATAAGCCCCCTTAATTATGGTATATTATCTAATATATTGTTCTTTTTGATCACTAAGGATTCTGTTGACTGTTTTTCCATGCTTTTAAAGAATATTTGTCAGCAGCTTTCTTTTATGATAATGGTTTTGGCTGATGTAGTTATTAATGGAATTCTGGCCTCAATATATTTAATTGGGAATTATTTGCTTCTTTTCTATATTTGGGAAGAGTTTATGTGAAATTGGTATTTTTTTAATTCCTTAAATGTTTGCTGGTATTCAACAGTGAAATGATTTGGGTATGAATTTTTTTCTTGGAAAGTTTTAAACTAGAAATTAAAATTCTTTAATAGATATAGCATGATTGTTCTCCTCAGGAATGAGATATTCAACTCTGTTAATCATTACTTGATGCAGCAGGAGATAACAGCTTGAAGGTGGGATATTATTAACTAGTACTTCTGATCTGTTGTTTACATAGGCAGAATGAGCATCAGTGGCTAGAGAAAGCCTTTAACTGCTGGTAGTTGAAGGTTAGCGTGCCTGCATAGAAATTGTAATGGTCAAAAGAATATGGTCAGGATACTGACAGCATCTTCTACAGATAAACATCTTTTACTACACAGTTACTCTTATGCTCCATGTTAAATTTACTATGTAAACTAATTCTTACAGGTGGTATTCAGTTGTGATATTGAAAAAAACGTAATAGAGTTAGTGGAAAAAGCTATACTTTCCTGCTGCTGTGGTTAATTATAAGGTTGTAAGAGATATTCATCATTTTTTTTTTCTTTTACCATTTGTTATAGATTTTCCTTACTCTCAGCCAGCACTTCTGCTATTTTAGGTTTCATTCCTACTGGGTTTATGTAGGCCTTTTTTGGGTGTCTGAGTACTTGTTAAGCTGTACTTTCTCCGTTTACCCATATGTGATTACAACTGGGCATGGACACATCAATAATAAGCTTCTCCTGGACTACTTTTTGTAGCAACAACTCTAGCTCCTCATATTAATCGGGTCAGTTCCCAGTATAATAACTCATTCCTTTGCCAGCTGGTCTAGTGTCATGAGAGATTCTGAAGTATCCAAGTGGTAGCCTTAGCTTTTTTTTTCTGTAATTCTTGTATCCCCTTGTAGAAGCATTCCCTCCCCTGGAACTAATATCTCTAGTGCAACAGAGACTAAATTTATATAGACAGGAAGCACACATTTCCAAAATAGACATTGAGAATGATGTTGTGAGGAGAGGACGCCATTTCTACTTCTACTTTTTGGTTCCCAAACCTATATATTACAACTAATGGGGATACAACACCAAATAATGGTCATTGACTGGAAGTATTAATCCTCATCTTGAAATATAACACTCTTGAAACTATGTAGTATCATGTTTAAACTGGTTCCTTACAATGGTTTAAGAGGCTATTCCAGCACATTCTTAGGCTGCTAGATTTTAGTTTATGTGATAAATAGCACTACTAGTATATTCAATGGTAATGTGCTAGTATATTCAAATGGTAAGATTTATTTCATCTCCTTCATTGTCAACTGAGTCCTTTGGTTTGAGGCAATTTTACATGGAATTTATTGATGGTAAATCACTTTATGTTTCTCAGATAGTGGTCCAGTACAAGGTAAATCCATATTTGGAATGTGTAGCAATCCTAATAAATAAAATATCTGTCTTTTCCAGGATGGAATAGGTTTCTTATCATTTAATATAGTGAACATTTTTTTTTTTTTTTTTTTTTTACCAAGTGGGTGGTTGATCTTTTGAGGAATGATAGATACCATATTGATGGTTTAGCTTGGATTCTTCTGACTGGTTGGATATTCAGTAGAGACGGTGAGTAGATGAACTTTAAAGAGAGGGATTTCACAACGCTGGTTCCATGCGTAGCCTCCATTCCTGCCACCTGGTCACTCTGTTCCTCATTATGAAGGCAGTGGGGTGGCTGAGGACAGACAATGGCTGACTTATCTTCACCAAATGATCATCCTACTTAACTGGGTTTTTAGTATCTCTTCAGTGGTAGACATACCATGTTAGGCATTGACATAAGAAATAAGAATCCACATACCTTGCATGCACTCCCATAGATTCATTCACATGCTTCTTCCCCTTCTTTGTCTCTAATCTTCCAATTTATTATTTTCCAGGCTTCTCACCAACCAATCAGGCCATTTGCAACTGCCTAACAGTCTGCATTTATCCTCCCTCACATTACTTCTCGGTCCACACCAAGTTTATGACTAAGTGTACTGCTTGGAACCTTGCTCAGTGGGAGGAATTCCCTTTACCACTGTTTTTCCATAATCACATCTGAATGTGGTAGCAGTTCATTTATCACTGTACCACCTTATGGAGATGACCCATTTATTAAAGAGACCCATTCTTATTTCTCCTCTTTGTGGTAGGTATAAGGAAACACCTACATGTTCATAGGTATGAGCAGAGGAAGCAATAATAGTGCAATTAGAGAAAAGTGAAATGGGGATCTGAGTCACTTATATAAGTTCATATATAAGTTCATATATATAAGTTCATATATAAGTGACTCACATCTAATTCTGAGATCTGGGTCTAATTCTGAATGTACCACTTCTATCATGTTTTTGTTGTTTTACCAACTCTTTTTATTTGGTGGATCATAATATTTTTTCTAGATCATCTATTTAGTGTCTACAAGAGCCTAGTAGCATGTCAGGAGTTTCTTTTTGAATGATGAAAGTTCTCTATGCAGGCAGCATGGCCTTGCTCAAGAACTCGAATGGCATCTGCTTGGACTCCTAAAAATGGGGATGTTTTCAACACATCAGCAGTTGCATACCACATGCTAGAGGCTATGTTGACATGTTCTAGTAAAGATATTTCATCTGCCATTACAACTGTGATTGAAATACCACTTGGTTAAATTTGTAGGAATTTATAGTTGTCTTCTATGATTCATGTGATTTTTGGAGAACTCAGACCTATTAATTAATTTGGCATATGAGGGGCCATGATAGTGTTTTGAGTCTCGCAGTTCAAAAGTGTTTAAAAGATTCGAGTATTCCCCTTTCACCAGTACATAATTGTTTAGGTAAATGACTATATATATCTTTGGAGAAGGAGTGAGGGAATCACTACTACATATAGTTGTTGTGGCACTGCAGCATCTTCTTCAGGAGGAATTGGTCTCCCCTTCAATTGTTAGACTCTGGATCTGAGAACTGGCTCATTTATGGAAACTGGGCAAAGTATTTTAATTTTCCATTTTAGTGTCTAACATTAGTCTTGTGCTATTCCAGAATTCTGTTTTTTTTCCCCCCATTGATACTAGAGAACCTAGTATAATAGCACTATCCCCTACCATCAATCCTGGCATGCAGAAGAAACTATCTCTGAGCGTCTCACTAGCAGATAATAGTTGACCCTTGAACAACACGGGTTAGGGGAACTGATCTGCCACACAGTCAAAAGCCCATGTACAACTTTTGACTCTCCAAAAACTTTACTAATAGCCTACTGTTGACTGCAAGCCTTACTAATAACATAAACAGTCAATTAATACCTATCGCATACATTAAATGTGTTGTATACTGTATTCTTATAATAAAGTAAGCTAGAGAAAAGAAAATATTAAGAAAATCATAAGAAAGAGAAAATATATTTATTGTTAATTTAGTGGAAATAGATCATCATAAGGGTCTTCATCCTTTTTGTCTTTACTTTGAATAGGCTGAGAAGGAGATGGAAGAGAAGGGGTTAGTCTTGCTGTCTCTGGGGTGGCAGAGGCAAATAAAAAATTCATGTGTGAGTGGACTAACATAGTTTGAACTCATGTTGTTCAAGGGCCAATTGTACTTATTGCTTTGGTGAAAGAAATATTATTTGGGTTCAGTAGGGGAATATAGTCAGTTGGCTGTCTTTCTTGTATTATGTTTTAAATCTAGTGTGTCTACCTCTTTGAGTTTTGGGACTGCTTTCTTTGTACTTCGCCAAGGTAGTTATAGCATCTCAACCTCATTATCATAGTCATTTTTAAGCCTTGGAACCATCCCGATAACATTTTAGGATTGGCTGCAGGTGTACTTCCTACCATGCTAAATCCTCCATCCTAGAAAAGTGTCTCTGTATCAATAAAATCCCCCTCGCCTTATTCATTCTTATATGCTGTACTTTCTCCAGTTCAGTGCTTCCAACATCCATTTCTCAGTATGGTCTCCTGGTTGTTGCCAGTACATATTAGATGAGTCCTGCAACCCTTTCTTTTATAGCAGGGATAATATTTTCCCAGTTTGAGTATTCTGAGATTTTCAGATAATTGGGAGTCAGCCTAGTGGACACTCAAATGGTGCAAGGACAAGTGATACTAGTGCACCACTATCCGTTCTTGGTACCCTCTATTCCTTTCAAGCTTCATCCTCATTTGCCTGTTTACCATTATAGCTAAATGTACTGTAGCTAAGTATTTTCTGTACTTAGAAAATACTTAGAATGCTATAACAAAGTCTAATAAATCTGCCATCCAAAGTGAACAGATGTTACTCCTGGTAATATTCACTTTTTTAAGAAAATGACAGTTATTACAGATACAATTAAGACCCCAAATCCTCTTTCTCAGCCCCTTTCCCATCCAAAGCTGGACACTTACAATGAATTTGTTATATCTTTTTTGTTTTGTTTTGTTGTTAAACTTTTTCAGCAGCTTTATTGACATACAACTTGGCTACCACATAATTTAATCATTTAAAGTAAACAATTCAGTGATTTTGGTATGTTCATGGGGTTGTGCAATAATTACTACAGTGAATTTTAGAATATTTACATCACTCCAGAAAGAAACACTGTATCCATTAGACAGTCACTTTCTATTTTCTATTTCCCCCAAATCCTTCTAATTCTGGCTACTATGGATCTAATTTCTGTCTATATAGATTTCCCTATTGTGGAAATTTTATGTAAATGAAATCATGCAAGATGTAGTCTTTTGTGAGTGACTTATTTCACTTAACATAATGTTTGCAAAGTTCATGCATGTTGTCGCATGTATCAATACTTGATTTTTTTATTGGCAAATAAAATTCCGTTGTATGAATGTACCACATTTTATTATGTATTCTTTACAGTAGTTAATGGATATTTGGATTGCTTTTCTACTTCTTGGTTATTATATATCATGCTGCCATGAATATTTATGTACAGGTTTTTGTGTGCATATGTTTTCATTTGTCTTGGGCATGTATTCAGGAAGGGAATTGCTGCGTCATGTGATAACTATGTTTTACATTATGAGGAGCTGCTATTATTGAATTCCAAAAAGGCTGCATGGTTTCACATTCCCACCAGCAATGTGTTAGATCTTAAATTTCTTTATATCTTCCATATGAATATCTTTCCCAACACTTGATATAGTTTATTTTTTTTAATATAGCTATCTTAGTGGCTGTAGAGTGGTATTTCATGGTGGTTTTGATTGGCATGTCCCTGGACTAATGATGTTGACCTGCTTTTCATGCATTTATTGGCAGTTTGTATATTTCCTTTAGAGAAATATCTATTTAAATATCTTTCTCAGTTTTAGTTGGGTAATTATTGTTGTTATTATTATTCTTAGATTTAGGGGATACATGTGCATGTGCAGATTTGTTACATTGGTATGTTGTTTGATACTGGGGTTTGGGCTTCTAATGATCCCATCACCCAAGTAGGAAACAAAGTACCTGATAGGTAGTTTTTCAACCCTTATCCACCTTCCTTCTTCCCTCTGCCCTTTTGAAATCTCCAATATTTATCGTTCCTATCTTTGTGTCCATGTATACTCAGTGTTTCATTCCCACTTACGAGTGAGAAGATGCAGTATTTGATTTTCTCTTTCTTTATTAATTTGCTTAGGACAATGGCCTCCAGCTGCATCCATGTTGCTGCAATGGACATGATTTTATTCTTTTTTTATGGCTTCATAGTATTCCATGGTGTATATATACCATATTTTCTTTATCCAATCCATCACTGATGGGCATCTGGGTTGATTCCATGTCCTTGCTATTATGAATAGTGCTGTAATAAACATAGAGGACAAATGACTTTTTGGTGGAATGATTTATTTTCCTTTGGATATATACCCATTAATGGGATTGCTAGGTCAAATGGTAATTCTGTTTTTACTTCGAGAAATCTCCAAACTGCTTTCCACAGCCTCTGTGCATCCCCACCAATGGTACATAAGTGTTCCCTTTTCTTGGCAACCTTGCCAATATCTGTTATTTTCTGACTTTTTAATAATAGCCATTCTGACTGGTGTGAGATGTATCACATTGTGGTTTTAATTTGCTTCTTTCTGATGATTACTGATGTTAAGCATTTTTTATATGTTTGTTGGGTGCTTGTATGTCTTCTTTGGATAAGTGTCTGTTCATGATCTTTGCCCACTTTTAATGGAGTTGTTTCTTATAGGTTTTGGATAGTAGTCCTTTGTTGGATGCCTGGTTTGCAAATATTTTCTCCCATTCTGTAGGTCATCTGTTTACTCTGTTGATAGTTTCTTTTGCTGTATGGAAGTTTTTTGGTTCAATTAGGTCCCAACTGTCAATTTTTGGTTTTGTTGCATTTGCTTTTGAGGTTAATATCTAGAAGGGTATTTCCTAGATTTTTTTCTAAGATTGTATAGTTTGAGATGTTACATATAAGTCTTTAATCCATTTTGAGTTAACTTTTTTTTTATGGTGAGAAGTAGGGGATTAATTTCTTTCTACATATGGTTAGTCAGTTTTCCCAGCATCATTCATTGAATTAGGATATCCTTTCCCTGTTGTTTATTTTTGTCAACTTTGTCAAAGATCAGATGGTTGTAGGTATACAGCGTTATTTTTGGACTCTCTATTCTGTTCCATTGGTCTACATGTCTGTTTTTGTACCAGTACCATGCTGTTTTGATTACTGTAGCCTTGCCGTATAGTTTGAAGTCAGGTAATATGATGCCTCCAGCTTTGTTCTTTTTGCTTAGAGTTACATTGGCTATTCAGGTTCTTTTGGTTCCATATGAATTTTAGAATTTTTTTTTTTTTTTCTAATTCCATGAAAAGTCATGTTGGTAAATGGATAGGATAGTGTTGAGTCTGTAGATTGTTTTGAGCAGTATGGACATTTTAATGGTATTAATTCTTCCAGTCCATGAATGTAGAATGCTTTTCTATTTGTTTGTGTCACCTACAATATATACCTCTTTCCTCAACAGCCACCATAGGAAAACACGACTAACCTTCTGTAACCACATATTAGAGTTGTCTTTTTTTGAGTTCCATATAAATGGAATTATACAGTATATATTGCTTTTTGTCTGAGGTATTTCCTTCAGCATAATGATTTAATCTTGTAGTTCAAGACTTATTTATCAGTAGTTCATGACTTATTATTGCTGAGTCATATAAAAATGTATAGCTATGTCACAGTTTGCTTATTTATTCACTTGTTCATGGACTTGTTTTTCTACCTTTTGGCTACTATGAATACCAAACATTAGGTGTCTTATGGCAAATATATATTTAACTTCATAGGAAATTGCCAAGCTATTTTCCAAAATAGGGGTACAATTTTACAGTCTCACCAGCAATATGTCACTGTTTCAGTAGATTCATATTCTTTCCAATACTTGTCTGTATCTGCAGATCTACATGATTGATTATGTAAAAATCTCAATGAATCTAAAAAGCAACTATTAGACCTAATAAGTAAACTTAGCAAGATTACAGAAACAAATATTTAATAATTATATTTTTATGTAATATGAGTAATCAATTGAAAAACTAAAAATTAACTTTAATGTTGATAAAAATGATAAAGTACTTAGGGATAATTGAACAAAGGATATGCAAGACCTCTATACTGCAAATTATAAAACATTGCAGATAGAAACTATAGAAGACTGAAATCAGTGGAGAAAACGATCATGTTAGTATATTGGATGATTCAGTGTCATTAAGATGTTATTTCTTTCCAAATTGCTAGAGATTCAATCCAATTCTATCATGATCTCAGCACAGTTTGTTTTGTTTTTGTTTTTATTTTTGGTAAATATTGACAAGGTGATTTAAAACTCTTTAACAAAATAGTAACAAGTTGACCCAGCCAGGGATTAATACAAGAATTTATGATTGGTTTAATAATTTAAAAAATCAGTGAATTGGATTTCTGGTTTCAACTTCAACATGCAAAGAGCTTGGAAGTTGTTACTCCCATTCTTAAAACAATAAGATGTTGATCAGTCTTAAAATTAACAACTTTTCTTGGACCTATTAGAGAACTGAGATTTCAGTGGAAACCTACAGCCAGAAGCCTGAAGAGAAAAGCAAATCCAGATAGTCACAGATAATACAGAAGTCGCTAAAGCCATAAACTGATAGGGACACTCAAATAGTAACTTTTTTCAAATTGCTGGGTGCTGAATGTGGGACTAGCATGAGAATGAGAAACTGCTGGGTACTGAAATGTTAGGGAACCCTCAATACTTTTCCCTTTAGGGAACCCACTGGGTTCTCATGGTAGAGATCTGAGAAAGATTCCTTCATGACTCTGGCAGGGCAAAGGGAAGAATAAGCATTGTAAAATATACTCAGAACATTCTCCATAACAAAAAAGTATTTTCCTGGAAAAAAGGCTTTACTAGAGCCTTATCCAAGGTAGGGGAAGGGCATTGCTCCAGCTTTAGCCCCCTTGGCCTTCCTGTCTCTTCAGATGGGGGTAATATGTGTTACAACTGGAGAAACACTTGTGAATGTCACAGCCCAGACACACAGACGCATTATATCAAGACTGAGATTTAATCATAAAATCATTGAGCATTTTCCTTCTTCCACATCTTACCATAACACACTAACCAGTTTTCATATAATAACAAGTGCAGACTCTGTCTCAGGGGGAATATTTCAAGAAGTTCAAAGTTAAGAATAAAGATACAAATGAAGACACTAGAGAAATTTGAAGTCTCTGGCATATATGGCCATAGCACACGTCAAGTGCACTTATACAGATTAACGTAAATACTCTAAAGGTCATTTACCTCAGTTCCTGTGAACCAATACAAACGTGGTTTTCAACAAAAAATTACAAGACATTCCAAAGACCAGAAAAAGTAGAATCATCTAAACAGATATAGCAATTAACAGAACCAGAGTCAGCAATAGCATAGATTATGGAATTGTTAGAAAAGGAATTTAAAATAACAATGAAACTATGTGAAAAGATTTAATGTATAGATTAGACAAAATGTATACAGGTAAGCAACATGCAAGATGAATAATGAAAGCTTAGAGGTGGAAACTCTAAGATTCAAAAGGAAATTCTAGAAATCAAAAACAGTGTACAGAAATGAATGACTTTGATGTACTTATCTATAGATTAGACTCAGACATGGAATGAATCACTGAGTTTGAAGATAGATAAATAGAAATTTCTCAAATGGAAATGTAAAGAAGGAAGGCAATTGGGGTTGGGTGTTAAATAGAATATCCAAGAACTGTGTGACAATTTCAAAAGTGTAACGTAGTAGAATATCCAAGAACTGTGTGACAGTTTCAAAAGGTGTAACATAGGTGTGCATTTGGACTACCAGAAGGAGAAGAAAGAGTGAGCAAAACAGAAGAACTGTATTTGATCTTTGAAAAACATAATGTAGCAAACTCACATGAGGACAGATAGATAATCTGAATAGACCTATATCTACTGAAGAAATTAAACCAATTATTAGTAATCTTCTAAAACAGAAAGCACCAGGCCCACATGTGTTTGCTGGTGAACTCTAACAAAATATTCGAGGAAAAAATTATATCAGTTCTCTGTAATCTCTTCAAGAAAATAGAAGCAGATGGAATATTTCCCAATTCATCCCAGGAGGTTTAGCATTACCCAAGTATCAAATCCAGACAAAGACATTACAAAAAAGGAAAACTACAGACCAGTATGTCTCATGAATATAAATGCAAAAATCATCTACAAAATATTAGTAAATCAAATCCAACAATGTATAAAAAGAATTATACACTATGACCAAGTGGGATTTATTCCAGGTATACAAGGCTCATTTAACATTAAAAAAAATTATGTAAACCATCACACCAACAGGCTACAGAAAAAACAATGAAATGATTATATCAGTAGATGCAGAGTAAGCATTTGACAAAATCTCACACCCACACATGATAAAAACCCTTGATAAACTAGGAATGGAAGGGAACTTCTTCAACTTTATAAAGAACATCTACAAAGAACCTACAGCAACATCATACTTAATTGTAAGGAACTAGATGCTTACCTACTAAGATCATGAACAAGATAAGGATGTATCCCCAAGGATTTTTATTTGACATCTTAGTGGAAGTCCTAGCTGTAACACAGTAAGATCAGAAAGGCAAACAAAAGATATACAGATTGGGAAGGAAGAAATAACACTATCTTTGTTTGCGGATGACATGATTATGTAGCACATCCCACAGAATCAACAAAAATGCTTCTGGAACTAACAAGTGATTCCAGTAAGGTTGCAGGATACAAGGTTAATATATGTAAGTCAGTTGCTTTCTTATATTACCAGCAATGAACAATTAAAAACACAGTATCATTTACATTGGCACCTAAAAGAACTGAAATACTTAGATATAAATATAAGAATATACATGTAAGATCTATATAACGAAAATCAGAAGACTCTGATGAAAGACATCATAGAAGATCTAAATAAATGGGGGCGGGGCAGAGTGTGATGGTTCATGGCTGTAATAACAACATTTTGGGAAGCTGAGGCAGGAGGATTTCTTGAGGCCAGGAGTTCAAGTCTGGCTCGGGACAATGTTGTGAGACCCCAGTTTCTAAAAAAAAAAAAAAAAAAATTAGCAATGTGTTGCGGCATGCGCCTGTAGTCCTAGCTACCCAGCAGACTGAGGTGAGAGGATCACTTGAGCCCAGAAGTTCAAGGTTGCAGTGAGCCATGATCATGCCACTGCACTCCAGCCTGGGTGACGGAGGGAGGCCCTTTTTCAAATGAATGAATGAATGAATGAATGAATGAATGAAGAGATATTCCATGTACATGGATAGCAAGATTCAATATGGTCAAAATACAGGTCTTTCCAACTTGATCTATAGGTTCAATTTAGTCCCAGCAAGTTATTTTGTAGATAATAGCAAACTGATTCCAAAGTGTATATGGAATGGCAAAAGACCCAGAATAACCAACACAATCTGGAAGGAGAGCCATTGGGAGACTGTCATTACTGGACTTCAAGTCTTATTGTAAAGCTACAGTAATTAAAGACAGTGTGGTACAGGTAAAAGAATAAATAAATAGATCAATGATACAGAATAGGTAACCCCAAAATAGATCTATATAAGTATAGTCAACTAATCTTTGACAAAGAAACAATGGCAATTCAGTGGAGAAAGTATAGTCTTTGAAACAAATGATGCTGGAACAACTGGACATCCACATACCAAAAAAAAAAAAAAAAAATTCCAGACACAGTCCTTACATCTTTTAGAAAAATTATCCCAAAATGGATCATAGACTTAAATGTAAAACACAAATTATAAAACTCTTAGAAGATAACAGTGGAAAACCTAGGTGATGTGGGTTTGGTAATAGCTTTTCAGGTACGATAGTAAGAAAAGAATCGGTAACTTGTATTTTATTAAAATAAGGCACAAAATGGCAGATAGGATGCAGAACTAACTTGCAGCTACCACTTGGATGGACAGAGCAGCATGTGGAGACCCACATCATGAACTTTTACTTCATGAACTACTGCAGAAACATACCAAGAAAGACAAGAAAATCCATAGACCCTTTGAAGGAGGTGGATTGCTGCTTCATGCTCTGTGGGACAGCCAAGGAACTGTGAGCCTGCTTGCTTTCTCAGCTTAGAGGCTTGTAGCCTGAGGCAGGTTCTCAGCCCTGCTCACCGGCTGCCTGGAAGTAAACTCTGTGCTGTTGAGGGGGCACAGTGAGAGTGAGACTGGGCTTTCGGCTGCAGGCTCCCTGGGAACTGGGTGAGGCCTGTGGCTGCAGGCTTTTCCCCACCTCCCTGGTGACCTGTGGGATGCCCCCGGGAACATATCTCCATTGGCCTGAAAACTACACCCTCATTCCTCAGCAGCCACAGCAAGCCCTGCTCAAGGAGAGTCTGAGCTCAGACATGCCTAACCCTGACCCCAACTGATGGTCTTTGTCTTCCCACCCTAATCGGAGACAAATGACATATTCCCTTGGGAGCTGTATGGGCCTGCCCACTACCTGAGAAACCTGAATACTTATCCAACGGTGACCATAGGGCAAGCTTGTATCCTCCCTATACAACTGCAGCTGATGTGCTCTTGAAACCCCCACCTCATGGCTGGAGGCCAACGAACACAAAACCAACACACTTACCAAAAATACAACCAAGGACCTTCACAGAGTCCACTTCACTCCCTACCATCTCCACTGGAGCAGGTGCTGGTATCCATGGCTTAGAAACCTGATAATGGATCACATCACAGGACTCTTGCAGACACTCCCCACCCAGTACCAGCCCAGAGCCCAGTAGCTCCACTAGGTGACTAGATCTGCAAGAGAAATAACAATCACGCAATTTGGCTCTCAGGAAGCTCCACCCCAGGAGAAAGGGGAGAGCACCACATCAAGGGATCACCCCACGGGACAAAAGAATCTGAATAGCAGCCCTGGAGTGCCAGATCTTCCCACTGACATAATCTACCCAAATGAGAAGAAACCAGAAAAACAATTTTGGTAATATGACAAAACAAGGTTCTTTGACACCCCCAAAAGATCACACTAGCTCACCAGCAATGGATCCAAACCAAGATAAAACCTCTGAATTGCCAGAAAAAGAATTCAGAAGGTTGACTATTAAGCCAATCAAGGAGGCACCAGAGAAAGGTGAAGTCCAACTTAATGAAATAAGAAAAAACGATACAGGATACAAATGGAAGACTATCCAGTGAAATAGATAGCATAAATTAAAAAAACAATCACAACTTCTTGAAATGAAGAACACACCTAGAGAACTGCAAAATGTGCTGGAAAGGCTCAGCAATAATATTGAACAAGTAGAAGAAACAACTTCAGAACTTGAAGATGGAGCTTCTGATTTAATCCAATCCAACAAAGACAAAGAAAAAAGAAAAAATAATGCCTCCAAGACGTTTGGGATGATGTTAAATGGTCAAACCTAAGAATATTGGTGTTCCTGAGGAAGAGGAGAACTTGAGTGTTGCAAATTAAATTAACGAATGACAGATTAATGCTAGAATGAGTTTATAAATTTTATTGATGGTAATATTTTTATTTTACCTGAATGGGGCTTCACAGAAAAGAAGTGGAAACCCAAAGAGATGGTTAGACTTGAGAGCTTATATGCCACTAGAAGTTACCTGAATTCCAGAGCTGAATGTATCCGAGAGCTGACAGAATACTGAAAGCTATTTAAATTTCAAACACAAAGAGTAGAAATATCTCAATGCTCAACCAGAGGCATTCAGTAGCAACCTCAAAAAGATTTTACCTTAGTGGTAGGACTAAAGAAATCCTAAAGTAAAGCCACTCTAGACCCATCCTAATTCCCTAATGACATATGAGGCAAAGCATCTTTTCATATGCTTATTTGTGATCCATAGAGCCTCTTTGGTGATATATGTTCAGAAATTTTACCAATGTTTAAATTAGGTTGTTTTCTTATCATTGAATTTTTAAAGTTCTATAAACTTGTGAACAGCAATTCTTTAACAGATATGTGTTTTGCAAATATTTTCTCCAAGTCTGTGGCCTCTCTTTGATTCCTTTGAGAGTGTCTTTTGGGCCAGGGTGGAGCAAGATGGCCGAATAGGAACAGCTCCAGTCTCTAGCTCCCAGCGCGAGCGACACAGAAGATGGGTGATTTCTGCATTTTCAACTGAGGAATGCAGCTCATCACCAGCAACGGATCAAAGCTGGACGGAGAAAGACTTTGATGAGTTGAGAGAAGAAGGCTTCAGTCCATCAAACTTCTCAGAGCTAAAGGAGGAATTACATACCCAGTGCAAAGAAACTAAAAATCTGGAAAAAAGAATAGAAGAATGGATAACTAGAATAATCAATGCAGAGAAGGCCATAAGCAAACTGACAGAGATAAAATCCATGACATGAGAAATACGTGACAGATGCACAAGCTTCAGTAACTGACTAGATCAACTGGAAGAAAGAGTATCAGCGATTGAGGATCAAATGAGTGAAATGAAGCGACAAGAAAAGTCTAAAGAAAAAAGAGGAAAAAGAAATGAACAAAGCCTTCAAGAAGTATGGGATTAGGTGAAAAGACCAAATCTATGTCTGATTGGGGTGTCTGAAAGTGAGGGGGAAAATGGAACCAAGTTGGAAAACACTCTTCAGGATATCATCCAGGAGAACTTCCCCAACCTAGTAAGGCAGGCCAACATTCAAATTCAGGAAATACAGAGAATGCCACAAAGATGCTCCTCGAGAAGAGCAATTCCAAGACACATAATTGTCAGATTCATCAAAGTTCAAATGAAGGAAAAACTGTTAAGGGCAGCCAGAGAGAAAGGTCGGGTTACCCACAAAGGGAAGCCCATCAGATTAACAGCAGATCTCTTGGCAGAAACTCTATAAGCCAGAAGAGAGTGGGGGCCAATATTCAACAGTCTTAAAGAAAAGAATTTTAAACCCAGAATTTGATATCTAGCCAAACTAAGTTTCGTAAGTGAAGGAGAAATAAAATCCTTTACAGACAAGCAAATCCTTAGAGATTTTGTCACCACCAGGCCTGCCTTACAAGAGACCCTGAAGGAAGCACTAAACATGGAAAGGAACAACCGGTACCAGCCATTGCAAAAACATGCCAAAATGTAAAGACCATCGATGCTAGGAAGAAACTGCATCAACTAACAAACAAAATAACCAGTTAATATCATAATGACAGGATCAAGTTCACACATAACAATATTAACCTTAAATGTAAATGGACTAAATCCTCCAATTAAAAGACACAGACTGGCAAACTGGATAAAGAGTTAAGACCCATTAGTTTGCTGTATTCAGGAGACCCATTTCACATGCAGACACACACATAGGCTCAAAATAAAGGGATGGAGAAAGATCTACCAAGCAAATGGAGAACAAAAAAAGCAGGGGTTGTAATACAAGTCTCTGATAAAACAGATTTTAAACCATCAAAGATCAAAAGAGACAAGGCCATTATATAATGGTAAAAGGATCAATTCAACAGGAAGAGCTAACTATCCTAAATATATATGCACCCAATACAGGAGCACCCAGATTCATAAAGCAAGTCCTTAGAGACTTACAAAGAGACTTAGACTCCCATACAATAATAATGGGAGACTTCAACACCCCACTGTCAACATTAGAAAGATCAACAAGACAGAAAGTTAACAAGGATATCCAGGAATTGAACTCAGCTCTGCACCAAGCGGACCTAATAGACATCTACAGAACTCTCCACCCCGAGTCAACAGAATATACATTCTTCTCAGCACCACATCGCACTTATTCCAAAATTGACCACATAATTGGAAGTAAAGCATTCCTCAGCAAATGTACAAGAACAGAAATTATCACAAACTGTCTCTCAGACCACAGTGCCATCAAACTAGAACTCAGGACTAAGAAACTCAATCAAAACCACTCAACTACATGGAAACTGAACAACCTGCTCCTGAATGACTACTGGGTACATAATGAAATGAAGGCAGAAATAAAGATGTTCTTTGAAACCCATGAGAACAAAGATACAACATACCAGAATCTCTGGGACACATTTAAAGCAGTGTGTAGAGGGAAATTTATAGCACTAAATGCCCACAAGAGAAAGCTGGAAAGATCTAAAATTGGCACTCTAACATCACAATTAAAAGAACTAGAGAAGCAAGAGCAAACACATTCAAAAGCTAGCAGAAGGCAAGAAATAACTAAGATCAGAGCAGAACTGAAGGAGATAGAGACACAAAAAACCCTCCAAAAAATCAATGAATCCAGGAGCTGGTTTTTTGAAAAGATCAACAAAATTGATAGACCGCTAGCAAGACTAATAAAGAAGAAAAGAGAGAAGAATCAAATAGATGCAATAAAAAATGATGAAGGGGATATCACCACCGACCCCACAGAAATACAAACTACCATCAGAGAATACTATAAACACCTCTATGCAAATAAACTAGAAAATCTAGAAGAAATGGATAATTTCCTGGACACTTACACTCTCCCAAGACTAAACCAGGAAGAAGTTTAATCCCTGAATAGACTAATAGCAAGCTCCAAAATTGAGGCAATAATTAATAGCCTACAAACCAAAAAAGTCCAGGACCAGATGGATTCACAGCTGAATTCTACCAGAAGTACAAGGAGGAGCTGGTACCATTCCTTCTGAAACTATTCCAATCAATAGAAAAAGAGGGAATCCTCCCTAACTCATTTCACAAGGCCAACATTATGCTGATACCAAAGCCTGGCAGAGATACAACAAAAAAAGAGAATTTTAGACCAATATTCCTGATGAACATTGATGCAGAAATCTTCAATAAAATATTGGCAAACCAAATCCAGCAGCACATCAAAAAGCTTGTCCAACATGATCAAGAGGGCTTCATCTCTGGGATGCAAGGCTGGTTCAACATATGCAAATCAATAAACGTAATCCAGCATATAAAAGACAAAAGGCACATAATTATCTCAATAGATGCAGAAAAGGTCTTTGACAAAATTCAACAGCCCTTCATGCTAAAAACTCTCAATAAATTCGGTACTGATGGAACGTATCTCAAAATAATAAGAGCGATTTATGACAAACCCACAGCCATACTGAATGGGCAAAAACTGGAAGCATTCCCTTTGAAAACTGGCACAAGACAGGGATGCCCTCTCTCACCACTCCTATTCAACATAGTGTTGGAAATTCTGGCTAGGGCAATCAGGCAAGAGAAAGAAATAAAAGGTATTCAGTTAGGAAAAGAAGAAGTCAAATTGTCCCTGTTTGCAGATGACATGATTGTATATTTAGAAAACCCCACTATCTCAGCCCAAAATCTCCTTAAGCTGATAAGCAACTTCAGCAAAGTCTCACGATACAAAATTAATTTGCAAAAGTCACAAACATTCTTATACACCAGTAATAGGCAAACAGAGAGCCAAATCATGAATGAACTTCTATTCACAGTAGCTTTAAAGAGAGTAAAATACCTAGGAATCCAACTTACAAGGGATGTAAAGGACTTCTTCAAGGAGAACTACAAACCACTGCTCAGTGAAATAAAAGAAGACACAAACAAATGGAAGAACATACCATGCTCGTGGATAGGAAGAATCAATATCGTGAAAATGGCCATACTGCCCAAGGTAATTTAGAGATTCAATGCCATCCCCATCAAGCTACCAATGAGTTTCTTCACAGAATTGGAAAAAACTGCTTTAAAGTTCATATGGAACCAAAAAAGACCCTGCATTGCCAAGACAATCCTAAGCCAAAAGAACAAAGCTGGAGGCATCACGCTACCTGACTTCAAACTATACTACAAGGCTACAGTAACCAAAACAGCATGGTACTGGTACCAAAACAGAGATATGGACCAATGGAACAGAACAGAGTCCTCAGAAATAATACCACACGTCTACAGCCATCTGATCTTTGACAAACCTGAGAGAAACAAGAAATGGGGAAAAGATTCCCTATTTAATAAATGGTGCTGGGAAAATTGGCTAGCCATAAGTAGAAAGCTGAAACTGGATCCTTTCCTTACTCCTTATACAAAAATTAATTCAAGATGGACTAGAGACTTAAATGTTAGACCTAAAACCGTAAAAACCCTAGAAGAAAACCTAGGTAATACCATTCAGGACATAGGCATGGGCAGGGACTTCATGTCTAAAACACCAAAAGCAACGGCAACAAAAGCCATAATTGACAAATGGGATCCAATTAAACTAAAGAGCTTCTGCACAGCAAAAGAAACTGCTGTTAGAGTGAACAGGCAACCTACAGAATGGGAGAAAATTTTTGCAATCTACTCATCTGACAAAGGGCTAACTAATATCCAGAACCTACAAAGAACTCAAGCAAATTTACAAGAAAAAAACAAGCCGATCAAAAAGTGTGCAAAGGATATGAACAGACTAATATCCAGAGCCTACAAAGAACTCAAGCAAATTTACAAGAAAAAAACAAGCCGATCAAAAAGTGGGCAAAGGATATGAACAGACATTTCTCAAAAGAAGACATTCATACAGCCAACAGACACATGAAAAAATGTTCGTCATCACTGGCCATCAGAGAAATACAAATTAAAACCACAATGAGATACCATCTCACACCAGTTAGAATGGCAATCATTAAAAAGCAGGAAACAACAGGTGCTGGAGAGGATGTGGAAAAACAGGAACACTTTTACACTGTTGGTGGGATTGTAAACTAGTTCAACCATTATGGAAAACAGTATGGTGATTTCTCAAGGATCTAGAACTAGAAGTACCATATTACCCAGCCATCCCATTACTGGGTATATACCCAAAGGATTATAAATCATGCTGCTATAAAGACACATGCACACCTATGTTCATTGCAGCACTATTCACAATAGCAAAGACTTGGAATCAACCCAAATGTCCATCAGTGACAGACTGGATTAAGAAAATGTGGCACATATACACCATGGAATACTATGCAGCCATAAAAAAGGATGAGTTCGTGTCCTTTGTAGGGACATGGATGCAGCTGGAAACCATCATTCTCAGCAAACTGTCGCAAGAACAGAAAACCAAATGCCGCATATTCTTACTCATAGGTGGGAACTGAACAGTGAGATCACTTGGACTTGGGAAGAGGAACATGACACACCGGGGCCTATTATGGGGAGGGGGGAGGGGGGAGGGATTGCATTGGGAGTTATACCTGATGTAATTGCCAAGTTGATGGGTGCTGACGTGTTGATGGGTGCAGCACACCAACACGGCACAAGTATACATATGTAATAAACCTGCACGTTATGCACATGTACCCTAGAACTTAAAGTATAATAAAAAAAAAAACCAAGATAGATACATATACATATATTTTATATAATATATGTATGTATACACACATACGTATATGTGTGTATGTGTATATATGTATCTCTATAGATACACACACACAAGCATACCTGAATGATATTGTAGGTTTGGTTCTCAACCACCACACATGCAAGAAAACAAATACTGCAATAAAGTGTGTCACAGAAATTTTATTGTTTCCTAGTGCATTTAAAAGTTATATTTACACTATACTATAGTCTATTAAGTGTGTGGTACCATTGTGTTTAAAAAAGTACACACCTTAATTAAAAATACATTATTGCTAAAAAACAAACAAACAAACAAACAAACAAAAAAAAGCCTGCTAACAATCATTTGATGCTCCAGTGAACTATAATCTTTTTGTTGTGGAGGGTCTTGCCTTGATGCTGAGGATACCTGCCAACTAATCAGAGTGGTGGTTGCTGAAGATTGGCATGGCTCTGGCAATTAAAAAAAATAAGACAACAGTGGAGTTTGCCATATCAATGGTCTTGTCTTTTTCACAAAGGATTTCTCTGTAGTATGCAGTGTTGGTTGATAGTGTTTTACTCACAATAAAGCTTCTTTTAAAATTTGAAAAAAAAAAAAGAAAATGTGGCACATAGACACCATGGAATACTATGAAGCCATAGAAAAGGATTAGTTCATGTCCTTTTCAGGGACATGGATGAAGCTGGAAATTATGATTCTCAGCAAACTAACACAGGAACAGAAACCAAACACTGCATGTTCTCACTCATAAGTGGGAGTTGAACAGTGAGAACACATGGACACGGGGTGGGGAACATCACACACCAGAGCCTGTTGTGGGGTGTGGGACTAGGGGAGGGATAGCATTAGGAGAAATACCTAATGTAGATGACGGGTTGATGGGTGCGGCAAACCACCATGGCACATGCATACCTGTATAACAAACCTGCACATTCTGCACCTGTATCCCAGTACTCGAAGTATAAAAAATATATAAATTTCCAGAATTCCCAGGCCCCACCTTAGAACTACTGTATCAGAAATTCTCAGGGTAGGGCTCAGCCATCTGTGTATTAACATGTGCTCTAGATTATTTTGATGCATGATAAAGCTTGAGAATGGATATTTTAGGAAAACTCAGTGGCTTTTAAAACTTGATCAAATAAAGCAATAGCTCCCCTTTCCCCGAGAAAGAAAGGGAGTTTATTTTTTTTATTTTTATTTATTTATTTTTTATTTTATTTATTTATTTATTTATTTTTATTTATTTTTATTATACTTTAAGTCCTAGGGAGTTTATTAAAAGGATATTGGGTAACTAACTGGGAGAGTTGGAAAAATGAGTTCAAACAGGCTTCCAAGAACAACATCGCTAACCATGCTATAGAATTGACCTAATGTAGATTGTATTGACACTCTTTAAACAAATTATGATCTCTTCTCCCACTGTATCTTTATTGCATGTAAGAATTACTCAGAGAAGGAAAAGGCTGAAAGATAAGCAGCAACCAGTTCATGAAACACCCCATAAACCACATGATTAAAACCCCATAAAGAATTTGGATATTATTTTCATGGCAGGAGATTTTCATTGTGGAAATGCCATTCCTTCAACAGAAGGCCCATCCATATTATGAAGGGAAACCTTCTGTACTCAGTGTTTGCTGATTTAAATATTAATCACATAAAAAGTATCTTAATAGCAAGATTTAGACTGGTGTTTGGTCAAAAACTGGGTACCTAAATGGACATAAAATTAACCACTACACAAGGAGACCAGTTAAGGAGTTGCAATGTGCAAGATTTGATAGTAGCATTAAGAATGGGCAAAAATAGATGTACTCAAGAGATACTTAAAAGTAGAACTGACTAACATAATATGTTGAATTTGGAATAGAATAATGGATTATAGGCCTGACCATCTTAGTGGATGGTTTTGCCACTCACTGAGATAGGATACAGAAAAAGCAAAGCAGGCTTTGGTAGGGAATATAACCAGTTTGTTATATGCTAAATATAAGATTTTTGTGGTACATGCAAGTAGAGTAATCTACTAGGTACTTAGATACATTTTCTGAAATTTGGGGAAGAATTCTGAGCTGCAGATAAAGATTTGGGAATCATAAACATATAATGGTAATTGAAGGCTGAGATGTCCCAGGAGGAGTGAGTAAGGTATGAAAAGAAGTAGGTCTAGAAAAGAATGTAGGAAAATATATAAGAAGTAGAGAAAAATAATTTCCCAAGGGAACTTGAGAAGTGATGGCCAGAAAGAAAGAAATTGGAGAGTCTTGTTATTATAAAAAGCCAAAGGAAGAAGAATGTATCATGTAGAAAGGTTGGATTATAAAGTCAAATATTCCAGTAGGGATCAAATTAGATAAAGATTGAAAAGTGATAATTGAATTTAGCTACTAGAAAGTTGTTATTTGTGACTTTATTAGCCACTAGGTAATAAATTCATGTGATTTTTATGGTATGTTTACCCACTTGGTGTTAAACCAGTATATTACCAAGTAATCTGTAAGTGTATTTGTAATTTTAGCATTAACTGTTATATATTCTTGTAACTAAGAACCTTGTTTAATAATTGAAAGATAAATTATAGTGTTTTATATAAAATTATACACTTTGAGTTTTATGAACATTTGTTATAATTATATAAACTAAATGTCACCACTGAAAAGTATCAGACTGTGAAAACATGAATTATACTGATTAATAAAT
Organism: Chlorocebus sabaeus; assembly: GCF_047675955.1. Classification (NCBI taxonomy): domain Eukaryota; kingdom Metazoa; phylum Chordata; class Mammalia; order Primates; family Cercopithecidae; genus Chlorocebus; species Chlorocebus sabaeus. The sequence continues at coordinate 40,655,778 of NC_132925.1, forward strand.
TACTGCTTTAAGAAATACTTAAAAGATCTTGAAATACTTTAACTCTTATTAAAAATAGTATTTTCTCATGCCATTTCTATGTTTTAAAAAATTGATTCTATGCAAGTCTTTTGGATAGTAACTACTAAAATAGCACTAGGAAACTAGGCTTTGGATATTATTTTAAAATGAGTGTCTATAAAATACCACTCTCTAGGTAGCAAATGGAGGTTAGTAATATAAACAAGACAGAAACCATTGGTTTCTTTGTTTTTTTTTCTTAAATTTATATACATTTAAGGGGTACAAGTGCAGTTTTGTTGCGTGAATATACTACATAGTGGTGAATTCTGAGTTCTTAGTGTAACCATTACCCAAATAATATACATTATACCCATCAAGTAATTTCTCATCCCTCATCCTCCTCCCTCTCACCCTTCTGAGTGTCCGATGTCTATTATTTCAAACTCTATGTTCATGTGCACACGTTATTTAACTCCCATCTGTAAGTGAGACTGTAATATTTGACAGTTTCTGAGTTGACCTAACTTAAGATAACAGCCTCTAATTTGGTTCATGTTGCTGCGAAAGATATGATTTCATTTTTCATGGCTGAATAGTATTCCACTATATATCTCTCTATATAGCTGTACCTATATCATCTATCTATCCATCCGTCTATGTACCTATCTAGCTCACATTTTCTTTATTGAATGATCCATTAATGGACACTTAGATTGATTCCACATATCTGCTATTGTGAATAGTGCTGCAATAAACTTATAAGTGCAGTTATCTTTTTGGTATAATGATTTCTTCTCCTTTGGGTAGATACCTAATAGTGGGATTGCTGGATTGAATCGTAGTTATATTTTTACTTCTTTGAAAAATATCCGTACTATTTTCCATAGAGTTTGTACTAGTTTATATTCCCACCAACAATGTATAAGTGTTGCCTTTTCTCCACATCCTTGCCAACTTCTGTTATTTTTTGGCTTTTAAATAATAGTCATTCTGACATAAGAAGATATCTCATTGTGGTTTTAATTTGTATTTCTCTAATGAATAGTGTTGTAGAGCATTTTTTATATACTTGCTGGCAATTTGTAGGTCTTCTTTTTTGGAAAAAATGCCTGTTCATGTCCTTTGCTTGTTTTTTAATGGGGTTATTTGTTTTACTGTTGTTGAGTTGTTTGAGTTCCTTGTAGGTTTTGGATATCAGTCCGCAGTATAGTTTGTGCATATTTTCTCCCATTCTGCAGGTTGGCTGTTCACTCTGTTCATTGTGTCCTTTGCTGTCCGAAGGTTTTATTTTAATTCAACCCCACTTGTCTATTTTTGTTTTTGTTGCTTTTGCTTTTGAGGTCTTAATAATGAATCCTTTGCCTAGGCCAATGTCCAGAAGAGTTTTCCCAAGTTTTCTTCTAGTAGTTCTATAGTTTGAGGTCATACATTTAAGTCTTTACTCCATCTTGAGTTGGTTTTTGTATATAGTGAGAGATAGGGGTCCAGTTTCATGTTTCTGCATATGGCAATCCAATTTTCCCAGCACCGTTTATTGAAAAGAATGTCCTTTTCCCAGCGTATGTTTTCATTACTTTATCAAGTATCAGTTGGATGTAGACATGTGGCTTTATTTCTGCGTTCTCGATTCTGTTCTATTGATATATGTGTCTATTTTTATATCAATATCATGCTGTTTGGGTTACTGTAGCTTTGTAGTATAATGTGAGGTCAGGCAATGTTATGTCTTCAGCTTTGTTCTTTCTGCTTAAGATTGCTTTGGCTATTCTGGCACTTTTGTTTGTTCCATATGAATTTTAAGAGTTTTTTTCTAATTCTGTGAAAAATGACATTAGTATTTTGATAGAAATTGCATTGAATCTGTAGATTGCTTTGGAATGTATGGTCATTTTAATGAATCTAGATGAATTTAAGGAAAGTTGCCATTTTAACAATATTGAATCTTGAACATCTTCATTTGTTTTGGTCTTTAATTTCTCTTTGTAATATTTTATAGCTTTCAGTGAACAGGTCTTAAAACATCTTTTGTTAAACTTATTCCAAAGTATTTCTTGATGCTATTTTAAATGAATTTTTCTTAATATATAATTGGTCTTTGCTAGTAGATAGAATTACAATTGATTTAAAAATTTGGGAGCTGGACATGGTGGCTCACAACTGTAATCCCAGCACTTTGGGAGGCTGATATGGGCAGATCACTTGAGGTTAGGAGTTTGAGACCAGCCTAGCCAACATGGTGAAATCCCATCTCTACTAAAACTATAAAGATTAGCTGGGCATAGTGGTGGGCTCCTGTAATCCCACTTACTTGGGAGGCTGAGGCAGGAGAATCGCTTGAACTCAGGAGGCAGAGGTTGCAGTAAGCTGATATTGTGTTACTATACTCCAGCCTGGGCAACGTGAGTGAGACTCCATCTTAAAAAAAAAAAAAATTGATTTTGCATTCTACAACCTTGTCATTTATTTGTTTCAGTAATATTTTATGGGTTTCTTGTTGTTTTCCCATATAAATTTTATGTTTTCTACAAATAGAGTTGTCTTCCTTTCCAGCCGGCATGCTTTTTATTTATTTTTCTCACCTTAATGTACTTGATAGTACTTCTAGTATCTAGCATGATAGTAAATAGAAATAATGATAGATGATTCTTGCTTTATTCATATCCTAGGTAGAAAGTATCATTCCTCTTGCTGTTAAGAATAATGTACAAATTTTCCTTAAATGTACTTAATCAGATTGAGGAAGTTCACTTTTCCTAGTTTGCTGGGAGATTTTATTATGAAAACATCTTAAATTTTGTCAAATGCTTTTTCTGTATCTATCAAAATGATTGGTTTTGTTTTCAGTTGATAGGATGACTTACATTGATCGATTTTTAAAATGTTCAACCAACATTGCATTCCTGGCGTAAATCCCACTGGTTATATTATGTAATTCTTTAAACATTTAAAATATATATATATTTTCTAGAGATGAGGTCTTTCTCTGTCATCCAGACTCAAGTTCAGTGGCATGGTTATAGCTCACTGAAGCCTCAAATTCCTGGGTTCAAGCAATTCTCCCATCTAAGCCTGCTGAGTAGCTGGGACTACAGGCATACATCATCATGCACAGCTAATTTTTCAAAAATCTTATTTGTAGAGATGGGGTCTCACTATGTTGGCCAGGCTGGTCTTGAACTCCTGGCTTCAAGCAATCATTCTGCTTTGGCTTCCCAAAGTATTGGGATTCCAGGAGTGAGCCACCACACCTGGTGGCTTTTTCTTTCTTTCTTTTTTTCTTTTTTTTGAAAGGCTCTACTCTGTCATCCAGATGGGAGTGCAGAGGTGTGATCAGAGCTCACTATAACCTTAAACTCCTGGACTTAATCTTCTTGCCTCACCGTCCTTATTATCTGGGACCACAGGTATGTGCCATTGAACCCAGCTAATTTTATTATTTTTTAAAGTTTTGTAGAGATGGGGTCTTGCTATGTTGCCCAGGCTGGTCTTGAAATCCTGGCCTCAAGTGATCCTCCTGCCTTGGCCTTATGAAGCACTATAGGCTTTTTATGTGTTGTTGTATTCAATTTGACAACTTTTTTGATGGTATTTTTTGAATCTATATTCATGAGAGATATTAGTCTGAAGTTTTCTTGTTTTATGATATCGTTTGTCATGATGTGGTATTAGGGTAAAAGTATTTTTATAGAATGAGTCAGAAAAATCTTTCTTCCTCTCAATTTTTCTGCAGGAATTTTATAGAATTGGCATTATTTTTTCCTCTAAATGTATCATAGATTTTATTTTATAAGTAATGGTATCTTGACCTGGAGTTTTCTTTGAGGAAATAATTTTAATTAGAATTAATTAGTTTAGTTTCATTAATTTGTATAGTGCTGTTAAATTTCCTGCTTCTCCTTGGGTAATTTGTGTCTTTCTGGAAATTTGTCCATTTCATTTAGATTGTCAAATTTATTGGCATAATTTTGTAAATAATATTTGTTTGTTGTCTTTTTAATTTCTAAAGTTTTTTTGGTAATATTCCTTTCCTTATAAAGGAAATGTGTGTTATTTCTTTTTACCTTGATCACTCTGACTGAAGGTTTATTAATTTCATTGAATTTTTCAAACCAGCTTTTGGCTTCACTCTTTTTTTAATTGTTAATCTGTTTCTATTTTACTGATTCATCTGATCATCTTTATTATTGTTCTCCTTTTTTTCTGATTTTGATATTAATTTGCTCTTCTTTTTCTAGCTTCTTAAGATGAAAGCTTACATAATTCAAGATATTTTTCTTTGCTAATATAGGTAGCAAAGGCTGTAAATTTTTCTCAAAGTGCCGCTTTAGCTGCATCTCACACCTTTGGTATGTTATATTTTTATTAGTGTGTTAAATTATTATCTAATTACTCTTATGTTTTTTTAATCAATGTTTATTTAGTAGTTTGTAATTTAATTTTCAAACATTTGGAGAGTTTTCTGGATGTTATTAATTTCTAATTCAATTATGGTCAGAAACTATACTCTTTATGATTTCAATACTTTCAAATGTTTTTATGCTTGTTTTATAGTTCGAAATATTTTATCTCTTAGTAATTGTTTCTTTTATACTTCAAAAATATACGTATTCTGCTCTTTTCGGGTTGTGTGTTTTATAAATGCCAATTGGGTCAAGTTGGTTGATAGTCTTTTATTTATGTCTTCTTCATTTTTGCTGATTTTGTCTTATGTTAGTTATCGAGAAAGAGGTGTTAAAAACTCCAACTATAATTGTGAATTCATCTGTTTCTCTTTGTGGTTCTATCATTTTTGTATCATGTATTTTAAGCTCTGTAATTAGGTGTATAATTTAGGATTTTTATGTTTTTTAAAAATAATTTGACCCACTTATTATTATGAAGTGACCACCTTTAACCCTGGTAATGTTCTGTGTTCTGAAATCAACTTTACTGTATATTAATGTATCTTTCCACCTGTATCTTGATTAATGTTAGCATGGTGTATAATTTTCCATGTTTTAACTTTTAACCTATTTGTATATATTTAAAGGAGGTTTGTGTTCAAAGCACATACTTAGGTCTTGCATTTTTGTCTTCTCTGACAATCACTGCGTTTTAAATGGGGTGTTTACCCTGTTTGCGTTTAGTGTGGTATTGGTATGGTTGGGTATAAACCTACCATCTTGTTCTTTGTTTTCTATTTATCTTGCTAGTTCTTAGTTCCCCCCAACAATATTCTGCCTGATTTTTTGTTAAACTTTTTAATGATTTCATTTTGTCTCCTTTGTTGGCTAATTTAGCTGTAATAATCTTGGTGATTGCCTTATGATTTATATTAATAAACTGTACCTTATCAAAGTTTACCTTCAATTAATGTTATACTACTTTATGAATGGTACAATAGTGAAGTTTCTATTTCTCCTACTATTGACTTTTGTGATATTGTTAACATCATTTTACTTCTACATATGCTATAAACCACAAATGTATTATTATTATTTTTGCTTTAAACAGTAAATTATCTTTTAAAGATAACTTATATTTTATATTTACCCATATATTTATCATTTGAAATGTTCTTTATTCCTTTTTGTATATCCAGATACTATTTGATATCATTTCCCTTTTGCCTGAAGACCCTCTTTAACATTCCTTTTAGTGCAGGTCTTTTCAGGAAGAGTTATTTCAGGTTTGTGTGTCTGAAAATGTCTTTATTTCGTTTCATTTTTGAACACAATTTACTTTTGGTCATTATTTTAAAAAATATTTTATCTCTTCTCTCCCTCCTCTTTCTCTTTTTTATTACTCATATTACAACTTATTAGGCCATTTGACAGTGATCCACAGTTCATTGGTGTGCTGTTCTTTCTCTATGCCTCAGTTATTTTTTTCTCTGTGTTATATTTTGGATAGTTTTTCTTGACTTATTTTCAAGTTCACTAATCTTCAATTTTTTTTTTAATCTCTAGATATTCTATTTGAGATAGTTAGTTAGGTAGATGGATGGATAGATAGATCTATCTTCTGTGTATCTACTTAACATGCTCAATCTCCTCTCTACCTTCTTCAACATATGCAGTGTAGTATAATAAATGTTTTACTATCTCTGTCTATTATTTCTATCCTGTTTTATTTCTGGGTCTATTTCTATTGATATTTCTCCTTGTTACAAGTTATATTTTTTAGTTCTCTGCATTGAATGGCATACCTCTTGAATTTTACCTTTTTGAGTGCGAAAGGTTTTTGTATTTGTATAATTATCCTTGATCTTTGTTTAGTATGCAGTTAAGTTATGTGGAATAGTTTGATCCTTTTGTAACCTGGTTTTAAGTATTGGTAAGCAGAACCAGAGCAGTCTTTATCTTAGGGAGGAATTTTTCCTCATACTGAGGTAATATTCTCTGAGTACTTTGCATGTGAATTCTGAGGGCTTGCACTTTTGCTGGTAGGAACATGAAAAATTCTTGCCTCAATATAAACTTTGTTTTCGGTTTGTTTTCTTGGTTTATTTTTCAAGAAGTATGCTTTTTCTTCTTTGTTTGTTCTTTCCTCAGTCTCAGGTAGTTTCCTCAAACTTATTCCTTCATTAGTACTTAGCTAAAGATTTGAGGAGGACCCTTCTGCAAATCTCTAGAGCTCTTTTTGTGTCACATTTTCTTCTTTGCTACTCAACCCTATGAACTCTAGTTGTCCCTGGCCTCCCTAGACTGTTAGTTCTGTCTCCTTACTCAGTAGGCCTGCTAGATTTTATCTGGGTTCCCCCTCCTTGTGCTGGAGTCTTGAAATTCTCTCTAGGCAGTAAACTGGGGCTATCATAAGCCTCGCCTTATATATTTTCTTTCTTTCTGGGATCATTGTCATTTCCTACCTGATGTGTAGTGTCTTAAAATTTGTTACATAAATTTGGTAAGATTTTTAATTGTTTTAGGTAGTGAGTAGATCTGGCCCACATTCCTCATTATGACCATAAGTGGAGACTCTCATCTAATTTATATCTTTATGCAAGCAAACAAATGATAAGTAAATATACATATGTATCAGATCATTTGGTATAGAATATGTAAGTAAATTTTGTTATATGGTATTTTCTCATTCCTTTTTTTAACCTCCATTCCTCCTCCTTCCTTTTTTTCTCTCTATCTCTTCCCTATATGTTATGTAGTATAGTGTAGATGACTTGTTACTATTTATTTTCTAGTTTTCTTATTTTTTTACCTTATTTGTCATGTTTTTCTATGTAGATATTTTATACTTTTATTTAGTCAACTATGTCAATCAATTTCTTTATGATCTCTGGGTTTTAAATTATGCTTAGAAGATTTTTTATATGTCAAGATTATCAACATATTTACCTGTGTCTTTTTTAACTCATCTTATGATTTAATTATGTCAAATTATTGACTCATTTTGAATTTATTTTAGTGAAAAAAGTGTTTAATCAATTAAAATATCTTAAATGAAATGAAGTGTATCTGGATTCCCAATTCTTTTTTAACTTCATGGAAAAAGCTGCTGTCTTTCAAATTCCTTACTGTCATTCTATTTTTCAAATTGTTGGAGTATTAAACATCTGAGCTATACAATTTAACTTACATCTACTAAGAGTAAGATTTTTCAACTATTTATAAAAATAAGGGAAACTAAAAAGCAAAACATCTGATGCTAAATAAGTTAGTTTCTTTACTCATTAATATTGGTGCTAATTAAATGTTAGAATCCTTGACTTTTATTATATTAGACTCGGGAGACCTGGTGTTGATTGCTATTGCCAACATGAAAGTGGCGCAGCTGTCCTACAGCTCCAATTTTTGATCAATGAGGTAAGGATTATTTTTTGACTACTTAAATCCACACTCCCCCACTACACAGTGAATTAGTTAATGTAATTTTTAAATACTGTGATTCTAAATGCTTAAATATATATGCACTCAATATTACTTCTGATTACATTTTTCACAAAAGACTGTACTCCTGTATTGGTTTATTAAATTCTAAAGAAAAAAGATTGTATATATCATATTCTGTTATTGTTACTATATAGCATAATTTAGTTTAATTATTTAAATTTAAAAGAAAATCCTAATGTCCTTTGATTGCTTCACTGGCCACTAATTTTTTTTTCTATCCACTCACTTCCCACCAACTTAAATTTTTTAACCAAGGCCTAACTTCATGTTTTATCTTTATCTTCCCTGAAATGATCTTTTTGCTTATATACATATTGGCCCTTTTATCTGTATATATCTCCAAATGCATCTGTTGGAATAGATATGCATTTGTATTTATTTTGTGTCCATAGCTATTATGGGAATTAGCTCTCTACTTTATCTACATTTTTATAAAATTATGGTGATAAGGAACTCTCTGAAAACAAAATATGTATTTATGAAGCTCAGAGAGGTTGCAGATATTACATTAGTAGAAGGTTACTTGAGGTTTTCTTGAATCAGATTTTTATAGTGGAAATTAGAGTCTTCTAGAGCTTATTTTATATTAAGTGAGCCAGTCAATGCAAAAATGCTTTAAAAGTTTGTGCCATGCCAAATGCAGGCACTTAGAAAATTGAACTCAGTGCCTCGGAAAAAAAAGTTTGGTTATTTTTTCACGGCATGACAATGATCTTTCATTCAGTGTCTGCATATATTTGCATATATCTATATCTGTATATCTTCCTAAGAACTTACATTGTAAATGTGGGTAAAATGTCTCATAGAACTTCATATCAGAGATAACCCGAGGCAAGAAAGATATTGGCAAATGTTCACTTTTCACTTCTCTTGGCTCAAAATCTTTCTCAGAAGACTGTGAGATCCTCTTTATTGACAAACCTAGCATATTTCAAATGTAGGCACACTTGCTGTGGGGTACTGAAATGAGAAAGGAAGGTAAAGAAAACATTTGAAAAATATTTCATTGTAATAACTGCTCATTATTATCTAGAATGTCAGGCTTCTTGAGGTCTCAGTGCTACTCTGTAGTTCCTTGTTGAGGGATCTCAGCTGTTTGCCTTCTGCATGGATATACACTTACAGGCATAATTTGTTTCCATTTGATTTGTATTGGATCTGATCCTTTGAGATTTGTCTTCCAGGTCCTAAGTTTGCCCCTGTGGTACATAACTAAGAATAAATAAAAACAAGCCTTCAACCTCCTTGCCTTGTTCACATCATTTATCCTGAACTACTCGCCCTATGTACCTCACACAAAGTTTCTGTATCTTTTCCCAACTTCCCAGTTTCTGACCTGACTGGTTTTTCTATTCTTAGTTTTAAATATTTTCACAGATCTTTATAGTGCTTTTGGTAGGTTCACTTTGTTTTTATAAATGAACCTGGACACTCTGCTGATGTGCTTACTTTCACGTATCTGTCTCTGTTGGTGCTGTTAGGCTTAGTGGTATCGTTCACTTCCCTCCAATGATAAGTCACATCTCAGTTTTATCACAGAATTAAGAATGCTGGCTGGGCGCACTGGCTGACGCTTGTAATCCTAGAACTTTGGGAAACTGAGGCAGGTGGATTACGAGGTTAAGAGATCAAGACCATCTGGGCCAAAATGGTGAAACCCTGTCTCTACTAAAAATACAAAAATTAGCTGGGCATGGTGGCACATGCCTGTCGTCCCAGGTACTCGGGATGCTGAGGCAGGAGAATTGCTTGAACCTGGGAGGCAGAGGTTGCAGTGAGCTAAGATTGCACCACTGCACTCCAGCCTGGCGACAGAGCAAGACTCCATCTCAAAAAAAAAAAAAAAAAAAAATTACTGCGTTCCTCACTAGAATTATTTAGGTATTACACTAAGATATTATTAATATGTGCTACTTTAATTCCATTTTGCCTTTGGCATATCTTCTGTATAGCATGTAACTATCTCTTGTAGAGCATGTTTTATTGTTGTTACATATCATGTTCTATCCTCACCCTATCTCAGGTGAACTTCCACCTCTCTGGGAAATGAGACCAGCATACTGTATCTCAAAAAAATCAATTGTAGCTCATCAAATGCTTTCAAGGAATCCTAATAGATTTCTAGTTGGTTTATAGGAAGCGTATGTACAGTATACAAATAAAACAGGCAAACAAACACAAAAATTCTCAAAGCATATATAGAATACCTCCTATTTCATGGCAGGAAATTATCTGAGTTCATGTTAAGATATATATATCAATATATACATCTTTGAACATGTATATAGGTAATTAGATACAAATATGCAAATCATATAAATTTCTCAATATTTTCATGAATATGATCTTTGATTATGTTTCTATTTTTATAAAGCCATTCCTCTCTGAGACTAAAATCACTCATACCCAATATGAAGAGATCCATCATAGGATACATGAGCATTTTTTTGGCTTAGAAATTGTTACAGAAGGGCATTTAGATTCCTATCTTCTCTCTTCTAATTCAGAAAGAAGAAATAAATGCTAGCAATTTCAATATAGTTCTTCCTAGCATCTAATTGGGATATCTGTGATTGATACTGTAAACTATGAGAGATTACTTCTAACAAAGTACTTTGGAAAATATAAAAAGCCTTTCAGGTATCTCAGGACAACCAAGGTTCTGAAAGATCACTCTTAGAGAACACATTTAATGCTCTGGATTTAGGATCCGTTAATGGATAAGCATCGACATTTTCAGCTGGTCAACTGTCATTATGGTAAAAGTTCTAACATTTTTAAATGATCTGATTTAACCCAGTAAATAAGTAGTTTAAGCATATAAGCAGAGTCATACAAACAGTTATCATTTGTCCATATGCTTTCTGCCACATTAAGAGGTAGAAAATATCCTATTGTATGTGAAATAGGATTCATTTGTATTTGGCAGTGCTGTATAAAAAGAATCTTAGTATAATTTTATAGTTATACTAAATTCTAGTTGGAGAAATGTTTTCTTTTATTATGGATATTTTCCTTTACTGTTGATGAAGCTTCTTAGACTATAAGAAGCAAATTAAATTATACCAAATATACTTTTTAGGAAGAATATACACTTTCCAAATATACAGAAAATTCTTGCACAGGAGAATTTTTATATGACCTGTATTCAATTTTGTAAGACTGCATTGAATATTTGCTTCTCTGTAAGGCTATATAGTATATGTGTAAATAGTAGAAACAAAAACATCCCTAAACTATTTTTTCCCAAAGAAAAACCTTTAATGATCATAATGATGCTATAATAATTAATCCTCTCTATTGGTAAATAAATATTCCTTAAGCTAGTCTTTCTGACCATCGAAATGCAGTGCGTCAGTTGCCTCTTCTACTTTCAGCATTCTTACCCTTCCTGATTGAAGTTTATGCACCTATCCTTCCTGATATTTCTGGGTTATATAGACGCAAGTAACTCTTCAGGTAGTAAAAAAATTGAGTAAATTAGCTTGTTTGTGCTTCACAAAAACCCTTAATTAAGTAAATCACACACTCACTTTATCTTTTTTTTGTTCTAGGGTGCCTTGGTCAGTGCAAGTTCAGATGATACACTTCATTTGTGGAACCTTAGACAAAAAAGGCCAGCCATTCTCCATTCTCTTAAATTTAACCGAGAACGGTAAGAACCTATGGATTAAACAATTTCTTAATGTACAACAAAATTATTTCCTGAGGAAGTTTTTGTTAACTTGACAGGCTTTTTCCCTCATAATCTCAACAGCTAGAAATAATTTAATGTTTATGCTTACTTTCATAGTGGTTTCTTTTTTGTAGAAAATGCACAATTGATATAGATCCAGTCACCTACTAATGCAATGTTTATTAGCTTAAGGAACTTTTGGGCTGAAATTATGGGATTTTCTATGTATAGAATCATATTATCTTCAAAGAGAGATAGTTTGACTTCCTTTCTTCCTATTAATATTTACAAGCTTTTTATTTCTTTCTCTTGCATGATTGCTCTGCCTAGGACTTCCAGTACTATGTTAACTAGGAATGGTGAGAGATGGTATCCTTGTCTTGTTTTGGTTTTCAAGGGGAATGCTTCCAGCTTTTGCCCATTCAGTATGATGTTGGCTATGGGTTTGTCATAGATGGCTCTTGTTATTTTGAAATATGTTCCTTCAATGTCTAGTTCGTTGAGGGTTTTTAACATGAAGGACATCGAATTGTACCAGAAGCCTTTTCTGCATCTATTGAGATAGTCATGTGGTTTTTGTTTTCAATTCTGTTTATATAGTAAATAACATTTATTTATTTGTGATTATTAAACCAACCTTGCATCCCAGGATAAAGTCTGCTTGAGTGTGATTGATTAGCTTTTTCATGTGCTGCAGGATTCAGTTTGCTAGTATTTTGTTGAGAATTTTTACATCTGTGTTCATCAAGGATATTGGCCTGAAGATTTTTTTGTTGTATTTCTGCAGGTTTTGGTATCAGGATGAAGCTGGCCTCATAGGATGAGTCAGAGAGGAGTTCCTCCTCCTCAATTTTTTAGAGTAGTTTCAGTTAGAATGGTACAAGCTATTCTTTATGCATCTGGTGGAATTTGGCTGTCAATCATTCTTGTCCTGGGTCCTTTATGGTTGGTAGGCTTTTTATTACTGATTTAATTTTGGAACTCTTTATTGATCTGTCTAGGGATTCAATTTCTCCCTAGCTCAATTTTGGGAGTTTGCATGTTTCCAGGAATATATTCATTTCTTTTAGGTTTTCTAGTCTGTGTGCATAGAGGTGTCTATAGTAGTCTCTGAGGGCTTTTTATATTTCTGTGGGGCTGGTGGTAATGTCTTTTTTGGCACTTATGATTGTTTATTTGGATCTTCTCTCTTCTTCTCTTTATTAGCTTAGCTAGTGGTCTATCATATTTCTTATGTCAAAAAATCAACTCTTGTACTCATTGATCTTTTGTATGTTTTTTTGCATCTTAGTTTCCTTCATTTCAGCTCTGATTTTAGTTATTTCTTGTCTTTTGCTAGCTTTGGGTTTGTTTTATATTGTTTCTCTAGTTTCTCTAGGTGTAATGTTTGGTTGCTAATTTGAGATTTTATGAATTTTTGATGTGGACCTTTAGCACTATAAACTTTCCTCTTAGCACTACTTTAGCTGTGTCCTAGAGATTCTGGTATGTTTTCTTTGTTCTCAGTAGTTTCAGAGAATTTCCTGATGTCTGCCATAATTTCATTATTTACCCAAAGGTTAGGACCAGGTTGTTTAATTTCCATCCAATTGTATGGTTTTGAGTGATTTTCTTAGTTTTTATTTTTATTTTTATTGTATTATGGCCTGAGAGTGTGGTTGGTCTGGTTTCATTTTTTTTAGATTTTCTGAGGATTGTTTTATGTCCAATTGTGTGGTTGATTTTAGAGCATGTGCTATGTGCAGATGAGAAGACAGTATATTCTGTTCCTTTTGGGTAGAGCATTTTGTAGACGTCTAATAGTTCCATTTGGTCAAGTGTTAAGTTTAGATCCTGGAAATCTTTGTTAATTTTCTAACTGGATGGTCTATCTAAAAACCGTCAGTAGGGTGTTGAAGTCTCCCACTATTATTGTTGGGAATCTAAGTCTCTTCGTAGGTCTCTAAGAACTTGCTTTATGAATCTGAGTGCTCCTGTGTTGGGTGCATATATATTTAGGAAAGTTAGGTATTCTTGTTGAATTGAACCCTTTACCATTATGTAATGTCCTTCCATGTCTTTCTTGATCTTTGTTGGTTTAAAGTATGCTTTGTCTGAAATTAGAATAGCAACCCTGCTTTTTTCTGTTTTCCATTTGCTTGTTAGATTTTCCTTTATCCCTTTACATTGAGCCTATGGGTGTCATTACATGTGAGATGGGCCTCTTGAAGACAGCATACCATTCAGTCCTGCTTCTTTATACAGCTTGCCACTCCATGACTTTTAATTGGAGAATTTAGCCCATTTACATTCAAGTTTAATATTGGTATGTGTGGATTTGATCCTTTCATCATGTTTCTAGCTGGCTATTGTGCAGACTTGTTCATGTGGTTGCTTTATAGGATCAATAGTTTTTATACCTAAGTGTGTTTTTGTAGTAGCTTGTAACAGTCTTCGCTTTTCATATTTAGTACTCCTTTCAGGACTTCTTGTAAGGCAGGTCTGGTGGTCATGAATTCCCTTAGCATTTGCTTATCTGGAAAGGATCTAATTTCTATGAGGCTTATGAAGCTCAGTTTGGCTGGATATGAAATTCTTGCTTGGAAGTTGTTTTCTTTAAAAAGGCTGAATATAGACCCCTAATTTCTTCTGGCTTGTAAGGTTTCTATTGAAAGGTCCTCTGTTAGCCTAATGGGGTTTCCTTTGTAGGTGACTTGCTTCTTCTCTCCAGCTGCCTTTCACTTTTTCCCTTTTATTTTAGCCTTGGAGAATCTGAAGATTATGTGTCTTGGCCACGGTCTTTTGTGTAGTACCTCACATTGGTACTGAATTTGTATTTTGGCCTCTCTAGTGAGGCTGGGGACATTTTCATGGATGATATTCTGAAATATATTTTCCAAGTTGCTTGCTCTCTCCTTATCTCTTTCAGGGACACCAATGAATTGTAGATTTTGTCTCTTTACATAATCCTTTATTTTTTTAGTGTTTTGTTCATTTTTTTTCTCTGACCAAGTTAGTTCAGAGAACCAGTCATTGAGCTCTCAGATTCTTTCCTGAACTTGGTCTATTATTTTGTCAATACTTACAATTACATTATGAAATTCTTGTAGTGTGTTTTCCACTCTATCAGATCAGTTTGAGTCTTTTTTTTTTTTTTTTTTTTTTTTTTTGAGACGGAGTCTCTCTCTATTGCCCAGGTTGAAGTGCAGTGGCACAATCTTGGTTCACTGCAACCTCCGCCTCTCCGGTTCTAGCGATTCTCCTGCCTCAGCTTCCTGAGTAGCTGGGACTATAGGTGCACAGCACCATGCCTGGCTAATTTTTGTATTTTTAGTAGATGGGCTTTCACCATCTTGGCCAGGATGGTCAATCTCATGACCTCATGATCCATCTGCCTTGGCCTCCCAAAGTGCTGGGATTACAGGCATGAGCCACCACACCCGGCTGAGTATTTCTTATAATGGCCATTTCATCTATCAGTTCTTATATCATTTTATTATAATCCTTAGATTCCTTGTATTGGGTTTCCACTTTCTCCTGAATCTTCATGATCTTCATTTCTGTCTAGATTCTGAATTCTATTTCTGCTATTTCAGTCTGGTTAAGAATTCTTGCTGGGGAACTAGTGTGATTTTTTGTGGGAAAGGAGACACTCTGGATTTTTGAGTTGCCGGAGTTGTTGTGCTGGGTCTGTGTGGGCTGATTTTCCATCAACTGTGGTGTAATTTGAGTATAGTCAGTTGACTTCCTTTCTGCATGTTTTCAGAGGACTGAGACTTTATGCAGGACTTTTATTTGCAGCTGAGTTCTTGTCCTTGGTTTCACAGGGAGGTAGATATATTAGCAAAATGATTTTGATGTTGAAAAATATTTCTGGGTTGTGATCCAGTAGATGCCACTTAAGCATAATGAGCAGTAGGCAGGCTTTGCTCAGCAATGTGGCACCTCTATTTCTTCTCAACTGTAGTCTCTTAGTGTTCTGAAAGTGGGCTCCTCTCCCACTTGAGTGCTGGCTACATGTCATTTCTTGGTACTCCCAGGCTGCACACCACAGCCCTGGGGCAAGCTCAGGCTTTATGTTCCTTACCTTGCTTGGAGACAACAGGGGAAGGAAACTTGCCAAGGTCAGTGACTGTGGCTGAGGACCTTTCACTTGTCTCTTGGGGCTCTACCCTAGAGAAATGCAGAGCTGCTGACAGTGCAGTCAGCCTGGTGTGAGGTGGCTGTATTATGGGCCCAAGCTTGGGGGGGCACTGCCTGGTGATGAGCAGGGGGGATGGAGGGCTCATGGGGGAGACAGACTAGCCTCTTCTCCTTAGGGCAGCTGCAGTTTGTTCAAGGTGTAGTTAAAGCATTCAGATCTTTGCTGCTTTCTCAGTCTGAGGTTGATATGGTGGGCGGTGGGGGACAGAGAAATGTTGGGTAGAGAAGGTTGGTGTCCCTGGCAAAGGCTTCACCCTCAGGCCTTTGCCTGTAAACCTATGTGAGAACAGGCACTACTGTTTTGCTCCCAAATGTTGTGTTTTCCAAGACCACTCTGGCCTGTGCCCATATAAACCTGAGAGACCTTAGCGGGCATGACACACAGAAGTGGCTGAACATCAAAAGGAGCAGAAGAGCACACTGACAGACACCAGCAGACACCGGCAGCCATCAAGGTGGGACGATGCAGAATTCATTTGGGGCTGGACTCCAGGGAAAGGCCACCTTCCCACTCCATCTCACCTTTTGTTCCCCATCCACCTCACTGAGGGCTACTTCCACCACTCAATAAAACTTTGCACCCAGCCTCCAAGCCCACTTGTCATCTGATTTTTCTGGTATACTAGGGCAAGAATCTGGGATACAGAAAGCCCTCTGTCCTTGCCATAAGGCAGAGGGTCTAATTGAGCTGATTAACATAAGCCACCTGCAGACAGCAAAACTGGAAGAGCTCACTGTGACAGCCCACTGTAACACACACCCACTGGAGCTTTGGGAGCTGTAAGCACTCAACCCTAGACACTGCCATGGGGTCAAAGCCCCCAAACACTCCCCATGATCTGCCCATCTGCATACTACCCCCTAGGGGTTTGAGCAGCAGGGCACAGAAGAAGCGAGCCACACCGCTGTCGCATGTACTGTGATGGGGATAAAGGAACATTCCTCTTGTTTCAAGGGCAGAAAGGGTAGTACCACTGCAGTGGCAGTGGTAGAGGGGCTTTCAGTTGCCTCTGGGAGCTCTATCTGAGGGAACACAGAACGTTGCTACTGAGAATGTTCACCCGAGGGGGTGGTGCCTGCACTGCTGGCCTGAGCTGGGGGCCCTGCTTGGTGAAGAGGAGGGGCTGGAAGGTTCACAAAGAGGAGACTGAGCTTGTCTCTTTATAGTGACTGTGTTATGCTAGCAGTGTGAATAAAGTCCTCAGGCTCTTTGTTTCATCTGTAGTCCAAGGGCAGCAAGGGCAGAACTGCTGCCAAGGCAGTAGCAGAGAGGCTTTTGCTTCCTTCTGGGAGCCCCGCCCCAGGGAAACACAAAGCCACCAGCAGTGGGAATGTTCAGCTGAGGATGAGGCAGCTGTTCTGCTGTCCCAACCTAGGGACCCTGCTTGGTGAAGAGTTGGGAGTGAGAACTCACAGGGAAGACAGACTGGGCTACTCTCTGTACTGTGGTTTCAATGTGGTGTAGGTTCCAGTGTAACAACCAGGCCCTTTGTTCCTTCCCCAGCCTGAGGGCAGTAAGTGCAGTACCACTGCAGCTGCAGTGGTAGAAGGGCTGTGGGTTGTCTCTGGGATTTCCTCCTCAGTGAAATGGAGAGCTGCCACCTACTGAAGTGCTCAGGGAAGGCAGGGTGATTGTGCTGGGAGCCCAGGTCAAGAGGCACTACCCAGTGAAGAGTAGTGGAGGCATGTGGACAAGTCTGGCTGCTTTTCCATAAAGTGGCTGTGTTGTGCTAGAGGTTTCTATCGGTCCCCAACCACTATAATTCCTCTCAGTCTCTAGGGCAACAGGAGCAAGGGCTGCAGGGCAGCAAAAATTGTGGCTTGCTTGCTTCTTCTGTGACCTCTGTCCCAGAAAAGCACAGAGCTGCTACTAGCCTGAGAGCCTAGCTGGGGGGTGGCTGGAGACCCCAGTAGGGAGCCACTGCCCAGAGAAGCATAACAGGGTTGGGGACTCATGTAGAAAACAGTTTGCTGCTTTTCTGTAAGGTGGCTGCACCTTACAGATCCAGAGTCCAAGGATGCAAAGGTCCATGGCAGAAGTGTGAAACCCTGGGGACTGTTACTCACTCACTGTTCCCTGTGGTGCAAGGACTTCCCTGGCTCCATGCCACTTTTGGATGGGCAATTGTCCTGTCTTTCTCTTCTCTGTTCACTGTGGGTGATGCTGTTTCCCTGATAAATCCCCATGTTTCCACCTGGATGTTCTGGTTGAAGAGCTAGCGTCCATTCACCACTGTTTTTTCTCTCCGTGAGAGTAGTGCTCATTAACCATTTCTAGTCAGCTATCTTGCCCCAAATCTCTGTACTTAGTCTTTTTTTTTTTTTTTTTTTTAATGAGGAAGGGAATTTATATTTTGGATATTTCTGAAACTAGATAGGACTTATTTCTTTAGTCCTAATTTTGGTTATTTTAGTTTAAAATAAGTAATGTAGCAGAAATTTCAAGAATATCGAAAAAATTTAAGATCAGTAAAGAGTTGTTATACTATTTATTTTTCTTTACCAGTAAAATATTACCCATTTAGATTACCATATTGATTTTATCTTTCTCTCTGCTGGTAAGATTTTTCTTCTAATATGTTGAGTAGATCTGACTGTATAGTTTTATGTGGTTGGACAGAGTGTTTTTATTTCTCCCTCACAATTGGAATATTGAAGGAAATGTTCTGGCCCCTTTTATGGCCTTTTTGGGAGGAAGAATTGATTAGTGGTGATGATTTCCAATTGTAATTTTATTATCTCAACTGAATTAGATTAATTGGTAGAAATATAAAAGAGCAAGCTGACAGATTTGAGGTAAGTTTCAATCACAGGAACTTTGAAAATGTTTTAATGCTTACATTAAAGATAAATGTGATATTTATCTGTTAAGAAAGATACATACATATTGTCATATGACTTGAGAATATTCATTACGATCATAACTTATTGTAGGAGATGAAATTATCAAAGTATGGTGAATGGGAGGTTCAGGTCATTTAGGATAATTTAATCAAGCATCTTTTGGGACAGTCTTCAAAACATCTGATATTAGCCATATAATTATGTAAATTTTCTAAGTATGCTTATGTTTATGCTAAATGTGTTTCGGTTTATAGAATTTATACTATAAATTTGAGCTTATTTTATTAAGGCACCTACAGTCTTTAGTCTTACAATGTTTGAAGGCAGCAACCAGTCTTAGATTGTTAAGTAATAGGCTTTTATTATTATTATTATTACTATTATTGGAGTATTGTTATTGGAGACAGGGTCCCACTCTGTCTCCCAGGCTGGAGTGCAATGGTGTGATCATAGCTCACTGCAGCCTCAAACTCCTGGGCTCAAGCAGTCCTCCTGCCTCAGCCTCCTTAAGTGCTGGGACTATGGGCATGTGCTACCATGCCCAGCTATTTGTTTTTTAAAGTAGAGATGGTTTGAGACAGGGTCTCACTTGTCACCTAAGCTGGAGTACAGTAGCATGAGCATGGCTCACTACAACCTTGAATTCCTGGGCTTGAGCAGTCCTCCCACCTTAGCCTCCTGAGGTGTGCACTATGATACCTGGCTAATGTTAATTTTTTTTTTTTTTTTTTGGCAGAGGCAGAGTCTCTCCATGTTGCCCAGGCTGGTTTCAAATTCCCAGGCTCAATCTCTCCTCCCACCTTAGCCTCCTGATTAGCTGGACCATAGGTGTGCACTACGATGCCTGGCTGGTTTTTAATTTTTGTTGTTGTTGGTTTTTTTTGTAGAGACAGAGTCTCTCCATGTTGCACAGGCTGGTTTCAAATTCTTGGGCTCAAGCAATCCTCCCACCTTAGCCTCCCAAAGTGCTGGGATTAGAGGCATGAGCCACTGTGCTTGGCCTGGGGTTCTCACTGTGTTGCCTAGGCTAGACTTGAACTACTGGGCTCAAGCTATCCTCCTGCCTTGGCCTCACAAAGTATTAGGATTACAAGTATGAACCATTGCATCTGGTAAGGCTTATATATTCTGTTTCTGGTGGATGATCCTTGGACTTCTTACAAATACAATTTTAAACCTAAATAAGGAAGAAAAAAAAGTCTTGATTTTTGTAATGCATGATCTTAGTAGTGAATAAAATAAAACACTCATATTTTAGGCGTAGCAGTCTTTGCTATCACAATCATAAATGTATGTAATACTGGAGAAAGCATAGAATTGTTTTATATGGCTTTTGAGTGAAATTCAAATGTAGGCTATGACATATAGACCCTTAAATTATCTGTACTTATGTATATTTAATTTTTCTTACTCTAGTGTTCTGCTACTTATTATCAGAGAATTTCTGAAAAATATTAGTTAAACTGGCAGGAAGCAATATTTTGTTGAAAACTCCATAATTTATGAGATCTCTGGCAAACTTGATCCATCTGAATTGACTTTTGCAGACCCAATTTATAACCCACATTTAAAATATTATTTTATAAAGGCAATTTGAATTGGCTTTGATTCTTTTCAAAGTGTTGCATAACTAATACATTTACTGGGTTTGACATTCAAAAGATACAACAGTATATACAATAAAGGATCTTTCTTCTATTCCTGTCCCCTGGACACTTACTTAGTTCCCCTCAGCAGAGCTAAACAGTGTAATTAATTTATTGTTTCTTTATAGACATTCATTATGTACATATATAAGCAAAAACAATATGTAACATAATTTTATTTCTTATACATACATAAGCAAAATAGAAAATCATATATTTTCATATATAGAGAGGATATCATATTTTTTTGGTTAAACAAATTAGCAAGACCTTTAAACAAATTAGCAAGGTCTTTATAACATATTATAAAGAGGGAAAAAAGCAAGACACAAAATATACATATATATTTATATGTATTTTGTATACACACAATATATTGTTAAACAAATTAGCAAGATCATTAGAGTATATTATAAAGAAGGAAGAAAGCAAGACACAAAACTGTATAACATGCTACATAAAATGAAAATAAATAAACTACAGCTAAA
Source organism: Chlorocebus sabaeus (assembly GCF_047675955.1). Classification (NCBI taxonomy): domain Eukaryota; kingdom Metazoa; phylum Chordata; class Mammalia; order Primates; family Cercopithecidae; genus Chlorocebus; species Chlorocebus sabaeus. The sequence continues at coordinate 40,676,503 of NC_132925.1, forward strand.
TGCAAATGGATGAAACTCATAAATACGTTGCTGAGCAAAAGAAGCTGAAAGCAAACAACTGCATATATATTATTCCATTTTTATATGCGTCAAAAAATAGGCAAATTATACTATGTTAATGTAGCATGTTATACAGTTTTGTGTCTTGCTTTTTTCCCTCTTTATAATATATTCTAAAGGATCACTCTTTATATAGACTCTCTCCTATTTTTTCGTTTGTGTGTAAATTTTACTGAATCATCAGGAAACTGTTTAAATCTTAAGTGTATACCTTGAAATAACTTTGCCGTTGTATAACAAACACCTAAGTCAAGATACAGAAACTTACTAGAATCACAGAAACTCCCCTATGTTACCTTCCAGTCACTTACCCCCAGGTATCCTAATTTCCAACTCTATAGATTAATTTTGCCTGTTTTTGACATGTATAAAAATGGAATACTGTGTATGTAGTTGCTTGATTTTGGTTTCCTTTGCTCAGCACTGTATTTATGAGTTTTATCCATGTTGTATTTAGCTGTAGTTTACTTATTTTCATTGTTATGTAGTATTCTATTTCATGAATATTCCACAATTTGATTAACCATTCTATTTTAGTTCTTTTTCTTAAACTTAACTTTTGCATTTCTATTTTTTGTAACATTTATTTCTTTAGAAAATATATCAATAATTTGGTATAATTATAAAGAATATTATTTTTTGATTCTCTTTACATCTCTTTTTGTCTGTCTCTCATTCTCTCTCTCTCTCAATCACTCTCTCTATCTTCCAAATACACACTATAGCCTGACTCTTCATATTGTTTTGTGTCTCCCAGGTAGCATAGCACCTTCCTCTTTTATTTATTTATTTTTGTTGTTGTTGTTGTTTTAATTTTTTCTTATTATACTTTAAATTCTGGGATACATGTGCAGAAAGTGCAGGTTTGTTACATAGGTATACATGTGCCATGGTGGTTTGCTGCACCCATCAATCCGTCATCTACATTAGGTATTTCTCCTAATGCTATCCCCTCCCCTAGACCCCCATCCCCCAACAGGCCTGGTGTGTGACGTTCCCCTCCCTGTGTCCATGTGTTCTCATTGTTCAACTCCCATTTATGAGTGAGAATATGCAGTGTTTGGTTTTCTGTTCTTGTCTTAGTTTGCTGAGAATCATGGTTTCCAGCTGCATCCATGTCCCTGCGAAGGACATGAACTAATCCTTTTTTATGGCTGCATAGTATTCCATGGTGTACATGTGCCACATTTGCTTTATCCAGTCCATCATTGATGGGCATTTGGGTTGGTTGCAAGTCTTTGCTATTGTGAACAGTGCTGCAATAAACATACATGTGCATATGTCTTTAGAGTAGAATGATTTATAATCCTTTGGGTATATACCCAGTAATGGGATTGCTGAGTCAAATGGTATTTCTGATTCTAGATCCTTGAGGAATCACCACACTGTCTTCCACAATGGTTGAACTAATTTACACTCCCACCAGCAGGGTAAAAGTGTTCCTATTTCTCCACATCCTCTCCAGCATCTGTTGTTTCCTGACTTTTTAATCATAACCATTCTAACTGGCATGAGATAGTATCTCATTGTGGTTTTGATTTGCATTTCTCTAATGACTGGTGATGATGAGCTGTTTTTCGTATGTTCGTTGGCTACATAAATGTCTTCTTTTGAGGAATGTCTGTTCATATCCTTCACCCACATTTTGATGGGGTTGTTTATTTCCTTGTACATTTGTTTAAGTTCTTCGTAGATTCTAGATATTAGCCTGTGTCAGATGAATAGATTGCAAAAAATGTTCTCCCATTCTGAAGGTTGCCTGTTCACTCTGATGATAATTTCTTTTGTTGTGCAGAATCTCTGTAGTTTAGTTAGATCCCATTTGTCAATTTTACCTTTTGTTGCCATTGCTTTTGGTGTTTCGGTCATGAAGTTTTTGCCCATGCCTAAGTCCTGAATGATATTGCATAGGTTTTCTTCTAGGATTTTTATGGTTTTAGGTCTTACCTTTAAGTCTTTAATCCATCTTGAGTTAATCTTTGTGTAAGGTGTAAGGAAGGGGTCCAGTTTCAGTTTTCAGGATGTGGCTAGCCAGTTTTCCCAACACCATTTATTAAATAGAGAATCCTTTCCTCATTGCTTGTTTTAGTCAGGTTTGTCAAAGATCAAAATGGTTGTAGATGTGTGGTGTTATCTCTGAGGCCTCTGTTGTGTTTCATTGGTCTGTATATCTGTTTTGTTATGAATACCATGGTGTTTTGGTTACTGTAGCCTTGTAGTATAGTTTGAAGTCAGGTAGCATGGTGCCTCCAGCTTTGTTCCTTTTGCTTAGGATTGTCTTGGCTATGTGGGTTCTTTTATGGTTCCATGTGAAATTTAAAGTAGTTTTTTTCTAATTCTGTGAAAAGTATCAATGGTAGCTTGTTGGGGATAGCATTGAATCTATAAATCTATAAATAAATGAAATGTATGGCCATTTTCACAATATTGATTCTTCCTATCCATGAGCATGGAATGTTTTTCCATTTGTTTGTGTCCTCTCTTATTTCCTTAAGCAGTGGTTTGTAGCTCTCCTTAAAGAGGTCCTTCACATCCTTTGTAAGTTGTATTCCTATGCATTTTATTCTCTTAGTAGCAATGGTAAATGGGAGTTCACTCAGGATTTGGCTGTTTGTCTATTATTGGTGTATAGGAATACTTGTGATTTTTGCACATTGATTTTGTATTCTGAGACTTTGCTGAAGTTGTTTATCAGCTTAAGGAGATGTGGGGCTGAGATTACGGGATTTTCTAAATATATAATCATGTCATCTGCAAACAAAGACAATTTGACTTTCCCTCTTCCTATTTGAATGCCCTTTATTTCTTTCTCTTGCCTGATTGCCCTGGCTAGAACTTCCAATACTATGTTGAATACGAGTGGTGATAGAGGGCATCCTTTTCATATGCCAGTTTTCAAAGGGAGTGCTTCCAGGTTTTGCCCATTCAGTATGATATTGGCTGTGGGTTTGTCATAAATAGCTCTTATTATTTTGAGATACGTTCCATCAGTACCTAGTTTATTGAGTGGTTTTAGCATGAAAGGGTGTCAAATTTTGTTGAAGGCCTTTTCTGCATCTATTGAGATAATCATGTGGTTTTTGTCATTTGGTTCTGCTTATGTGATGGATTATGTTTATTGATTTGCATATGTTGAACCAGCCTTGCTTCCGAGGGATGAAACCGACTCGATGTTGGTGGATAAGCTTTTTGATGTGCTGCTGGACTTGGTTTGCCAGTATTTTATCGAGGATTTTTGTACTGATGTTCGTCAGGGATATTGGCCTGACATTTTCCTTTTTTGTTGTGTCTCTGCCAGGTTTTGGTATCAGGATGAAGCTAGCCTCATAAAATGAGTTAGGGAGGAGTCCCTCTTTTTCTATTGTTTGGAATAGTTTCAGAAGAAATGGTACCAGCTCCTCTTTGTACCTCTGGTAGAATTCAACTGTGAATTCTTGTTGACCTGGACTGTTTTTGGTTGTTAGGCTATTAATTTCTGCCTCAATTTCAGAACTTGTTACTGGTGTATTCAGGCATTCAACTTCTTCCTAGTTTGGACTTGGGAGGGTGTATGTGTTCAGGAATTTATCCATTTCTTCCAGATTTTCTAGTTTATTTGCACAGAGGTGTTTATAGTATTCTCTGATGGTAGTTTGTATTTCTGTGATATACACAGTGTATACACAGGTATACACAGTGGTGATATACACTTTATCATTTTTACTGCATCTATTTGATTCTTCTCTCTGTTCTTATTTATTACTCTAGCTAGTGGTCTATTTATTTTGTTGATCTTTTCAAAAAACCAGTTCCTGAATTTATGGATTGTTTTTGAAGGGTTTTTCATGTCTCTATCTCCTTCAGTTCTACTCTGATCTTAGTTATTTCTTGACTTCTACTAGCTTTTGTATATGTTTGCTCTTGCTTCTCTAGTTCTTTTAACGGTGATATTAAGGTATTGATTTCAGATCTTTCCCACTTTCTTCTGTGGGCATTTAGTGCTATAAATTTCCATCTAAACACTGCTTTAGCTGTGTCCCAGATATTCTGGTACGTTGTGTATCTTTGTTCTCATTGGTTTCAAAGAACATCTTTATTTCTGCCTTAATTTTGTTATTTACCCAGTAGTCATTCAGGAGCATATTGTTCAGTTTCCATGTGGTTATGTGGTTTTGAGTGAGTTTCTTAACCCTGAGTTCTAATTTGATTGCACTGTGGTCTGAGAGACTGTTTGTTATGATTTCTGTTCTTTTGCATTTGCTGAGGAGTGTTTTACTTCCAGTTGTATGGCCAATTTTAGAATAAGGGTGATGTGGTGCTGCAGTGAAAGCATATTCTCTTGATTTGGGGTGGTGAGTTCTGTAGATGTCTAGTAGGTCCACTTGGTTGAGAGCTGAGATCAAGTCCTGAACATCTTTGTTAATTTTTTGTCTCATTGATCTGTCTAATATGGATAGTAGGGTGTTAAAACCTCCCACTATTATTGTGTAGGAGTCTAAGTCTCTTTGTCAGTCTCTAAGAACTTGCTTAATGAATCTGGGTGCTCCTGTATATGGTGCAAGTATATTTAGGATAGTTAGCTCTTCTTGTTGCATTGATCCCTTTGCCATTATGTAATGACCTTCTTTGTCTCTTTTGATCTTTGTTGGTTTAAAGTCTATTTTATCAGAGACTGGGATTGCAACCCCTGCTTTATTTTGCTTTCCATTTGCTTGGTAAATATTCCTCCATCCCTTTATTTTGAGTCTATGTGTGTCTGTGCATATGAGATGGGTCTCCTGAATACAACACACTGATGGGCCTTGACTCTTTATCCAATTTGCCAGTCTGTGTCTTTTAATCAGGGCATTTAGCCTGTTTACAATTAAGGTTAATATTGTTATGTGTGAATTTGATCCTGTCATTATGATGCTAGCTGGTTATTTTTCCCGTTAGTTGATGCAGTTTCTCCATAGAGTCGATGGTCTTTACAATTTGGTATGTTTTTGCAGTTGCTGGTACCGGTTGTTCCTATTCAAGTTTAGTGCTTCCTTCAGGAGCTCTTGTAAGGCAGACCTGGTGGTGACAAAATCTCTAGGCATTTGCTTGTCTGTAAAGGATTTTATTTCCCTTTGCTTATGAAGCTTAGTTTGGCTAGATATGAAATTCTGGGTTGAAAACTCTTCTCTTTAATAATGTTGAATATTCCCCCCCACACACACTGTTTTCTGGCTTGTAGAGTTTCTGCAGAAATATCTGCTGTTAGTCTGATGGGCTTCCCTTTGTGGCTAACCTGACCTTTCTCAGTGGCTGCCCTTAACATTTTTTCCTTCATTTTAACCTTGGTGAATCTGACGATTATGTGTCTTGGGGTTGCTTTTCTCAAGGAGTATCTTTGTGGTGTTGTGTGTATTTCCTGAATTTGAATGTTGGCCTGGGCCTGTCTTGCTAGGTTGGGGAAGTTCTCCTGGGTAATATCCTGAAGAGTGTTTTCCAACTTTGTTCCATTCTCTCCATCACTTTCAGGTATACCTGTCAAACATAGGTTAGGTCTTTTCACATAGTCCCATATTTCTTGGAGGCTTTGTTCATTCCTTTTCATTCTTTTTTTTTCTAATCTTGTCTTCACGCTGTATTTCATAAGTTGATTTTCAGTCTTGATTTTCATTCTTTCTTCCACCTGATTGATTTGGCTGTTGATACATGTGTATGCTTCAAAAACTTCTCGTTCAGTGTTTTTCAGCTCCATCAGGTCATTTATGTTCTTCTCTAAATTGATTAATCTAGTTAGCAATGCATCTAACATTTTTTCTGGGTTCTTAGTTTCCTTGCATTGGGTTAGAACATGCTGCTTTAGCTCACGGGAGTTTGTTATTGCCTACCTTCTGAAGCCTACTTCTGTCAAATTCATTCCCCATGCAGTTTTGTTCCCTTGCTGGCGAGGAGTTGTGATCCTTTGGAGGAGAAGAGTTGTTCTGGTTCTTGGAATTTTCAGCCTTTTTGCGCTGGTTTCTCCCCATCTTTGTGGATTTATCTACCTTTGGTCTTTGATATTGGTGACCTTTGGATGGGGTTTTGGTGTGGATGTCCTTTTTGTTGATGTTGATACTATTGCTTTCTGTTAGTTTTCTTTCTAACAGTCAGGCTGTCTGCTGCAGGTCTGCTGGTGTTTGCTGGAGGTCTACTCCAGACTGTTTGCTTGGGTATCACCAGTGGATGCTAGAGAACAGCAAAGATTGCTGCCTGTTTCTTTTTCTGTAAGCTTCATCCCAAAGGGGCACCCGTCAGATGCCAGCCGGTGCTCTCCTGTATGAGGTGTCTGTCGACCCCTGCTAGGAGGTGTCGCCCAGTTGAGGAGGCAGTCTGTTCCTTAGCAAAGCTTGAGCACTGTGCTGGGAGGTATCTATTCAGAGCTAGCAACCAGGAATGTTTAAGTCTGCTGAAGCTGTGCTCACACCCGCCCCTTCCTCCAGCTGCTCTGTCCCAGGGCAATGGGAGTTTTATCTATAAGCCCCTGACTGGGGCTGCTGCCTGTCTTTCAGAGAGGCCCTGCCCAGAGAGGAGGAATTTAGAGAGGTAGTCTGGCTACAGCACCTTTGTGGAGCTGCGGTGGGCTCCATCCAGGTGGAACTTCCTGGCGGCTTTGTTTACACTGTCAGCAGAAAACCACCTACTCAAGCCTCAGTAATGGTGGACGCCCCTCCCCCCACAAAGATGGCATGTTTCAGATCGACCTCAGACTGCTGTGTTGACAGCAAGAGTTTCAAGCCAGTAGATCTTAGCTTGCTGTGCTCTGTGGGGTTGGGATCCACTGAGCTAGACCACTTGGATCCCTGGCTTCAGCCCACTTTCCAGGGGATTGAACGGTTCTGTCTCACTGGCATTCCAGGTGCCACTGAGGTATGAAAATCAACTCCTGCAGCTTGCTCGGTGTCTGCTCAAATGGCTGCCCTGTTTTGCTCTTGAAACCTGGTCTGCGGGTTGTGAAGACTGTGGAAAGTGTAGTATCTGAGCCAGAATGCAGTGTTCCTCACGGCACAGTCCCTCATGGCTTCCCTTGACTGAAGGAGGGAGTTCCTCAACCCCTTGCACTTCCTGGGTGAGACAACCCCCCACGCTGCTTCTGCTCGTCCTCGATGGTCTGCACCCACTGTCTAACCAGTCCCAGTGAAATGAACTGGATACGTCTGTTCGAAATGCATAAATTATTCGCCTTCTGTGTTGATCTCACTTGGAGCTGCAGACCGGAGCTGTTCCTATTTGGCCATCTTGCCAGCCGCCCTTGCATTTCTATTTAAGTTTAAGAAATGGCTTGAAAAATTCCACAAACACCCTTGTGAGATTTTGATTAGAACTACCTTGAATCTATAGATAATTTTCGGGAGAACTGACATGGCTATGGGAGATGGCAATATTGACTCTCTGTCATTGACAATGACAATAGTGATTCATGCAATCTGTGGACATATGTTATATTCCTTTGTTTGCTTAGAGTCTTTGCTTTCCCCAAGTAACATTTATAGATTTTTTTGTAGAGGTGTTCCACATTTTTTTAGATTTTGTCTTAAATATTTGATTTTTAAAAAATTTTTAACTTTTAGACACAGAGGATGCATGGGCATGTTTATTACATGGACATGTTGTGTGATGCTGAGGTTTGGGCTGCGGATCCTGTCACCCAGGTGGTAAGCATAGTACCAAATAGGTAGTTTTTCCATCTAGTATGTAGTTTGCCTTCCTCCATCTTCTAGCAGTTCATAGTGTCCATTTTTCCAATGTTTATGTCCATATGTGTTCAATGTTTAGCTCCTACTTTTAAGTGAGAACATGTAGTATTGTTTTCTGTTCCTGCATTAATTCTTTTAGGATTATTGCCTCTAGCTGAATTTTTGTTGCTGCAAAGGTTGTGATTTTATTTTATTTTTTATGGCTGCATAGTATTCTATGGTGTATATGTACCACATTTTCTTTATCTGATCCACTGTTGATGGGCACCTGGGTTGATTCCATGTCCTTGCTATTATGAATAGTGCTGTACTAAACATATGAGGGCAGATGACTTTTTGGTAGAATGATTTCTTTTCCTTTGGGTGTATACCTAGTAATGGGATTGCTGGATCAAATGTTAGCTCTGCTTTAAGTTCTTTGAGAAATATTTGATATTTTTAATGCTTTTGTAAATGGTACATATATACATATTTTATAATATATTCATACATATTTATACATTATATAAACACACACACATCTTTTATTTGTCTTTGTTACCATATTACACTGGGTAGGACCTTGTATTAACTATTTATTGCTATGTAACAATATTACCATAAACTTAATGACTTAATACACATTTATTATCTCATAGTTCAGCGGTTTAGGAGACTAGTCATAGCTTACTTGAGTTTACAAAAAGTTTTAAAAATGTTTTTCAGAGATAGAGTCTCACTATGTTGTTCAGGCTGGCCTCAAACCCCTAGGCTCAAGGGATCCTTCTTTTTCAGCCTCCCAAGTATCTGGAACTACAGGCATGTGCCACCATGCCTGGCTTATTTAAGAATTAAAAAATATATATTCTTAGCTGACTTTTTAGTTGCAGGGTCTTGCAAATTAAAATTGTGGTCAGGGCTGTGCTATCTTCTGAGGTTTGACTGGGAAAGGATCCTTTTTCAAGCTCATTTTGTTGTTGGTAGCATTCACATAACTTGCATGTTGTTGGATTGAGGGCCTAAACTTTTTGCTGGCTGTTTGGCCAGAGGTGATCCTCAGTTTTTTGCCATATGCCCTCTCAATAAGCCAGCTCACAACAGAATACCTTGCTGTTTCAAAATCAATAAGGGTGTGAGTTTCCTTACAAGATGGAGGTCATAATCATATGTGATCACAGAAGTGCTATCCCATGACCTTTGTCATATTCTATTAGTTAAAAGGAAGTCACAGGTCCCATGCACACTCACGGGCAAGAATACTATGAGGTGGGACTTGTGGAAACTACCTTTGAGTTTGTCCCCTATAGGCCTCCAGTATAGTACTGACTAAAATGGACAAGAATGGTGGTTTTCCTGTCTCATTACTGATTGTAGGGGGAATGTTTGCATTACTTCACCTTTAAGTGTGATGTTTGCTGGAGGATTTTTGTAGATGGTCTTTGTAAGATTAAGAAAGTTTATTTTGCTCTTATTTTCCTACAAGGATATATGTGTATATGCTTATAGGAAAAATATATTTTAAACCATTGAATGGGTGTTGAATTTTTTCATATACTTTCTCATGTATCTATTGAGATGTGACAAGACCAGCTCGGCTGGGGAGACCCTAACCCAGCAGCGCTAGAGGAATTAAAGACACACACACAAAAATACAGAGGTGTAAAGTGGGAAATCAGGGTTCTCACAGCCTTCAGAGCTGAGAGCCACGAACAGAGATTTACCTACATATTTATTAATAGCAAACCAGGCATTAGCATTGTTTCTATAGATACTAAATTAACTAAAAGTATCCCTTATGGGAAATGAAGGGATGGGCCAAATTAAAGGAATAGACTGGGCTAGTTAACTGCAGCGGGAACATACCCTTAAAGCATAAATCACTCGTGCTATTTTTGTGACTTAAGAATGCCTTTAAGCAGTTTTCTACCCTGGGTGGGCCAGGTGTTCCTTGCCCTCATTCCCGTAAACCCACAACCTTCAAGCTTGGGTGTTAGGGCCATTATGAACATGTCACAGTGCTACAGAGATTTTGTTTATGGCCAGTTTTGGGGCCAGTTTATGGCCAGATTTTGGGGGACTTGCTCCCATGTCTCCCTTCTTTGATTTGCAAAGAGATAAAAGCAAGGGCAGCTTTGTCACGGTGAGCTACTTTTCGCAGGAGTCGGGATCCGCGTCTGCAGACTATACAAAGACAAACAACATAGATTAAAAGCACAGTCATCATTGAAATCACAGAGCTTCCAAGTGTTTTTATCCATTTAAATGGTTTACTAGCTGCTAATTTGTCTGGAGCTCCTTTAAGCACTCCAGTTCTTGGCATTAAGGTCAGGTGTGCGTGGGATGCTTTAAATATTTGTTCTTTTAATTTTGCTGTATCCAAAGACAAGTTTGTAGAGTGTCCTTCTAGATGCTTTTTTATTCTTTCCCAAATTTTGATCTTTGTAAGAGAATTTAATAGTGTCCACAAATCCTTATGTTTAACTCCTAGAGTGGGCCATATCATTTGCGGTTGAGGTGCCACTATATTGCCATGGTTCCAGATAATAGGAACTTTTGCCATACTTCTTATCATTTCTACTATCTAACCATTTTGTTCAGATCATCTGAACATAGTGTGGCCCTGGCATGCAGACTGAGAGGTGCAATTCAAGCTAAGCATCCCCTTAGGGGTCCAATTAATAACTATTCCATAGGAATCGTTGTGTAGCACCTCTGCCTGTTCTGCAAAGCAATCTTCCTAAACAAGTACGTTCATTTTTTCTAACTGGGTCCAATCCTGTTTACAGAATAGGTTTTTAAGGGCGATATGCCTCAATTATAGGAGCAGATTTATTATAGTAAATAGTGAGATCAGAGGGCATATGTAACTTGTCATAGAGTGATTGCATCCAGGCATTATTGCCAGTCCTTATTGAAGGAATACTCATGGCAGTGGTGATAACCGCTATCATAGCTACCATTAAATTATTCATTGTGACTGGTTGTCCCACTTTCCTCAGGTTTTCTTCTGCCATCTGTGACAGCTTCTTGATCTGTCCCCAGGTGGATGGCTGTGTTCGACGGGTGTTGCTCGTGACAGTTGGGGTCCTCTTCAGCGTCAGTCTCGACATGACTGCAACCGTGGGGTCCTCAGGATCCTCATGGAGTCTCTTCCTTGGCTCTGACTCATGATAAGGTTTCAGGTGTCTTGATGGTATCCAAATCGGTTGTTGACTTTTGCCTGGAGAAATACAAGCATAACGTCTACCCTAAGTTATTACTTTACGTATTTCCCAACTTTTTGTTATCGGATCTCTCCACCAAATCGGTTGTTCTGCTTCTGTCTTTGCAGCTGATTTCTGTAGATGCTGTTCAGCTGCTGATAACATCTGGCCTTTGGGCAGGCTCAAAAAATTTAAAGTTAATAATGCTAGGTTCAGTTACATCTGTGGGGTTCCATCATTGTTTCTCCCTTTCTGCTTTTGCAACTGCTGTTTTAGGGAGAGATTCATTCTTTCCACTATGACTTGTCCTTGAGAATTGTATGGGATACCAGTAATGTGTTTAATATTCCACATAGAGAAAAATGTAGCTAGAGTTTGGCTAGTATAGCCTGGGCGTTATCTGTTTTAATAGAAGCTGGAATGCCCATCACCACAAAACACTGCAAAAGATGATGTTTAACACAGAAGACTCTCCTGTTTGGCATGTAGCCCAGACAAAGTGAGAAAATGTGTCCACACATACATGTACATAAGCTAGTCTCCCAAACAAGGGAACATGTGTGACATCCATTTGCCAAATAGAGTTAGGTTCCAGTCCTCAAGGATTAACTCCTCCTGTAAAAGATGAGGAATGTACCATTTGGCAAGATGGGCATCACTGGATAATAGCTTTAGCTTCTTTCCAGGTAATGCTGTATCTGTGTGTGAGACCAGAGGCATTAACATTGGTGAAATTGTGAAAGTGTCTAGCATTAGATATTGCAGTAGCAACTAGGCAATCAGCCATTTGATTCCCTGCAGTCAAAGGTCCTGGAAGAGGTGGATGAGCTCTAATGTGAGTGATGTGAAAAGGGTGCATTCTACTCCTAACTGCTGTTTGCAGTTGGATAAATAAAGTCATCAGTTGTTCTTCTGTATGAAATCATAACTGAGCATTTTCAATTAACTGTGTGGAATGAACCACGTATGAAGAATCAGAAATCACATCAATAGGCATATCTAAAGCAGTCAGTACCTCAATTACAGCTACAAGCTCCGCTTTTTGAGCTGAAATATAGGGCATCTGAAAAACTTTACTTTTTGAGCCAGAATAAGAAGCTTTATCATTACTAGACCCATCTGTAAAAACATTCTCAGCACCTTCAATTGGCTTAAATTTAGTTATTTTAGGGAGAATCCAATTAGTTAATTTCAAAAACTGAAACAGCTTCGCTTTAGGAAAATGATTATCGAGAATACCCACGAAGTCAGCTAAATGGGTTTGCCAAGTAAGACTATTTATAAAAGCTTGCTGTATTTGTACCTTCGTGAGAGGTACAATAATTTTTCCAGGATCATATCCATGTAATTTAACAATCCGAGTTCTCCTAATCCCTATCATAGTAGCGATTTGATCTAAATAAGGAGTTAGAGTCCATAAATTAGTATGTGGAAGAAAAAGCCACTCTACTAAGTCCTGTTCTTGGACACTAACACCAGTAGGTGAATGCTGAGTTGAAAAGATTAGCAAATCTAGAGTCTTCTCTGGATCTATTCTATGTATCTTTATGGATTTCTATTTAGCTTTATGGATTTCTTCTCAATCAGTTGTAACTCTGCCTCTGCCTCCTTTGTTAATTGCCGAGGGCTAGTGAGACTAGGATTTCCTTTAAGAATAGAAAATAGGTTACTCATGGCATAGGTAGGAATGCCTAGAGCAGGTCATATCCAAATAATATCCCCCCTAGTAATTTTTGAAAATCATTTAATGTGTTTAATTTATCCCTATGTGTGGTTACTTTCTGTGGCACAATGGTAGTGTCATTTACTAAGGTCCCCAAGTAGGAGTAAGGAGTAGTAGTCTGAATTTTGTCGGGAGCTATAATTAAACCAGCGTGAGAAATTGAATTTTGCAAGTGATCATAACATTGGAGTGACATTTCTCGAGTGGGGGCAGCACAAAGTATATCATCCATATAGTGAATAATGTAACACTGTGAACATTTTTTGTGAGTAGGTTCAATTGCTTGCCCCACATACATCTGGCAAATAGACTGTTTAACATGCCCTGTGGCAACACTTTCCAGTGATAATGCTTAGCAGGCTGCAGGTTGTTTACTGCAGGAATTGTAAGTGCAAACCTTTCACAGTCTTGCTCAGCTAAAGGGATAGTAAAGAAACAGTCTTTTAAATATATGACTATCAAAGGCCAATTTTTTGGAATTATAGCAGCAGAAGGCAATCCTGGCTGTAATGCTCTCATAGGTTGTGTAACTGAATTGATGGCTCTTAAGTCAGTTAACATTCTCCATTTTCCTGATTTTTTCTTAATTACAAAAACTGGAGAATTCCAAGGAGAAAATGTTGGAGCTATGTGCCCATTTTCTAACTGTTCAGCAACTAACTCCTCTAAAGCCTCCAGTTTTTCTTTGCTTAGCGGCCATTGTTCTATCCAAATTGGCTTATCTGTTAACCATTTTAAAGGTACAGGTTCTGGAGGCGTAACAATGGCCACCATCAAAAATTATTTCCTAATCTTTGGCAGGAACTTTGTTTTTCCGCTTGAAGTGGTTCTTTCAAACCTTGCAAATTTTTTCTAGTCCCATACCAGGGACATACCCCATTTCATGCATTGTGTGTTGACTTTGAGGGCTATATAATTGTTCTGAAATTAGAACTTGTGCTCCCCATTGTTGTAATAAGTCTCTTCCCCATAAATTTATAGGTACAGAAGTTATAATTGGTTGAATAGTCCCAGGTTGTCCATTGGGCCCCTCACAATGCAAAAGATAACTGCTTTGATATACTTCAGCGGCTTTACCAACTCCAACTATGTTAAATTGGGCAGGTTGAATTGGCCACGTGGACGGCCAGTGCTGTAGAGAAATGATTGAAATGTCCACTCCTGTATCTACCAAACCTTTAAATTTCTTTCCTTGAATAGTTATTTCACAGGTAGGATGTTTATCAGTAATTTGATTTACCCAATAAGCTGCTTTGCCTTGTTTATTTGTGCTTCTAAATCCTTCTGTTCATTTAGTTTCACTTTTTCCCATTCCCACATACGGCACAATCAGGAGCTGTGCTATGCACTCTCCTGGCTCTGCTTTCCAGGGAACAGACTATAACAATTTGAATTTCCCAATTATAATCTTACTTAATGACTCCTGTACATATTTGTACGCCTTTTAAACTCAAACTAGACCTCCCTAAAAGTAATCCTATTGTCCCTGCTGGCAGGGTCCACAGACTACTGTTGGGACCTTTTGCAGGGGTTCCCCAGGCAGAAGGCTCACAGCTTTTGTGCAGCATAAATCTACTGTGGCACTACTGGCTGTGGCAGGGGACAGACATTGTACAGGCATGAGGGAATGGCCTGAGCTGGAAATGCCACAGTTTAGAATGGGGACCGGGGCGGGCCCCTCATGGTGTTTTCTGAAATTGGGTTCCCATCTTTATCAAACTTAGAGTGACACTGACCAACCCAATGTTTTCCTTTTTTACATTTTGGACATATTTTAGGCTCAACAGTTTTCTTTTTTTCCCTATCTGGTGGCCTGGCTCGCTGGTTTTTTCTATTTTTTTTTTTTTTTTTTTTTTAGTATGACCATGCTTCCCACAGTTAAAACAAGCTGCAGGAAATGGAGTATTTCCTTTATCCACTCTCAGTTCTGCCATTGCCTGTGCCAACAAGGTAGCTTTATGCAGATTACCTCCAATACCATCACAGGCCTTGTAATCAACTAAATGTGCTTTCCCTCTGATAGGTCGTAGAGCAGCCTGGAAATTGGGATTAGCATTGTCAAAAGCTAAAAACTGCAACACTATATCCTGAGCAGTTGAATCTGCAATCAACTTTTTAAGAGACTCCTGTAACTGAGCTATAAAATCAACATATGGTTCCCTTGGTCCCTGTTTTATAGCACTAAAGGGAGGGTACTGTTCCCTACCTGCAGTGATTTTTTCCCAAGCTCTAATGCACACTTCTCTAAGCTGTTCTATGGCATCATCCTGCATGACCAGTTGTACATCTAAACCAGCCCAGCTGCCAACTCCTAAAGTTGGTCTGCAGTTATATTAATTTGAGATTGGGCCTGGGCATTGCGAGCAGCCTGAATGGAAGCTTCATCTGCCCACCAAGTCTTAAATTGTAAGAACTAAGCAGGAGTTAGACAAGCTCGAGTAAGAGCATCCCAGTCAGTAGGAATCATCCGGCTAGAAATGGTAACATTCAACAGTCCCATTACAAAAGGAGAACCTGGTCCATACTGACTTATTGTTTGTTTTAATTCTTTGAGTAATTTTAAAGGAAAAGGCTCAAATGTAGCTGTAATATTTCCCTGTTGATCTGTGGGGTATATCCTAACAGGGAATTGCCAAGCTTCTAAATCACCCTCTTGTCTAACTTGCTGAATTCCTGCCTGAGTAGAACTAAGAGTCATCACTCGAGGCGCGGCTGTAACAGTCACTGGGGCAACTACTTTTCGCCCAGTGTCCTCCAGAAAAGAAAGGTCTGGGGGGTCGTTTTCCTTCAAAATAATGAGGAGGGTGTTGGGGTCCGCGTGTTTCCTAAACAAAGGAATGAACACACAAGACAACACAGGACAAGACATACATGGCAGCCACCCCGAACGGCACACACTGCTTTATTTTATCCAGCCATTTGTGGAATGTTGCCAAGTCACAGGACATGTGTTGCTTCTCTGACCTTTCCTTGACTCGCAAGATCAGTAAAACATTGACCAGTTCCCAGAGCCCGCTGCTTACAGCTGGCTCCTTTATCCTTCTTGTTTGCAGAGAAGGAATGTCCTGCTTTGTTTGCAAGAGCAGGGCTTATCAGGAACTTCTCATTTGTGAGCACACAGTCCTCTACAGAGGGGGTGCAGAAGGGTAGGGATGAATCTCTCCTTCCTTTGCCGCTTTAACTTTAGCTGGCAAATAAACACGCTTTGTTACCTCTTTTGTTACTTGGCTATATATACTCTCCTTCCTCCCCCTCATTAGTGTGAAAAAGTTCCAAGGTGGAACGAACCAGACCCCATACCTGTCCCACTGTTACCCTGATGCTTCCGATCTCCCCTTCTTACTCACCATGGGGATTGCTTTAAGAGTACTCGGGTGTCCTCCAGCTAGTTTTCCATTCCAACTGTTGCTCCAGCAACCCTTCGACCTGGATTCAAGCCTCACAATGGACGCCACTTGCTGAGACCAGCTTGGTTGGGGAGACCCTAACCCAGTGGCGCTAGAGGAATTAAAGACACACACAAGAAATATAGAGGTGTAAAGTGGGAAATCAGGGTTCTCACAGCCTTCAGAGCTGAGAGCTCTGAACAGAGATTTACTCACATATTTATTAACAGCAAACCAGTCATTAGCATTGTTTTTATAGATACTGAATTAACTAAAAGTATTCCTTATGGGAAACAAAGGGATGGACCAAATTAAAGGAATAGATTGACCTAGTTAACTGCAGCAGGAACATACCCTTAAGGCATAAATTGCTCATGCTATTGTTTGTGGCTTAAGAATGCCTTTAAGAAGTGGCGGAGCAAGATGGCCGAATAGGAACAGCTCCAGTCTCCAACTCCCAGCACGAGCAACACAGAAGACCGGTGATTTCTGCATTTTCAACTGAGGTACTGGGTTCATCTCACTGGGGAGTGCCAGACGATCGGTGCTGGTCAGCTGCTGCAGCCCGACCAGCGAGAGCTGAAGCAGGGCGAGGCATTGCCTCACCTGGAAAGCGCAAGGGGGAAGGGAATCCCTTTTCCTAGCCAGGGGAACTGAGACACACAACACCTGGAAAATCGGGTAACTCCCACCCCAATACTGCGCTTTAAGCAAACCGGCACACCAGGAGATCATATCCCACACCTGGCCGGGAGGGTCCCACACCCACAGAGCCTCCCTCATTGCTAGCACAGCAGTCTGTGATCTACCGGCAAGGCAGCAGCGAGGCTGGGGGAGGGGCGCCCGCCATTGCTGAGTCTTAAGTAGGTAAACAAAGCTGCTGGGAAGCTCGAACTGGGTGGAGCTCACAGCAGCTCAAGGAAACCTGCCTGTCTCTGTAGACTCCACCTCTGGGGACAGGGCACCGTAAACAATAACAAACGCAGCAGCTCTGCAGACGCAAAGGACTCTGTCTGACAGCTTTGAAGAGAGCAGTGGATCTCCCAACACGGAGGTTGAGATCTGAGAAGGGACAGACTCCCTACTCAAGTGGGTCCCTGACCCCTGAGTAGCCTAACTGGGAGACATCCCCCACTAGGGGCAGTCTGACACCCCACACCTCACAGGGTGGAGTACACCCCTGAGAGGAAGCTTCCAAAGCAAGAATCAGACAGGTACACTCGCTGTTCAGCAATATTCTATCTTCTGCAGCCTCTGCTGCTGATACCCAGGCAAACAGGGTCTGGAGTGGACCTCAAGCAATCTCCTACAGCTACAACCTACAGCTGAGGATCCTGACTGTTAGAAGGAAAGCTATCAAACAGGAAGGACACCTACACCAAAACCCCATCAGTACATCACCATCATCAAAGACCAGAGGCAGATAAAACCACAAAGATGGGGAAAAAGCAGGGCAGAAAAGCTGGAAATTCAAAAAATAAGAGCGCATCTCCCCCGGCAAAGGAGCGCAGCTCATCGCCAGCAACGGATCAAAGCTGGACGGAGAATGACTTCGACGAGATGAGAGAAGAAGGCTTCAGTCCATCAAATTTCTCAGAGCTAAAGGAGGAATTACGTACCCAGCGCAAAGAAACTAAAAATCTGGAAAAAAAAGTGGAAGAATTGATGGCTAGAGTAATTAATGCAGAGAAGCTCACAAACGAAATGAAAGAGACGAAAACCATGGCACGAGAAATACGTGACAAATGCACAAGCTTCGGTAACCGACTCGATCAACTGGAAGAAAGAATGTCAGCGATGGAGGATCAAATGAATGAAATGAAGCGAGAAGAGAAACCAAAAGAAAAAAGAAGAAAAAGAAATGAACAAAGCCTGCAAGAAGTATGGGATTATGTAAAAAGACCAAATCTACGTCTCATTGGGGTGCCTGAAAGTGAGGGGGAAAATGGAACCAAGTTGGAAAACACTCTTCAGGATATCATCCAGGAGAACTTCCCCAACCTAGTAGGGCAGGCCAACATTCAAATCCAGGAAATACAGAGAACGCCACAAAGATGCTCCTCGAGAAGAGCAACTCCAAGACACATAATTGCCAGATTCACCAAAGTTGAAATGAAGGAAAAAATCTTAAGGGCAGCCAGAGAGAAAGGTCGGGTTACCCACAAAGGGAAGCCCATCAGACTAACAGCAGATCTCTCGGCAGAAACTCTTCAAGCCAGAAGAGAGTGGGGGCCAATATTCAACATTCTTAAAGAAAAGAATTTTAAACCCAGAATTTTATATCCAGCCAAACTAAGTTTCATAAGTGAAGGAGAAATAAAATCCTTTACAGATAAGCAAATGCTTAGAGATTTTGTCACCACTAGGCCTGCCTTACAAGAGACCCTGAAGGAAGCACTAAACATGGAAAGGAACAACCGGTACCAGCCATTGCAAAAACATGCCAAAATGTAAAGACCATCAAGGCTAGGAAGAAACTGCATCAACTAACGAGCAAAATAACCAGTTAATATCATAATGGCAGGATCAAGTTCACACATAACAATCTTAACCTTAAATGTAAATGGACTAAATGCTCCAATTAAAAGACACAGACTGGCAAATTGGATAAAGAGTCAAGACCCATCAGTCTGCTGTATTCAGGAGACCCATCTCACACGCAGAGACATACATAGGCTCAAAATAAAGGGATGGAGGAAGATTTACCAAGCAAATGGAGAACAAAAAAAAGCGGGGGTTGCAATCCTAGTCTCTGATAAAACAGACTTTAAACCATCAAAGATCAAAAGAGACAAAGAAGGCCATTACATAATGGTAAAGGGATCAATTCAACAGGAAGAGCTAACTATCCTAAATATATATGCACCCAATACAGGAGCACCCAGATTCATAAAGCAAGTCCTTAGAGACTTACAAAGAGACTTAGACTCCCATACAATAATCATGGGAGACTTCAACACTCCACTGTCAACATTAGACAGATCAACGAGACAGAAAGTTAACAAGGATATCCAGGAATTGAACTCATCTCTGCAGCAAGCAGACCTAATAGACATCTATAGAACTCTCCACCCCAAATCAACAGAATATACATTCTTCTCAGCACCACATCATACTTACTCCAAAATTGACCACGTAATTGGAAGTAAGGCACTCCTCAGCAAATGTACAAGAACAGAAATTATAACAAACTGTCTCTCAGACCACAGTGCAATCAAATTAGAACTCAGGACTAAGAAACTCAATCAAAACCGCTCAACTACATGGAAACTGAACAACCTGCTCCTGAATGACTACTGGGTACATAACGAAATGAAGGCAGAAATAAAGATGTTCTTTGAAACCAATGAGAACAAAGATACAACATACCAGAATCTCTGGGACACATTTAAAGCAGTGTGTAGAGGGAAATTTATAGCACTAAATGCCCACAAGAGAAAGCAGGAAAGATCTAAAATTGACACTCTAACATCGCAATTAAAAGAACTAGAGAAGCAAGAGCAAACACATTCGAAAGCTAGCAGAAGGCAAGAAATAACTAAGATCAGAGCAGAACTGAAGGAGATAGAGACACAAAAAACCCTCCAAAAAATCAATGAATCCAGGAGTTGGTTTTTTGAAAAGATCAACAAAATTGACAGACCACTAGCAAGACTAATAAAGAAGAAAAGAGAGAAGAATCAAATCGACGCAATTAAAAATGATAAAGGGGATATCACCACCGACCCCACAGAAATACAAACTACCATCAGAGAATACTATAAACACCTCTACGCAAATAAACTGGAAAATCTAGAAGAAATGGATAATTTCCTGGACACTTACACTCTTCCAAGACTAAACCAGGAAGAAGTTGAATCCCTGAATAGACCAATAGTAGGCTCTGAAATTGAGGCAATAATTAATAGCCTACCAACCAAAAAAAGTCCAGGACCAGATGGATTCACAGCTGAATTCTACCAGAGGTACAAGGAGGAGCTGGTACCATTCCTTCTGAAACTATTCCAATCAATAGAAAAAGAGGGAATCCTCCCTAACTCATTTTATGAGGCCAACATCATCCTGATACCAAAGCCTGGCAGAGACACAACAAAAAAAGAGAATTTTAGACCAATATCCCTGATGAACATCAATGCAAAAATCCTCAATAAAATACTGGCAAACCAGATTCAGCAGCACATCAAAAAGCTTATCCACCATGATCAAGTGGGCTTCATCCCAGGGATGCAAGGCTGGTTCAACATTCGCAAATCAATAAACATAATCCAGCATATAAACAGAACCAAAGACAAGAACCACATGATTATCTCAATAGATGCAGAAAAGGCTTTTGACAAAATTCAACAGCCCTTCATGCTAAAAACGCTCAATAAATTCGGTATTGATGGAACGTACCTCAAAATCATAAGAGCTATTTATGACAAACCCACAGCCAATATCATACTGAATGGGCAAAAACTGGAAAAATTCCCTTTGAAAACTGGCACAAGACAGGGATGCCCTCTCTCACCACTCCTATTCAACATAGTGTTGGAAGTTCTGGCTAGGGCAATCAGGCAAGAGAAAGAAATCAAGGGGATTCAGTTAGGAAAAGAAGAAGTCAAATTGTCCCTGTTTGCAGATGACATGATTGTATATTTAGAAAACCCCATTGTCTCAGCCCAAAATCTCCTTAAGCTGATAAGCAACTTCAGCAAAGTCTCACGATACAAAATTAATGTGCAAAAATCACAAGCATTCTTATACACCAGTGACAGTCAAACAGAGAGCCAAATCAGGAATGAACTTCCATTCACAATTGCTTCAAAGAGAATAAAATACCTAGGAATCCAACTTCCAAGGGATGTAAAGGACCTCTTCAAGGAGAACTACAAACCACTGCTCAGTGAAATAAAAGAGGACACAAACAAATGGAAGAACATACCATGCTCATGGATAGGAAGAATCAATATTGTGAAAATGGCCATACTGCCCAAGGTAATTTATAGATTCAATGCCATCCCCATCAAGCTACCAATGAGCTTCTTCACAGAATTGGAAAAAACTGCTTTAAAGTTCATATGGAACCAAAAAAGAGCCCGCATCTCCAAGACAATCCTAAGTCAAAAGAACAAAGCTGGAGGCATCACGCTACCTGACTTCAAACTATACTACAAGGCTACAGTAACCAAAACAGCATGGTACTGGTACCAAAACAGAGATATAGACCAATGGAACAGAACAGAGTCCTCAGAAATAATACCACACATCTACAGCCATCTGATCTTTGACAAACCTGAGAGAAACAAGAAATGGGGAAAGGATTCCCTATTTAATAAATGGTGCTGGGAAAATTGGCTAGCCATAAGTAGAAAGCTGCAACTGGATCCTTTCCTTACTCCTTATACGAAAATTAATTCAAGATGGATTAGAGACTTAAATGTTAGACCTAATACCATAAAAATCCTAGAGGAAAACCTAGGTAGTACCATTCAGGACATAGGCATGGGCAAAGACTTCATGTCTAAAACACCAAAAGCAACGGCAGCAAAAGCCAAAATTGACAAATGGGATCTCATTAAACTAAAGAGCTTCTGCACAGCAAAAGAAACTACCATCAGAGTGAACAGGCAACCTACAGAATGGGAGAAAATTTTTGCAATCTACTCATCTGATAAAGGGCTAATATCCAGAACCTACAAAGAACTCAAACAAATTTACAAGAAAAAAACAAACAACCCCATCAAAAAGTGGGCAAAGGATATGAACAGACATTTCTCAAAAGAAGACATTCATACAGCCAACAGACACATGAAAAAATGCTCATCATCACTGGCCATCAGAGAAATGCAAATCAAAACCACAATGAGATACCATCTCACACCAGTTAGAATGGCGATCATTCAAAAGTCAGGAAACAACAGGTGCTGGAGAGGATGTGGAGAAATAGGAACACTCTTACACTGTTGGTGGGATTGTTAACTAGTTCAACCATTATGGAAAACAGTATGGCGATTCCTCAAGGATCTAGAACTAGATGTACCATATGACCCAGCCATCCCATTACTAGGTATATACCCAAAGGATTATAAATTATGCTGCTATAAAGACACATGCACACGTATGTTTATTGCAGCACTATTCACAATAGCAAAGACTTGGAATCAACCCAAATGTCCATCAGTGACAGATTGGATTAAGAAAATGTGGCACATATACACCATGGAATACTATGCAGCCATAAAAAAGGATGAGTTTGTGTCCTTTGTAGGGACGTGGATGCAGCTGGAAACCATCATTCTCAGCAAACTATCACAAGAACAGAAAACCAAACACCGCATGTTCTCACTCATAGGCGGGAACTGAACAATGAGATCACTTGGACTCGGGAAGGGGAACATCACACACCGGGGCCTATCATGGGGAGGGGGGAGGGGGGAGGGATTGCATTGGGAGTTATACCTGATGTAAATGACGAGTTGATGGGTGCAGCACACCAACATGGCACAAGTATACATATGTAGCAAACCTGCACGTTGTGCACATGTACCCTACAACTTGAAGTGTAATAATAATAAATAAATTTAAAAAAAAAAAAAAAAAAAAAAAAAAAGAATGCCTTTAAGCTGTTTTCTGCCCTGGGCAGGCCAGGTGTTCCTTGCCCTCATTCCTGTAAACCCACAACCTTCAAGCTTGGGTGTTAGGGCCATTATGAACATGTCACAGTGCTGCAGAGATTTTGCTTATGGCCAGTTTTGGGGCCAGTTTATGGCCAGATTTTGGGGGGCCTGCCCCCAACAGAGATGAGCATGTAATTTTTCCCTTTTTAAAGGTGTTATTGTGGTAAGTTAAATCAGTTGATCTTTGAATATTAGATGACCTTTGCATTCCCAGAATACATACAAATTTTGTGATGTATTAGCATTATTATATGTGCTAATATATGCTGGGTTTGCTAATATTTTGCTAATAAGTTGAGATTTTAATCTCTATGTTCACAAAAGTTTAGTAAGTTTCCTTTCTTTTGATTCCCCTGTCAAGTTCTCACTTCACAGTTATGTTGACTTTATGAAATGAATGGGGGATGTTTCCATTTTTCTATACTCTACAAATATTTGTGGAATTTTGGTGTTCCCTCTTAAAATTTGGAAAAATTCATCAGTAAAGCAATGTAGGCCTGGGTTTTCTATGTGGGGCAATTTTAAATGACATATTACATTTCCTTAATAGGTGTAGAATGTTCAGATATTCTGTTTTTCTGAGTCAGTTTTGGTAAGTTGTGTTTTTGAAGAAGTTTTTTCTATTCATCTAATTTTTCAAATTTATTAGCCTTAATGGTAGGGCCTGTAGTAGTTTACCATTTTCAATTTCTAGTACTGGTGATTTTTGAGTTATCTTTTTTGAAAATAAGTCTTCTGGAGATTTATAATTTTTTCAATATTTTCAAAGTACTGATAGAGTTCTTGATTTTCTCAAATGTATATATATTTTTCTAGTTTATTGATTTTTATTCTTTTTGCCATCTTCATTGGGTTTGGTTTACTGTCTTTTAACTAGATTCATGAGATGGAACCTTACATAACTGATTTCAGTATTTCTTCTTTTCTAATATATGAATTTAGGGCCATAATTTTTCCCTGAAAATTGTTTTAGCTCCATCCAACAGATTTTTTGTCTAATCTTTATTAATGTGGAACTAAAACTTTTATAATTTTTCTTGTAGTTTCTTATTTGAACCTTGTGCTATTTAGAAATCAGTTTTCAAGAAGTTGAGAGTTTTCTATCTCTTGTCAGTAAATAATAAAATGCCACTGTGGAAAGATCATAGTATATGGTTTCAGTTTCTTTGACATTTGTTGAGACTTGTTTTATGATTCAGCACATGGACAATTTTAGTAAATGTGCACAAACTAATTTACTCATCGGTTACTAGGTTCAATGTACTACATATGTAAATTTGACTAAGTTCATTAATTGTGTTGTTAGATCTGTAAATTCTTACTAATTTGTTTATATTCTATCTGATATTAAGAGAGGACTGTTAAAAGCTCCCATTATGATTATACATTTGAGAATTTCTCTTTTTAGTAGTAATGACTTATGTGCATTGAATCTAAGTTGTTGGATGTATACATTTATATTCTGTATATGTATTTATTACTTTATCATTGTAAAATATTTCTTTCTGTGTAGTAATATATCTTGTCTTGAAATATACATTGATATTTGCATAGCTATTCCATCTTTACTTGGTGTTTGCATGGCATATATATTTCCATTATATTATTGTCAACTTCTCCATAGTCATTTTTAAGCATATAACTTTAAAAAATTAGTCTGACAATATTAGTCAATTTTTTCTTTTTTTGAGATGGAGTCTTGCTCTGTCACCAGGCTGGAGTGCAGTGGCACGATCTCAGCTCACTGCAACCTCTGCACCCTGGGTTCAAGTGATTCTCCTTCCTCAGCCTCTCAAGTAGCTGGGTCTACTGGCGCATACCAGCATGCCAAGCTAATTTTTGTATTTTTAGTAAAGACACGATTTCACCATATTGGCCAGGATGGTCTCAATCTTTTGACCTTGTGATCTGCCTGCCTCGGCCTCCCAGTGCTGGGATTAGAGGCGTGAGCCAATGCACCTGGTGACAATATTAGTCTTATACTTGGTGTACTTACATTTAATATAATTTACTGATATAGCTAGGTTTTTATCTGCCGTATTTTTATTTCAGTCTTTATGTTTCTTTTTTATTTTACTTTCTTTCTACTTAAACTTTTTATTATCCTATTTTTCTCCATATGACAGTAATATGTACTTTTTCACACTTTTTGAGAGGTTTTCTTTAATAACCTCTTTCTGAGATATTTCAACACGAGTCCTTCACTTATTTCAATCTAAAATAGAGCATTTATTTTACCACTTCTTTAATAATTACAGCAACTTACACTTTACCTCTATTTACCATCCCTCTTGCTCATTGGATTATTATTTTCCTGTATTTTATTTCCACATCCATTTTAAACCGTATAATACATTGCTAATATAGTTTAGTATGTTAATATTGTTTATATTCATATATATTTATCAACATATGTATTTATTCTTTCTTTTGATCCTCATTCCTTACTATAAGTCTACTTGGATTATTTATTTATTTTTTTGCCTGAAAAATTTTCTTTAGTCTTTATTTTACTGCAGCTTTGTTAGAACAAATTCTCTCTGTTTTTATTATTTTACTTTTTAAAACACTTTTTTATTTCATAATAGTTGCAGATTTGTAGGAAGTTGCAAAACTAGTACAGAGGTTTTATGTTCAATTCACGCCATATGTTAATGTCTTACACGCATTCGTGTGTGTGTATATACTTGAATGTGCATAGTTATATATAATTTTATCATACCTACACTCATGTAACAACCACTATAATCAAGACACAAAATGGTTCTATCACCACAAAGATTGTTCTTGTGCTACCCTTTTATAGTCACTTCCATTGTCTTCCCTATCTCTCCTATTTCTAACACCTGAATCCACTAATCCGCTCTCCGTATTTATAATTTTGTAACTCAAGAATGTTATACAAGTGGAATCATACAATATGTAACTTTTTGGGATTGTATTTTTACAAAGCATAATTTCCTGGAGATTCATTCAAGTTGTATACATCAAGAGTTTATTTTCTTTTATTTCTGAGTAATATTTTACAGTATTAATGACTACAGTTTATTTAACTATTCACCCATTGAAGATATCTAGATTGTTTCCATTGTTGAACTTATTACAAATAAAGTTGCTATGAACATTTGTATGCAAGTATGTTTGTGAACATAAGTTTTCATCTCTTGGTGTATTTTCCCAAGAGCGCAATTGCTGGGTTGTATGACATTTGTTTACATTTATAAGAAGATGCAAAGCTATTTCCTGGAGTGGCTGTGTCACTTTATATTTCCACCAGAAATATGTGGAAGATCCAGTTTCTCTGCATACTAACTAGAATTTTGTGACATCTAGGTCATGTCCTTGGTGCCTTAGGTTTCAAAGATTTTCTCTGATTTTTTTTCTAAAAGTTTTTATTGTTTTACATTTAAAACTATAACTCATTTTGAGCTATTTTTTGTTTAAGGTATGAGAGTTAGGTCAAGGTTGTTTTTTCTTCCCCTATGGATGTCCAATTGCTCCAGCAGTATTTGTTGAAGACTATTTTTTCATTAAGTAATTGCTCTTGTACCTTTGTTGAAACTCAGTTGAATGCTTTTTCAGTCTTTTTGATGTAGGCGTTTAATGCTATGTACTTTCCTCTTAGCAGCACTTTTGCTGTATCCCAGATATTTTGATAAGTTGTGTCATGATTATTATTCAATTCAAAGAATTTTTTAATTTCTTTCTTGATTTCATTGTTAACCTGTTGTGGGATAATCAAAGACTGGAGAGACCGAAAAAGGTTCAGGAGAGTTTCTTAAGGTGATCAGCGGCTCAGCTGGACATATGTCCAGAAAGTCTGAGCCCTGAACAAAGGGCTTTTCCTACTTTTAAAAATCTTAAGGTGGGAACTACATGAGGCAGGAAGCAAATTACAGAAGCAAGAAACAAAGTCTACATTACAGCATTTCTTACATCTTAAGAGAAACATGTCTTGCAACCTAAACTGATTGGTCTTGTGACCCTGCAGCCGTGCAGGAACTCATTGGGCCTATAATAAACTTTGAGGTATGTGGAGTTGGGGAGTATAGATAAGGTTCACTGTCCACAGAGAGAAGACAGGCTGTTAATATTCCTTTTTAACTTGAGTGTAAGCAGTGGGGTGGGGTGTGGGGGGGTCACATTTTGCAGCAACTGTAAGAGGATTTTAAAATTTCTGTTACTACTACTATTAGGTTATAGTTGATTTCATTATTTCCTTCTTCATTCCCCCCTTTTGGTGCTCGACACAAATGTAGATTAGTAAAGAGCACCACAGTTAGCTATTTCTTCTTCAGTGGGTACATACTCATCTTGGGATACCAGTTGGTACTTTTGCAGAGCCGCCGAGAACAGACATACCACCACCTGAAGAATGGCTCTGCTGCTGACTTTTTCTTGTCCTAGATTTTTAGAGGTGGTTTTAATATTATTTAGTTTACTGAGATGTGCAGATTGGCAGGCATCAAAATATATGAAGACAGGCCCTTTATGAGAGTAAGGGAATACTTCTGTTTTGTTTACAAGTTTACTGACCCCGGTTTCTGTGGGGTTTGTATATAATGGCATTAGGGATTTGCCAATTTGGACTTTAAACTCGAAGTCATAGGGCAAGAACTCTGGGTCATAACATACTTGGGGCTGCTCGTTTCCAGGATTGCAGACTGAGTAGCTAGTCTGGTTATAGACACAAGTTCCTGTATGAGTCCCTGTACAGTCATAGTAGGTCTGGTATAACAGAGTTTTAGTCACACCTTTTCCAGACCAGGCTTCTATCATACAGTGATGACAGAATCCTGGTCCCCATTTATAACCATAAGTGAAAGTGTCAGTGGCTTTAGTATTACTAATATGATTAAACTTATACTATGCATGGGCACCCTTCTAGGCAACAAGCTTGGCAGCATTTGCAAAGATAACATGACAGTGAAATAATCAGTACGAGTAAGAATATAACTATGTTTGTAAATTTAATCCACATTTACTTATCTATCATTGACTTCCTTAGGCTTCAGCCATGCATAGACTAGTCTGCTTCTGGTTGTGTGACTAGAGCAGGGCTCGATGTTTCCTCAAACTTCAGTTGTGCATGGACTGACCAGCCTCTGGTGCGGTCGGAGCAGGGAAGTTGTCCTTGTCAGCAGTGTCTTGGTTTCATCACAGGATCAGCCATGTTGGGTGGTCTGGGTTTTGTTGACTGGTTCATTGGTCCTGGGCAGTGGCTGCTGCTGGTTTCAGCTGGCTATGATGAACCCAAGGTGTGATACCTGCAACTTTAACAGTAGTGGGGATAGACGAGATCACAATATGGGGACCATCCCACAAAGGCCCTAAAGTGGTTGGGTTTGATTGTTTGACCCAGAGTCTCCAGGTTGGAACGGATGTACTGCATCTGTGAGGCTAACAGGTATTTTTTCTCTTACCCACCCTTGTATTTCCTGCATAGCCTCACCTAAGGCTTGTATTTGCCTTCTTAAGGTTAATTCCCCAATTTCTTTTAAATCGCCTTTTATCTGAGTTATGATCGGGGGTGCTCAGCCAAACACTATCTCATAGGGTGAATACCCAGTTAATTTATTAGGGGCGCACCTGGCTTGGAGAAGGACCATGGGCAGCACCTGATCCCACCTTTGATGAGTTTTTTGGCAAAACTTCTCTAACAGCTGTTTGAGTGTCTGGTTCATTTTTTTAACTTTTCCAGAACTTTGTGGGTGATAAGCTATATGCAGTTTCCTTTTGATTTTTAACATCTGTGTCAGCTGTTGTACTATTTCTACCACAAATGCTGGGCCATTGTCTGTTCCTAAAGTTAAAGGCAGTTCAGATTTAGGAGTAATGTCCTTTAGTAAGATTCTGGTTACTTCCTGAGCTTTCTCTGACCTGGTGGGAAATGCCTTCATCCACCCTGAGAAAGTGTAGACAAACACTAGCATGTACCAGTAGCCTCTGGCTTGAGGCAGCTCGGTAAAGTCCACAAGCAGGTTTTCACAGGGTGTAGCTCCAGTTTCTTGAATCCCTGGGGGCCGTGTTGGCCCCTGCCATAGGTTGTTTTGGGCACCAGCGAAGCATTGCTCACAAACGGCTCGAGTGATGGCAGTTAGGAGCGGCACATAGAAACGCCATACTGTAAGAGTTTCTAATGCAGTTTTTCCCGTATGCATTCCTTGATGAAACTGCTTTATGAATCAGGGGGCTATTGCTTCTGGGACAGCAAGCCTCTCATCTGAGAACTTCCACCAACATCCTTTCTGGTAACTTCCACTCTCCTGCTCAAACGAAGCCTTTTCATTAGAGGAGTATTTAGGGAGTTCTGTTAGGGGAAGCTCCAGTAAGGGCATGGTAAGGGTTTCCTCTTCCTTCTTAGTTACCTCTCATTGCAGCTCTTTTGGCTTCTCTGTCCACCTTTCTGTTTCCTCTAGCCTTGTCACCTCCTCCTGTTTGATGTTCTTTGCAATGGATAACTGTTACTACTTTTGGAGTCCATACGGCTTCGAAGAGCTGCTTTATTTCCTTTTTATTTTTGATTTCCTTTCCTTCAGTAGTTAATAATCCTTTTTCCTTATATATGGCTCCATGGGCATGCAAAGTGGCAAAAGCATACCTTGAGTCAGGATAGATGTTTACCGACTTTTCTTTGGCTAAGAGCAATGCTCTAGTGAGAGCTATTAGCTCACCTCTTTGGGCCGAAGTTCTGACTGGCAGAGGGCGGGCTTCGGCTACTGAACTCAGTGTTACCGCTGCATATCCAGCCCTTCATATCTGACACCTTCAGATATGAAGCTGCTTCCATCAGTAAAGTATTCAACATCTGGGTCACTTAAGGGCTAGTCCTTTAAGTTTTTTCGGCTTGAGAAAACCTCATCCACTGTTTCCACACAACAGTGATACCCTGGGCCACACAATGGGGCTTTCCATGCTCCATCCATTCTATGGGCAGCAGTGTGGCTGGATTTAGAGTGTTGACAGTCTTCAGGGTTATGTAGGGATTTTCACACAAATGCCCTTGATATCTTAACATCTTAGGGTTAGAAAGTCAGTGATGCCCCCTCTTCTCCGTCAGGGTGACAATCATGTGGGGCACCCGAATTATTAACCTTTGTCCAAATGTGAGCTTGTTAGCATCTTCCACTAACAGGGCAGTGGCTGACAATGCCTTGAAACAGGGTGGCCATCCCACAGCCACCAAGTCTAGTCTCTTGGACAAATATGCCATGGGCCGATACCATGACCCTAGTGTTTGTACCAAGACTCCTGTAGCTATTCCTTTTCTTTCATGGACATACAGGTAAAAAGACTTTGTCATGTCTGGTAGTCCTAATGCTGGGGCCTGGATCAAAGCCTTCTTGATGTCTTTGAAGTCCATGTCCTGCTTTTTTTCCTGCAGGAGGGGTTCTTTTCCCCGCCTTTGGTAGCCTCATACAATGGTTTTGCCAAAAGCGAGTAATTAGGAATCCAAATGTGACAGAAACCAGCTGCCCCTAAAAACTCCTGCACTTGTCACCTAGTGTCAGGTTGAGGAATGCCACACATGGTCTCTTTTCGCTCACGTTCAAGCTCACGCTGCCCCTGAGAGATGTTAAAGCCAAGATACCTTGCTCTTTGGCCACAGATTTGTGCCTTTTTCCTTAGACACCTTATAGCCAGCCTCCCACAGAACACGAAGGAGGCTTTCTGTGCCTTGAAAGCACTCTTCTTTGTGGGTGCAACCAACAATAAATCATCCATGTACTGCGACAAGACACAGATGTAACTTGGTGGCACAAAAGCCTTCAGGTTCTGAGGCTAGTGCTTCCTTAAAAATGATTGGGGAGTTTTTGCATCAGTATACTTGGAGCCTGGTCCAAGTATACTTTGATGAGCCCCACTCAAAGGCAAAGATGTCCTTGCTTTCAGAAGCTAGTCAGATGCAGAAGAATGCATCCTTTATGTCTAAGCATGTAAACCAAGCAACGTCAGCAGGAATTCGCGCAAGCATTGTATATGGTTTGGGCACAATGGCATATAATATAGCTGCAACCTTATTTACGGCCCGCAAATCCTGTACTGGCTGGTAATCTCTGGAGGGCTTTCACTGGTACCAGTGGAGTTTTCCAAGATGAGGCACATCTTCGTATTATCCCAAATTTAAGGAGCCAGTCAATATGCTTTGTAATCCCAAGGGTGGCTTCTGCTGGGATGGGATACTGACAGATTTGGACTGGGTAAGTGCCCCGCAGCAGTTCCACCACTACGTACACCTGATTTATGGCTAGCCCCAGGGGACTGTCTTCCGCCCAGCTTAATGCTTCTTAAACTGATAAGAAACTTCAGCAAAGCCTCAGGATAAGGATACAGAATAAATGTGCAAAAATCACAGGGATTCCTATACACTAACAGTAGACAAACAGAGAGCCAAATCATGAATGAACTCCCATTCACAATTGCTACAAAGAGAATAAAATATCTAGGAATACAGCTAACAAGAGAAGTCAAGGAGCACTTCAAGTAGAACTACAAACCACTGCTCAAGGAAATCAGAGAGGACACAAACAAATGTAAAAACATTCCATGCTTATGGATAGGAAGAATCAATATTGTGAAAATGGCCATATTGCCTAAAGCAATTTATAGATTCAATGCTATTCCCATTAAACTATTATTGACATTTTCACATAATTAGAAAAAAATACTTTAAAAATCATGTAGAACCAAAAAAGAGCCCGTAAAGCCAAGACAATCCTAAGCAAAAGGAACAAAGCTGGAGGCACCTCACTGACTTCAAACTATACTACAAGGCTACAGTAACCAAACAACATGATACTGGTACCAAAACAGACACATAGACCAATGGAACAGAATAAAGATCGCACAAATAAGACCACACATCTGCAACCATCTGATCTTAGACAAATCTGACGAAAGCAATGGGGAAAGAATTACCTATTTAATAAATGGTGCTGGGAAAACTGGCTAGACATATGCAGAAAATTGAAACTGAACCCCTTCCTTACACCTTATAGAAAAATTAACCCAAGATGGATTAAAGACTTTTTGTCTTTTTTAGTGTATTTAGCACTACACATTTCCCTCTTGGCAGTCTTTTAGCTGTATCTCATAAATGTTTGTATTTCCAATCTTATTAAGTTCATTGTATTTTTAAAAATGTTCTTGTGACTTCTTAGACACAAAGATTACAGTGAGGCATGACATTATCATGTTTTGGTCAAGGATGGACAACATATAAAATAGGAGTCTCATAAGATTATAGTGAAGCTGAAAAATTTATATTGCCTTGTGCATTCATAGCCATTGTAACATTATAGCACAATGCATTGCCTTTTTTAAAATTTAAGTATATTTAGATATACAAATGTGTACCATTATGTAACAATTGCCTGCAGTATTCAATATGGTAACATATGGTACAGGTTTGTAGCCTAGGAGCAATAGGCTATACAAGTTGTGCATTCCTTATCCAAAATGTTTGGGACCAAAAGTGTTTTGGATTTTAGATTTTTCTGAATTGGAATATTGAGATTATTCCTACCAGGTGAGCATCCCAAACCTGAAAATTCAAAATCCTGAGTGCTCCAATGAGCATTTCCTTTCAGTGTCATGTCAATGCTTAAAAAGTTTTGGATTTTTAAGCACTCTGGATTTTGGGTTTTGGGATTTGGGATACTCAACCTGTACCATGTAACCTATATGTATAAAAAGGTATACTATCTAGGTTAGTGTAAATACTTACCCTCTATGTAAGAGCGATGTTTGCACCATGACAAAATCACCTAATGATGCATTTCTCAGAACTTATGCCCATTGTTAAGTGATACATGACTGTGTTTAGAAGTGTTTTTCTTACTTCTAAGTACTTGGAGATTTTATTGTATATTTCTTTTACTGATTTCTAGTTTGATTCCATTGTTTTCAGTGAAAATATTTTTATATGGCTTGAGTTATTTTAAAATTGTTGAGGTTTGTTTTTCAACCCCAGGATGTAGCTCATCTTTGTATATGTTCTGTGTATGCTAGAAAAAAAAATGTCTATTTTGCTGTTGTTGACAGATTATTCTATAAAAGTTAATTAGATTCTATAAGATGATGATTTTCTTGTACTCTATATCCTTACTGATTTTCTCTCTAGTTGTTCTAATAATTGCTGAGAGAGAGGTATTTAAGTCTCCTACAAGAATCACGGATTTTTTTTTTCTCCTTTCAATTCTGTCATGTTTTATTTAATGTATTTTGCAGCATTCACATTTGGTGCATTCACATTTAGGGTTGCTACATCTTCTTGGTAAAGCGACCATTCTATTATTATTTGGTGTCCCTCTCTGTCTCATAATTTCCTTTACTGTGAATTTTTCATTATCTAACATAATATAGTGTCTTCTTTCTGGTGATTCATGTTTGCGTGATATATCTTTGTCTATTCTCATACTTTAAAGTTAGCTATATTTATATGTTCAAAGTATATTTCTTATAGACAAGCATATACTTGGGTCATGGTTTTTAATTCATTCTGTCAGTCTATATATTTTAATTGTTTACATGAGATATAATTATTGATATATTAGGGCTTAGGTTCTCCATTTTATTTTTTGTTTTTTGGTTGTTCTATTTGTTATTGCTTTGGGTTTTTTTTCCTTGCCTTTCTGTGGTTTGACTGAGCACTCTTTAGAATTCCATTCTGACTTATTATTAGTTAATTTTAGTGTATTTCTTTGTATTACTTTTTAAAGAGATTGCCATAGGTATTTTATTATATATAAACAACTTACTGGAATCTACTGCTGCTACATTTTACCAGTTTGAATGAAATGCAGAGACTTTTCCTTTCTTTACGTTCCTTTACTTCTCTCATTTATAATAAATTTTATTGTTTTCCCCTATACATATTTTGAACCACCTCAGACTATGTTATTTTAGCTTTAACCATAAAATATAATTTAGAAGCCTCAAGAGGAGAAGGAAAAAAATGTGTAAATACACTTAGTATATACACATAGTACATTTGCCCATATTTTTACTGTCTCTTTTTTTTCATACATGATTTTTTAAAGTTTCTTCTATCAGATTTTTTCTGTTTAGAGAACTCCATAAAGCAATTTTTTATTGGTCTTTTAATGAAAAAATTTTTAGTTTTCCTTCCTGATAATGTCATAATTTCTTCATACCTAAGGGATATTTTTGCTTAATATAAAAATCTAGGTTGGTAGTTTTTCTTTGTTTTTCATTTTATACACCTGAATAGCATTCTACTTCCTCTTGGTCTCTGTGTTTTCTGATGAGAAATCTACTGTCATTGGAAATTTTCTCCCATAGTTAAGGTGCTGTTTTTTTCTCTTGCTGCTTTAAAGATTTGTTTTCTTTTCTTCCTTATTTTTATTTCAGATAATTGGCTGTGATTTGCCTTAGTGTTTATTTCTCTGGGTTTATTCTGTTAAGTTTTGCTCAGCTTCTTGCATTTTTTAGCCATTATTTCTTCAACTGCTTTTTTAGTCTCATCCTCTTTTCCTTTCATTCTGTTACCTTGATAATATGATTGATAGATCTATTGGTTTTGTCCCATAGGTTTCTGAAGCTCTGGTATTTTTTTACTTCTATTATTTGTTTGTTTAGATTAGTAAATAAATATTATTTCATCCTCTAGGCCACTGGCTCTTTTTTCTGTCCTTGTTATCCTGGTGTTAACTTATCCACAGAATTTTAAATTTTCTATATTATATTTTAAATAGTAAAATTTGTATTTGGTTCTTTTTATTTACTTTTTCTTTGCTGATACTTTATATTTTTTATTTGTTTCATATGTGTCTGTACTTGTTGAAACCTTTTTATGATTACTTCTTTTAAATATTTGTTAGTGAATTCTAATATCTATGTCATCTTGCTGTTGGTGTCTATTGCCTTTTTTCATTCAAATTGAGATTTTTCTATTTCCTACTATAATGAGTGATTTTTAAATTAAAACCTGGGCATTCTAGGCATTGTTATGAGGTTTCAGTTTTTGTTTAAATCCCTTTATTAGGGGGCTGTATTTGGCATTGCTCTGGCAGGGGAAAGTCAGATGTTGTGTTATCAATAATAAGTGGGAAGTGAAGTTCAGGTGCCCAATTTAAACTCACTGACATCTTAGATAGGGAGAGATGCCTTGTAGCTGCTGGGTGGGGTGGGATTTTTGGCTCTCCACTATGCCTCCACTTTTACCCCTTTACAGGGAAGAATAAGAGTACCTCATTACTGCTCCTCAAATGGATTCTACTGACCCAATTCTCATTCAGAAATTGAAATATTTTATCCATATAAATATAGAAAATATTATTTCTGTTGTTCAAGAGCATGAAAATAGACTTCTGTACCTCTGCCAGAAATCATGGCTTTTTCCCCTTTGGAACAGAAAGGGAATGAGTTTAGTTAATTATTTGTAAAATATTTTAAAGTCTCTAAAGGAGGTATATACAAATCTGAATTATCTAAAAATTGTTGTACCTATGAGTAATCAGTTTTGGTCATTTATTTGTACTAATAACATTGTTGATCATGTACAGTTTAGCTTTACTTCATGGGGATGCAATTAGTGCCTCAGATGGTATGAATTTTTTATAAACTATAGAATATCTGAGTTCTAGAACTGGAGAGTGTTTGGAAATTATCTATTTACAACCTCCATCTAAATGTCAGAACATGAATGAGAATATCTCACAGATTAGCCTAACATTTTTGAAGACCTACAACTCTTGGAAAGTTCATTCAAGTGTAACCAAAAATTGCTTTTTTAAACTTCCTTATACATGCTTATTACTTCTATTATCTGTAGCTATATGAAATGTCTATCTTCCAAAACAAGGTTACTTAAACTACCAGTTAATGAAATTATTCCTTAATTTAATATTAGTAACCCAAGAAATCTTTGCATGCTATGATTTTCTAACATTTCATCATTCCAATTACCATTCCCTGAAAGGACAGAATTTTTTTTTATATGCTTTAAGTTCTGGGGTACATGTGTGGAACGTGCAGTTTTGTTACATATGTATACATGTGCCATGGCGGTTTGCTGCACCCATTAACCTGTGATCTACATTAGGTATTTCTCCTAATGCTATCCCTCCCCTAGTCCCTCACCTCCCAATAGGCACCAGTGTGTGACGTTCCCCTCCCTGTGTCCATGTGTTCTTACAGATCAATTTCCAATTATGAGTGGGAACATTTGGTGTTCGGTTTTCTGTTCTTGTATTAGTTTACTGAGAATGATGGCTTCGAGCTTCATCCACGTCCCTGCAAAGGACATGAACTCATCCTTTCATGTGGCTGCATAGTATTCCATGGTGTATATGCACCACATTGTCTTTATCCACTCTATCACTGATGGGCATTTGGGTTGGTTCCAAGTCTTTGCTATTGTGAATAGTGCCACAGTAAACATATATTTGCATGTGTCTTTATAGTAGCCTGATTTATAATTTTTTGGGTGTATAGCCAGTAACGGGATAGTTGGGTCAAATGGTATTTCTAGTTCTAGTTCCTTGAGGAATCACCACACTGTTTCCACAATGGTTAAACTAATTTACACTCCCACCAACAGTGTAAAAGCGTTCCTATTTCTCCACATCCTCTCCAGCATCTGTTGTTTCCTGACTTTTTAATGATCGCCATTCTAACTGGCATCAGATGGTATCTCATTGTGGCTTGCATTTGGATTTCTGTAATGACCAGGATGAGCTTATTTTCATATGTTTGTTGGCTGCATAAAGGCCTTTTTTTTTTAAGACAAAGCCTCGCTCTGTCACCCAGGCTGGAGTGCAGTGGCACAGTCTCGGCTCACTGCAAACTCTGCCTCCCAGGTTCATGCCATTCTCCTGCCTCAGCCTCCCAAGTCGCTGGGACTACAGGTGCCCACCACCATGCCCAGCTATTTTTTGTATTTTTAGTAGAGATAGGGTTTCACCGGTTAGCCAGGATGGTCTTGATCTCCTGACCTCATGATCCGCCTGCCTCAGCCTCCCAAAGTACTGGGATTACAGGAGTGAGCCACCGCACCTGGCCATAAATGTCTTCTTTTGAGAAGTACCTGTTCATACCCTTTGCCCACTTTTTGATGGGGCTGTTTTTACCTTGTGAACTTGTTTAAGTTTGAAGTAGATTCTAGCTATTAGCCCTTTGTGGATGGATAGATTGCCCTGGCCATAACTTCCAATACTATGTTGAATAGGAGTTGTGAGAGAGGGCATCTTTGTCTTGTGCTTGTTTTCAAAGGGAATGTTGCCAGTTTTTACCTTTTCAGTTTATTGGCTCTGGATTTGTCATAAAAAGCGCTTATTGTTTTGAGATACGTTACATTGATACCTAGTTTATCGAGAGTTTTTCGCATGAAGGGCTGTTGAATTTTGTTGAAGGTCTTTTCTGCATCTATTGAGATAATCATGTGGTTTTTGTCATTGGTTCTGATTATGTGATGGATTACATTTATTGACTTGTGTATGTTGAACCGTCCTTGCATCCCAGGGATGAAGCCGACTTGATTGTGGTGGATAAAGTTTTTGATGTGCTACTGGATTCAATTGGCCAGTATTTTATTGAAGATTTTCGCATTGATGTTCGTCAGGGATATTGGCTTGAAATTTTCCTTTTTTGTTGTCTCTGCCAGGTCTTGGTATCAGGATGGTGCTGGCTTCATAAAATGTGTTAGGGAGGATTCCCCCTTTTTCTATTGTTTGGAATAGTTTCAGACAGAATGGTACCTTTTCCTCCTTGTAACTCTGGTAGAATTCAGTAGTGAATCCATCTGGTCCTAGACTTTTTTTTTGAATGGTAAGCTATTAATTACTGCCTCAATTTCAGAACTTGTTATTGGTCTATTCAGGGATTCGACTTATTCCTGGTTTAGTCTTGGGAGGGTGTATATGTCCAGAAATGTATCCATTTCTTCTAGGTTTTCTAGTTTATTTGCATAGAGATGTTTATAGTGGTAGTTTATATTTCTGTGGGATCAGTGGTGATATCCACTTTATCATTTTTTATTGTGCCTATTTGATTCTTCTCTCTTTTCTTTCTTATTAGTCCAGCTAGCAGTCTATCTATTTTGTTGATCCTTTCAAAAAACCAGCTCCTGGATTCATTGATTTTTTGAAGGGTTTTTCGTGTCTCTATCTCCTTCATTTCTGCTCTGATCTTAGTTATTTCTTGACTTCTGCTAGCTTTTGAATTTGTTTATTCTTGCTTCTCTATTTCTTTTTTTTGTGATGCTGGGGTGTCAATTTTAGATCTTTCCTGCTTTCTTTTATGGGCATTTAGTGCTATAAATTTCCCTCTAAACACTGCTTTAAATGTTCCCCAGAGATTCTGGTATGTTGTGTCTTTGTTCTCATTTGTTTCAAAGAACATCTTTATTTCTGCCTTAATTCCATTATTTCCCCACTAGTCATTCAGGAGCATATTTGTTTTCAGTGTAATTGTTTCAGTGTAATTTTGTGGTTTTGATAAGTTTCTTAACCCTGAGTTCTAATTTGATTGCACTGTGGTCTGAGAGACTGTTTGTTATGATTTCTGTTCTTTTGCATTTGCTGAGGAGTGTTTTACTTCCAGTTGTATGGCCAATTTTAGAATAAGGGTGATGTGGTGCTGCAGTGAAAGCATATTCTCTTGATTTGGGGTGGTGAGTTCTGTAGATGTCTAGTAGGTCCACTTGGTTGAGAGCTGAGATCAAGTCCTGAACATCTTTGTTAATTTTTTGTCTCATTGATCTGTCTAATATGGATAGTGGGGTGTTAAAGTCTCCCACTATTATTGTTCGGGAGTCTAAGTCTCTTTGTAGGTCTCTAAGAACTTGCTTAATGAATCTGGGTGCTCCTGTATATGGTGCAAGTATATTTAGGATAGTTAGCTCTTCTTGTTGCATTGATCCCTTTGCCATTATGTAATGACCTTTTGTCTCTTTTGATCTTTGTTGGTTTAAAGTCTATTTTATCAGAGACTGGGATTGCAACCCCTGCTTTATTTTGCTTTCCATTTACTTGGTAAATATTCCTCCATCCCTTTATTTTGAGCCTATGTGTGTCTTTGCATATGAGATGGGTCTCCTGAATACAATACACTGATGGGCCTTGACTCTTTATCCAATTTGCCAGTCTGTGTCTTTTAATCAGGGCATTTAGCCTGTTTACAATTAAGGTTAATATTGTTATGTGTGAATTTGATCCTGTCATTATGATGCTAGCTGGTTATTTTTCCCGTTAGTTGATGCAGTTTCTCCATAGAGTCGATGGTCTTTACAATTTGGTATGTTTTTGCAGTTGCTGGTACCGGTTGTTCCTTTTCATGTTTAGTGCTTCCTTCAGGAGCTCTTGTAAGGCAGGCCTAGTGGTTACAAAATCTCTAAGCATTTGCTTGTCTGTAAAGGATTTTATTTCTCCTTTGCTTGTGAAGCTTAGTTTGGCTGGATATGAAATTCTGGGTTGAAAACTCTTCTCTTAATAGTGTTGAATATTTTCCCCCAACTCTCTTCTGGCTTGTAGGGTTTCTGCAGTGAGATCTGCTGTTAGTCTGATGGGCTTCCCTTTGTGGCTAACCTGACCTTTCTCAGTGGCTGCCCTTAGCATTTTTTCCTTCATTTCAACCTTGGTAAATCTGATGATTATGTGTCTTGGGGTTGCTTTTCTCGAGGGGTATCTTTGTGGTGTTGTGTGTATTTCCTGAATTTGAATGTTGGCCTGGGCCTGTCTTGCTAGGTTGGGGAAGTTCTCCTGGGTAATATCCTGAAGAATGTTTTTCAACATTGTTCCATTCTCCCCATCACTTTCAGGTACACCAATCAAACATAAGTTTGATCTTTTCACATAGTCCCATATTTCTTGGAGGGTTTGTTCATTCCTTTTTATTGTTTTTTTAAAATCTCTAATATTGTCTTCTTGCTTTATTTCATTAAGTTGATCTTCATTCACTGATATCCTTTCTTACACTTGACGAATTCGGCTATTGATACTTGTGTATGCTTCACGAGCTTCTCGTGCTGTGTTTTTCGTCTCCATCAGGTCATTTGTGTTCTTCTCTAAACTGGTTGTTCTAGTTAGCAATTCCTCTAACCTTTTTTCTAGGTTCTTAGCTTCCTTGCTTTGGGTTAGAATATGCTCTTTTAGCTTGGAAGAGTTTGTTGTTACCCACGTTCTGAAGCCTACTTCTGTCAGTTAATCAAACACATTCTCCATCTAGTTTTGTTTCCTTGCTGGCGAGGCACTGTGATTCTTTTGCGGAGAAGCAGTGTTCTGGTTTTTGGAATTTTCAGCCTCTTTGTGCTGGTTTCTCCCTATCTTCATGGATTTATCTACCTTCGGTCCTTGATGTTGGTTACCTTCTTATGGGGTCTTTGAGTGGACGTGCTATTCCGTTCTGTTTTCCTTCTAACAGGCCCCTCTGCTGCAGGTTGGCTGGAGTTTGCTGGCAGTCCACTCCAGACCCTGTTTGCCTGCGTAGCACCAGTGGAGGCTGCAGAACAGCAAAGATTGCTACCTGTTGTTTCCTGTGGAAGCTTCGTCCCAGGGGGCACCTGCCATATGCCAGCCAGAGCTCTCCTGTGTGAGGTTTCTGTCGGTCCCTACTGGGAGGTGTCTCCCAGTCAGGAGGTATGGGGGCCAGGGATCCAGTTGAGCAGACAGTCTGACCCTTACTAGAGCTCAAACACTCTGCTGGGAGTTGACTGCTCTCTTCAGAGCATCGGGCAGGGATGTTTAAGTCTGCTGAAGCTGTGCCCACAGCAGCCCCTTCCCCCAGGTGCTCCGTCCCAGGGAGAGGCGGGTTTTATCTATATGTCCCTTACTGGGGCTGCTGCCTTTTTTTCAGAGATGCCCTGCCAAGAGAGGAGAAATGTGGCAATCTAGCCACAGCAGCCTTGCTCAGCTGCAGTGAGCTCTGCCCAGTTCGAACTTCCTGGCTGCTTTGCTTACTCTGTGAGCTTAAAACCGGCTACTCAAGCCTCAGCAATGGTGGATGCCCTTCCCCCAACCAAGCTCAAGTGTCCCAGGTTGATTTCTGACTGCTGATGTGCTGGCAGGGAGAATTTCAAGACAGTGGATCTTAGTTTGCTGGACTCTTTAGGGGTGGGACCCACCGAGCCAGACCACTTGGCTCCCTGGCTTCAGCACCTCTTTCCAGGGGAGTGAACAGTTCTGTCTTGCTGGTGTTCCAGGCGCCATTAGAGTATGGAAAGAAAAACTACAGCTAGTTCGGTGTCTGCCCTAATGGCCACCCAGTTTTGTGCTTAAAACCCAGGGCCTTTGTGGGTTAGGCACCAGAAGGAACCTCCTGGTCTGTGGGGTTGTGAAGACAATGGGGTAAGAACAGTATCTGGGCTGGAGTGTGCACCCTTCCTCAGGCTCAGTCCCTCATGGCTTCCCTTGGGTAGGGGAGAAAATTCGCTGACTTCTTGTACTTCCCAGATGAGGTGATGCCCCACCCTGCTTCAGATCACCCTCTGTGGCCTGTACCCACTGTCCAACCAGTCCCAATGAGATGAACCAGGTACCTCAATTGGAAATGCAGAAATCACCCACCTTCTGTGTCAATCTTGCTGGGAGCTGCAGACCAGAGCTGTTCCTATTCGGCCATCTTGCCAGCAATCCCCTTGTTTGCTAGTATTTTCTAAGCTTGTTACATTTCAAATGGAGCTAATTGAAATGTGATCTAAAACAATGGATTCCATTCCTGAATATATTATACTTAAGATTACATTTAATTTTGTAATCTTGGTTATAGAGTGGTTATACTGTGGGTTTATGTTGAACTTAAAGACAAGCAATACTCCCATTTTTTTTCTATTTTAACCATTGTTAAACCAAGTTTTTCCAATCATATACTTTAGCAGTTGATATTTTTTAAATGAAAATGTAGAATTTTCTGTGTATCCCTATTAGTATAATTTTCTGTTCAACCTATGGTACTGATATCAAGATATGTGTTGAGCACATTATATTATCAAATATCTTGATGATTTTTAGAGTTGATTTGAAAATTGGTAGAGATTGTTTGATGACTGCTCTTTTTCAGTAGAAGGGGAGATTGTTTGATGACTGCTCTTTTTCAGTAGAAGGGTATATAAATTAGCAGTGTTTAAATTTGAGTAAGACAGTTGCATTACTTTATTTACATTGCCATAAAGGGATACCTGAGACTAGGCAAGTTATAAGAAAAGATATTTATTTTGGCTTATAGTACTGTAGTCTGTACAGGAAGTGGGATGCCAGCATCTGCTTCTGGTGAGCACCTCTGAAAGCTTACAATCATGGTGGAAGGAGAAGGAGGAGCAGGAGTATCATGTGGTGAGACAGGGAGAAAGAGAGAGAGGCAGGAGGTGCCAAGTTCTTTTAAACAACCAGGTCTCATATGAACTTATAGGGTAAGAACTCACTCATTATCATGAAGATAGTACCAACCCATGATGGTGCTTTCCTCATGATAATGAATGAGTTCTTACTCTATAAGATTAGTCATCAAGGCAGAGAGATCTGCCTCCATGACCCAAACACTATACCCATTTCCAACACTGGACATCACATTTCAACTTGAGATTTGCAGGGAACACACACTCAAACCATATTATGAAGCCAGAGGCATGAAATGACCCAGCTGTGGAATAGAATAGTAAAGTTCAAGTTTTGTCAGGAATACCTTTGTAGAGTGGCCTGGCCTGCTCCACTTGCATCTGCAAGGATGATGGGTCCTCCTGGTGTGGCCTGGTTCAAAAGGCCACTCTGGTCATTGGTCCCTACAAGGAATCTGGTTTATAATTGGCATGTCTGCAGGGAGCATTCACTGTACTCCCTTCAAAGGCCTCCAAGGAAGATATTGTGAATATTTTTTCCAGAAAGAAAAAATTATCTCCATTTCAGGCACATTATCATGGTCCCCAGCATCCTCCCACCTCACATATCCTGCAATTTTGGTGCATTCTGGACTCCAAATAACCCTGTATATATAGAGAGATAGAGATTACCTCTATCCACCTAGATTCATAAGTTTCCCCAAAATGATCTTGGCATCAATGAAGGGAGAATTCAGGTGCATTTCACCATCGGCCTCACAGTATGGCAGCCATTCATTTGTTCTGTGACTTCCTTACCAGATGACCAATCTGCCTTTATGAGAAAAAGACAAAGATATAATAGAAAGGATGGTGGACGAGTGTCTGACAAATTGGTATCAGGATTCAGTGACCTTTGATTATGTGACTGTTGAGTTCACCCAGAGGAGTGAACTTTATTGTACATGATTCAGAAATTCCTCTGCAGAGACATGATACTGGAGAACTGCAAGAACCTGGGCTGAGTAAGATTTCAGCTCTCCGTACACAGCCTGAACTCTTGGTTACAACAAAAAGAGTTGAAGACAGTCGAGAGTGGAATTATTCAAGAAGCTACAATAGAGGGGAACTCTGTGACTGTAAGAATTGTAGAGAAATCTTCAGTGAACAGTTATGACCAAGAATGAATCAGGAAGAAATTGAAACCCTGAACAGACCAATATCAATCAACAGGACACACATGAGAGCTCAGAATAATGGGAACACTTCTGAGTGTAACTGGTATAGAAAAGACATCCATACTCTGCAGGAAAAAACCTCTATTGGACAGGTGCTTCCTTAGTTTAATTAGTTTGCAAGTCTTCACCCTGACTCCAAGCCTTTCTATGCATCTGCAAGAAAACCCTACAAATTTAAGAAATGTGGAAAAGCTTTCAAGTATTTTCAGTCCTTAAAAATGCCCCACTTAAAAGGCATAGAGTGGCAAGGTAGATGAAAAAAGCAAGATCCACCTGTCTGCTGTCTTCAAGAGACCCATTGCACACCTAACAGTACCCACAGGATCAAAATAAAGGGTTGAAGAAATATCTGTCACACAAATA
This sequence comes from Chlorocebus sabaeus, assembly GCF_047675955.1. Lineage (NCBI taxonomy): Eukaryota > Metazoa > Chordata > Mammalia > Primates > Cercopithecidae > Chlorocebus > Chlorocebus sabaeus. Next base: position 40,720,069 of record NC_132925.1, read on the forward strand.
AAAAAAAAAAGAAAAAAAAAGAGTTCCTATTCTTGTATCAGATAAAACAGACTTTTAAACCAACAACAGTATAAAAGGATAAAGAAGGACATTACATAATGATAAAGGGGTCAATTTGACATGAAAATTTAACTATCCCAAATATATATGCACCCAAATTGGAGCACCCAGATTCATAAAACAAGTACCCCTAGACCTTCAAAAAGACTTATACAGCTACACAATAATAGTGAGGTCTTCAAAACCCCATTGGTAGCGTTAGACAGATTCTTGAGGTAGAAAACTTAACAATGATATTCTGGATTAAATTCAACACTTGACCTAATTGGAACTAGTGTACATCTACAGAATACTACACCCATCAACTATAGGATAACCAATCTTGCCATCTGCACACAGAACATACTCCAAACTTGACGACATTCTGGTCCATAAAGCAAGTCTCAATAAACTCAAACAAACTGAAATCATATCAAACATACTCTCAGAAAACAGTGGAATAAAAATAATCAATACCAAGATATTTTATTACTACACAATTACTTGAAAATTTAAAAAAAAAATGCTCCTGACTGACTTTTGGTAAACAATGAAATTAAGGCAGAAGTAAAAAAAGTATTTGACATAAATGAAAACAGAGACATAACATACTAGAATCTCTGGGATGCAGCAAAAGCAATGTTTAGAGGAAAGTCTATAGTGCTAAATGCCTGTCCCAAAAAGTCACAAAGATCTCAAATTAATGATCTAACATCAAATCTAGAAGGAATGGAAAAACGAGAACAAACTAATCCTGAAGCTAGCATTGGTAAAGAAAGAACTAAAATCAGAGCAGAACTAAATGAAATTGAGACCCCAAAATCCATACAATGTATCAACAAAACAAAAAGTTGTTTCTTTGAAAGAATAAATATTAGTAGAACACTAGCTAGATTAATAAAGAAAAAAAAAGAGGGAAGATCCAAATAAGCAATCAGAAGCAACAAAGGTGACATTATAACTGATCCCACAAAAACATAAAATATCCTCTCATACTACTATGAACACCTCTATGCACACAAACTAGGGTATCTAGAGGAAATGGATAAATCCCTGGAAACCCAGCCTCCCAAGAATGAATCAGGAAGAAATTGAAACCCTGAACATACTAATATCAAGTTCCAAAATTAAATCAGTAGTGAAAAACCTGCCAAACAACAACAACAAAAACGTTCCAGACAAGATGGAGTCACAGTTGAATTCTACCAGACGTACAAAGAGAGCTGGTATCAATTCTTCTGATATTATTCCAAAATTCAGGGAAAAGGGACCTCCTTTATTAGTAATTTTATGAAGCCAGTATCACAGTGAGACCAAAACATGGCAAAGACACATTGAAAAAAAGACAATACAGGCCAATATCCCCAATAACATAGATGCAAAAATCCTCAACAGAATACTAAGAAAAAGAATCCAACAACACAACAAACAATTAATTCACCATGATCAATTAGGCTTCATTCCTGAGATGCGAAGTTGATTCAACATATGCAAATCAATAAATCACAACATAAAAAGAATTAAAAACCATGTGATCATCTCAGTTTACACAGAAGATGCTGTTGATAAAATCTAACATCTCTTCATAATAAGAAACATCAACAAACCAAGCAACGAATGAATATATAACATAGAATAGTAAGAGCTATTTGTGTTAAACCCATAGCCAATATCATACTGAACAGGCAAAAGCTGAAAGCATTCCCCTTGAGCATTGGAACAAGACAAGGATGCTCACTCTCAACATTCTTATTGAACATAGTACTGGAAGTCCTACCCAAAGCAATCAGGCAAGAGAAAGAAATACTCCAATGGCGCCTGGAACACCAGCGAGTCAGAACTGTTCACTCCCCTGGAAAGGGGTGCTGAAGCCAGGGAGCCAAGTGGTCTGGCTCGGTGGGTCCCACTCCCAAAGGTATGAATAGAAAGTTCTCAAAAGATGTACAAGTGGACTGAGCACAGTGACTCATGCCTATAATCCCAGCACTTTAGGAAGCTGAGGCGGGCAGATCATGAGGTCAAGAGATGGAGACCATCCTGGCCAACACAGTGAAAGCCCATCTCTACTAAAACTACAAAAATTAGCTGGGCGTGGTGGCATGCACCTGTAGTTCCAGCTACTCAGGAGGCTAAGGCAGGAGAATCGCTTGAACCTGGGAGGCAGAGTTTGCAGTGAGCCAGGATCACGCCACTGCACAATGCACTCCAGCCTGGCAACAGAGTGTGACTGCATCTCAAATAAATAAATAAATAAATAAATAAATAAATAAATAAATAAATAAATAAAAGATATACAAATGGCCAACAAACATATGAAAAAATGTTCAACATCACTAATTATCAGGGAAATGTAAATCAAAACCACAATGTGATGCCACCTTACTCCTGCAATAATGGCCACAATTTAAAAAAAAAATAGGCGTTGGCATGGATGTGGTGAAAAGGAAACACTTTTACACTGTTGGTGGGAATGTAAACTAGTATAACCACTCTGGTAAACAGTATGGAGATTCCTTAAAGGACTTTTGATAAAAAAAAATCAAGCTGTTAGAATAAATATGGTGAAAAGGTGCAGACTAAGTATGGACAGGTGAAACTCAATAGAACCTGTGCAGTTAGAACCATATTCATATTTTGAGGTTATTTTATTTCTGTAAAAACATTCAGCTGTCACATTAATAAATGTTCATTTAAATTCTGGTGGTAGTTTTTTGTAATTAATTTGGATTTTTTGTTTTATGTGTGTAAAGAGTCATAAGTGTGAAAAATTTATATTTTGTTTTTATACATAAGCAAAATTTCTAAAATAAGTCAAAAGTAAAGAATATAAAAAAATTCAAAGGTCTGCATATTACTCAACGTTGAGAAACATTGATTTATTTTGTGTTTTGATCATTAATTGCCCAATTGAAACACAACTTTCTACATTAGCTTTTCTTGATTTTTTTTTTTACTATAATTAATCTCTTCCTTCTTTGGAGTCTATAGAAATTATTACATTTTAGTTTTATTTTTCTTACCTGTCTGCTTGTTTTGTCTCTGTTGTTAGATAGTATGATTTGAAGAAAAATGGATATGTGTGTTATAATCTGGGACAATACAGTTTTAAAAATTTAATTTAAAGTTCCAGGATACATGTGAAGGACATCCAGGTTTGTTAACATAGGTAAACATGCGTCATGGTGGTTTCCTGCACCTAATAAACCCGTCACATTGGTATTGAGGCCTGCGTGCATTAGCTATTTATTATGACACTCTCCCTCCCTTCCAGCCTCCCCCGACAGGCCCCAGTGTGTGCTGTTCCCCATTTGTTCTCATTGTTCAGCTCCCACTTATAAGTGAGAACATGCAGTGTTTGGTTTTCTGTTCCTGCGTTAGTTTGCTGAGGATAATAGCTTTGAGCTCCATCCTTGTCCCTGCAAAGACCATGATCTCATTTCTTTTTATGGCTGTATAGTATTCCATGGTGTACATGTATCATATTTTCTTTATCCAGACTCTCATTGATGGGCATTTGGGTTGATTCAATGTCTTTGATATTATGAATAGTGCTGCAATGAACATATGCATGTATATATCTTCATAATAGAATGATTTATATTGCTTTGGGTATATACCCAGAAATGGGATTGCTGGGTCAAATAGTATTTCTGGTTGTAAGTCTTTGAGGAATTGTCACATTGTCTTCCACAATAGTTGAATTAATCTACATTCCCACCAACAGTATAAAAGCATTCCTATTTCTCCACAGTCTCGCCAGCGTGTGTTGTTTCTTGACTTTTTAATGATTGCCATTCTGACTGGAGTGAGGTGGTATCACATTGTTTTGATTTGCATTTCTCTATTGATCAGTGATATTGAGCTTTTTTTCGTGTTTTTTGAACACATGGATGTTATCTTTGGAGAAGTTTCTGTTGATATCCTTTGCCCACCTTTTAATGGATTTTTTTTTTCTGGTAAATTTGTTTAAATTCCTTGTAGATTCTGGATATTAGACGTTTGTCAGATTAATAGATTGCAAAAATTTTCTACCATTCTGTAGGTTGTCTGTTCACTCTGATGATAGTTTCTTTTGCTAGGCAGAAGCTCTTTAGCTTAATTAGATCCTGTTTGTCAATTTTTGCTTTTGTTGCAATTGCTTTTAATGTTTTCATCATGAAATATTTGCCCGTGCCTATGTCCTGAATGGTATTGCCTAGATTTTCTTCCAGAGTTTTTATATTTTGGGATTTTACATTTAAGTATTTAATCTATCTTGAGTTAATTTTTGTGTAAGTTGTAAGGAAGGGATCCAGTTTCAATTTTCTGAATATGGCTAGCCAGTTCTCCCAGCACCATATATTAAATAGGGAATCCTTTCCCCATTGCTTCTTTTTGTCAAGTTTGTCGAAGTTCAGATGGTTGTAGATGTGCGGTCTTATTTCTGAGATCTATATTCTGTTCCGTTGGTCTACATGTCTGTTTTGGTACCAGTACCATGCTGTTTTGGTTACTGTAGCTTTGTGGTATAGCTTGAAATTGGTTGGCATGGTGCCTACAGCTTTATTCTTTTTGCTTAGAATTTTCTTGGCTATATGGGCTCTTTTTTGGCTCCATATGAATTTTAAAGTAGTTTTTTCTAAATCTGTGAAGAATGTCAGTGGTATTTTACTAGAAATAGCATTGAATCTTTAAATTACTTTAGGCAGTATGGCCATTTTCACAATATTGATTCTTCCTGCCCATGAGCATGGAATGTTTTTATCCATTTGTTTGTGTTCTCTCTGATTTCCTTGAGCAGTGCTTTGTAGTTCTCCTTGAAGAGCTCCTTGACATCCATTGTTAACTGTATTCCTAGGTATTTTATTCTCTTTGTAGCAATTGTGAATGGGAGTTCATTCATGATTTGGCTCTCTGCTTGTCTATTGTTGGTATATAGGAATGGTTGTGATTTTTGCACATTGATTTTGTATCCTGAGACTTTGCTGAAGTTCCTTATCAGCTTAAGAAGCTTTTAGGCTGAAGCGATAGGATTTTCTATATGTAGGATTATGTTATCTATAGAGACAGTTTGACTTCCTCTCTTCCTATTTGAATACCCTTTATTTCTTTCTCTTACCTGACCTCCCTAGCCAGAACTCCCAATACTATGTTGAATAGGAGTGGTGAGAGAGGGCGTCCTTGTCTTTTGCTGGTTTTCAAGGAGAATGCTTCTGGCTTTTGCTCATTCAGTATGATATTGGCTGTGGGTTTGTTCTAAATGTCTCTTATTATTTTATGTTCCATCACTACCTACCTTCTTGAGAGTTTTTAACATTAAGAGATGTTGAATTTTATCAAAGGACTTTTCTGCATCTATTAAGATAATCCTGTGGTTTTTGTCTTTAGTTCTATTTACATGATGAACGACGTTTATTGATTTGAATATGTTGTTACTAGCCTTGCATCCTGGGGATTAAGCCAGCTTGATCATGGTAGATAAACTTTTTGATGTGCTGTTGGACTTGGTTTGCCAGCATTTTATTGAGGATTTTTGCATTGATGTTCATCAGGATATTGGCCTGAAGTTTCTTTTTTAGTTGTGTCTCTGCCAGGCTTTGGTATCAGGATGATGCTGGCTTCACAAAATGATTGACGCAGGAATCCTTCCTTTTAATTTGTTTGGAATAGTTTGAGAATAAATGGTACCAGCTCCTCTTTGTACCTCTGGTAGAATTCAGCGGTAAATCTCTCTGCTCCTGGGCTTTTTTTTGGTTTGTAGGCTATTTATTACTGCCTCAGTTTCAGAACTCATTATTTGTCTATTCAGGGGTTTAACTTCTTCCTGGTTCAGTCTTGGGAGAGTGTATGTGTTCAGGAATTTGTCCATTTCCTCTGGATTTTCAAATTTATTTGCATAGTATGCAAATAAATTAATGCAAATAAACTAATTTATTTGTTTATAGTATTGTCTGATAGTTGTTTGCATTTCTGTGGGGTCAGTGGTGATATCCCCTTTATCATTTTTTATTGTATCAATTTGATTCTTCCCTCTTTATTAGTCTAGCTAGTGGTCTATTTCACTATTCTTTCAAAAAACTAACTCCTGGATTTGCTGACTTTTTTAAAGGGTTTTTCATGTCTCTATCACCTTCAGTTCTGCTCTGATCTTGGTTATTTCTTGTCTTCTACTATTTTGGGGGTTTGTTTGCTCTTGGTTCTCTAGTTGTGATATTATAGTGTCAATTTGAGATCTTTCTAGCTTTTCGATGTGGACATTTAGTTCTATAAATTTCCCCTTAACACTGTTTTTTCTGTGTCCCAGAGATTCTTGTGTATTGTTTCTTTTTTCTCATTCGTTTCACAGAACTTCTTGATTTCTGCCTTAATTTTATTACCCAGGAGTCATTCAGGAGCATGTTGTTGCATTTCCATTTAGTTGGGTAGGTTTGACTGTGTTTCTTAATCTTAAATTCTAATTTAATTGCTCCGATGTCTGAGAGACTGTTATGATTTTAGTTCTTTTGCATTTGCTGAGGAGTGTTCTACTTCCAATTATATGATCAATTTTAAAGTAAGTTCCATGTGGTGCTGAGAAAAATGTATATTCTGTTGTTTTGGGATGGAGAGTTCTGTAGATATCCAGTCCACTTAAGCCAGAGGTGAGTTTGAGTCCTGAAGATTCTTGTAAACTTTCCGTCTCAATGATCTATATTGACAGTGAAGTATTAAAGTCTCCTGTTATTATTGTGTGGGAGTCTAAATCTTTTTGTAGGTTTCTAAGAACTTGTTTTATGAATCTCATTGCTCTTGAAGTGAGGCATAGAAATTTAGGATAGTTAACTCTTCTTGTTGTATTGAACTTTTTACCATTATGTATTGTCCTTCTTTGTCTTTTTTCATCTTTGTTGGTTTAAAGTCTGTCTTGTCAGATACTAGGATTGCAACCCCTGCTTTTTTCTGCTTTTTATTTGCTTGGTAGATGTTCCCTCACCCTTTTATTTTGAGCCTATGTGTGTCCCTGCATGTGAGATGGGTCGCTTGAATACAGCACACCAATTGGTCTTGACTCTTTACCAGCTTGCCATTCTGTGTCTTTTTTTTTTGTTTTGTTTTGTTTTGTTTTGTTTTGGTTTTTTTTTTTAATTTATTTATTATTATTATACTTTAAGTTGTAGGGTACATGTGCACAACGTGCAGGTTTGTTACATATGTATACTTGTGCCATGTTGGTGTGCTGCACCCATCAACTCGTCATTTACATCAGGTATAACTCCCAATGCAATCCCTCCCCCCTTCCCCCTCCCCATGATAGGCCCCGGTGTGTGATGTTCCCCTTCCCGAATCCAAGTGATCTCATTGTTCAGTTCCCACCTATGAGTGAGAACATGCGGTGTTTGGTTTTCTGTTCTTGTGATAGTTTGCTAAGAATGATGGTTTCCAGCTGCATCCATGTCCCTACAAAGGACACAAACTCATCCTTTTTTATGGCTGCATAGTATTCCATGGTGTATATGTGCCACATTTTCTTAATCCAATCTGTCACTGATGGACATTTGGGTTGATTCCAAGTCTTTGCTATTGTGAATAGTGCTGCAATAAACATACGTGTGCACGTGTCTTTATAGCAGCATAATTTATAATCCTTTGGGTATATACCCAGTAATGGGATGGCTGGGTCATATGGTACATCTAGTTCTAGATCCTTGAGGAATCGCCATACTGTTTTCCATAATGATTGAACTAGTTTACAATCCCACCAACAGTGTAAAAGTGTTCCTATTTCTCCACATCCTCTCCAGCACCTGTTGTTTCCTGACTTTTGAATGATCGCCATTCTAACTGGTGTGAGATGGTATCTCATTGTGGTTTTGATTTGCATTTCTCTGATGGCCAGTGATGATGAGCATTTTTTCATGTGTCTGTTGGCTGTATGAATGTCTTCTTTTGAGAAATGTCTGTTCATATCCTTTGCCCACTTTTTGATGGGGTTGTTTGTTTTTTTCTTGTAAATTTGTTTGAGTTCTTTGTAGGTTCTGGATATTAGCCCTTTGTCAGATGAGTAGATTGCAAAAATTTTCTCCCATTCTGTAGGTTGCCTGTTCACTCTGATGGTAGTTTCTTTTGCTGTGCAGAAGCTCTTTAGTTTAATGAGATCCCATTTGTCAATTTTGGCTTTTGCTGCCGTTGCTTTTGGTGTTTTAGACATGAAGTCTTTGCCCATGCCTATGTCCTGAATGGTACTACCTAGGTTTTCCTCTAGGATTTTTATGGTATTAGGTCTAACATTTAAGTCTCTGATCCATCTTGAATTAATTTTCGTATAAGGAGTAAGGAAAGGATCCAGTTGCAGCTTTCTACTTATGGCTAGCCAATTTTCCCAGCACCATTTATTAAATAGGGAATCCTTTCCCCATTTCTTGTTTCTCTCAGGTTTGTCAAAGATCAGATGGCTGTAGATGTGTGGTATTATTTCTGAGGACTCTGTTCTGTTCCATTGGTCTATATCTCTGTTTTGGTACCAGTACCATGCTGTTTTGGTTACTGTAGCCTTGTAGTATAGTTTGAAGTCAGGTAGCGTGATGCCTCCAGCTTTGTTCTTTTGACTTAGGATTGTCTTGGAGATGCGGGCTCTTTTTTGGTTCCATATGAACTTTAAAGCAGTTTTTTCCAATTCTGTGAAGAAGCTCATTGGTAGCTTGATGGGGATGGCATTGAATCTATAAATTACCTTGGGCAGTATGGCCATTTTCACGATATTGATTCTTCCTATCCATGAGCATGGTATGTTCTTCCATTTGTTTGTGTCCTCTTTTATTTCACTGAGCAGTGGTTTGTAGTTCTCCTTGAAGAGGTCCTTTACATCCCTTGGAAGTTGGATTCCTAGGTATTTTATTCTCTTTGAAGCAATTGTGAATGGAAGTTCATTCCTGATTTGGCTCTCTGTTTGTCTGTTACTGGTGTATAAGAATGCTTGTGATTTTTGCACATTAATTTTGTATCCTGAGACTTTGCTGAAGTTGCTTATCAGCTTAAGGAGACTTTGGGCGGAGACAATGGGGTTTTCTAAATATACAATCATGTCATCTGCAAACAGGGACAATTTGACTTCTTCTTTTCCTAACTGAATCCCCTTGATTTCTTTCTCTTGCCTGATTGCCCTAGCCAGAACTTCCAACACTATGTTGAATAGGAGTGGTGAGAGAGGGCATCCCTGTCTTGTGCCAGTTTTCAAAGGGAATTTTTCCAGTTTTTGCCCATTCAGTATGATATTGGCTGTGGGTTTGTCATAAATAGCTCTTATTATTTTGAAGTACGTTCCATCAATACCGAATTTATTGAGCGTTTTTAGCATGAAGGGCTGTTGAATTTTGTCAAAAGCCTTTTCTGCATCTATTGAGATAATCATGTGGTTCTTGTCTTTGGTTCTGTTTATATGCTGGATTATGTTTATTGATTTGCGAATGTTGAACCAGCCTTGCATCCCTGGGATGAAGCCCACTTGATCATGGTGGATAAGCTTTTTGATGTGTTGCTGAATCCGGTTTGCCAGTATTTTATTGAGGATTTTTGCATCGATGTTCATCAGGGATATTGGTCTAAAATTCTCTTTTTTTGTTGTGTCTCTGCCAGGCTTTGGTATCAGGATGATGTTGGCCTCATAAAATGAGTTAGGGAGGATTCCCTCTTTTTCTATTGATTGGAATAGTTTCAGAAGGAATGGTACCAGCTCCTCCTTGTACCTCTGGTAGAATTCAGCTGTGAATCCATCTGGTCCTGGACTTTTTTTGGTTGGTAGGCTATTAATTATTGCCTCAATTTCAGAGCCTGCTATTGGTCTATTCAGGGATTCAACTTCTTCCTGGTTTAGTCTTGGAAGAGTGTAAGTGTCCAGGAAATTATCCATTTCTTCTAGATTTTCCAGTTTATTTGCATAGAGGTGTTTATAGTATTCTCTGATGGTAGTTTGTATTTCTGTGGGGTCGGTGGTGATATCCCCTTTATCATTTTTAATTGCGTCGATTTGATTCTTCTCTCTTTTCTTCTTTTTTAGTCTTGCTAGTGGTCTGTCAATTTTGTTGATCTTTTCAAAAAACCAACTCCTGGATTCATTGATTTTTTGGAGGGTTTTTTGTGTCTCTATCTCCTTCAGTTCTGCTCTGATCTTAGTTATTTCTTGCCTTCTGCTAGCTTTTGAATGTGTTTGCTCTTGCTTCTCTAGTTCTTTTAATTGCGATGTTAGAGTGTCAATTTTAGATCTTTCCTGCTTTCTCTTGTGGGCATTTAGTGCTATAAATTTCCCTCTACACACTGCTTTAAATGTGTCCCAGAGATTCTGGTATGTTGTATCTTTGTTCTCATTGGTTTCAAAGAACATCTTTATTTCTGCCTTCATTTCGTTATGTACCCAGTAGTCATTCAGGAGCAGGTTGTTCAGTTTCCATGTAGTTGAGCGGTTTTGATTGAGTTTCTTAGTCCTGAGTTCTAGTTTGATTGCACTGTGGTCTGAGAGACAGTTTGTTATAATTTCTGTTCTTGTACATTTGCTGAGGAGTGCTTTACTTCCAATTACGTGGTCAATTTTGGAGTAAGTACGATGTGGTGCTGAGAAGAATGTATATTCTGTTGATTTGGGGTGGAGAGTTCTATAGATGTCTATTAGGTCTGCTTGCTGCAGAGATGAGTTCAATTCCTGGATATCCTTGTTAACTTTCTGTCTCGTTGATCTGTCTAATGTTGACAGTGCAGTGTTGAAGTCTCCCATTATTATTGTATGGGAGTCTAAGTCTCTTTGTAAGTCTCTAAGGACTTGCTTTATGAATCTGGGTGCTCCTGTATTGGGTGCATATATATTTAGGATAGTTAGCTCTTCCTGTTGAATTGATCCCTTTACCATTATATAATGGCCTTCTTTGTCTCTTTTGATCTTTGATGGTTTAAAGTCTGTTTTATCAGAGACTAGGATTGCAACCCCCACTTTTTTTTGTTCTCCATTTGCTTGGTAAATCTTCCTCCATCCCTTTATTTTGAGCCTATGTATGTCTCTGCGTGTGAGATGGGTCTCCTGAATACAGCAGACTGATGGGTCTTGACTCTTTATCCAATTTGCTAGTCTGTGTCTTTTAATTGGAGCATTTAGTCCATTTACATTTAAGGTTAAGATTGTTATGTGTGAACTTGATCCTGCCATTATGATATTAACTGGTTATTTTGCTTGTTAGTTGGTGCCGTTTCTTCCTAGCCTTGATGGTCTTTACATTTTGGCATGTTTTTGCAATGGCTGGTACCGGTTGTTCCTTTCCATGTTTAGTGCTTCCTTCAGGGTCTCTTGTAAGGCCATTCTGTGTCTTTTAATTGGGGCATTTAGCTCATTTACATTTAAATTTAATATTGTTATGTGTGAATTTGATCCTGTCATCATGATGCTAACTGGTTATTTTGCAGACTTGTTGATGTAGTTGCTTTATAGCGTCATTGATCTTTGTCCTTCAGTGTGGTTTTGTAGTGGCTGGTAACAGTTTTTTGTTTATTTGTCTGAATGCTTGTTTGTTTTCATATTTAGTACTTCCTTTAGGAGCTCTCACAAGGTGGGCCTGGTGGTGACAAATTCTCTCAGCATTTGCTTGTCTGAAAAGGATTTTATTTCTCCTTCACTTATGAAGCTTCGTTTGGCCATATGTGAAATTCTGGGTTGGGTATTCTTTCTTTAAGAAATATTGGCCCCTAATCTTTTTTGGCTTGTAGGGTTTCTGCTGAGAGGTCTGCTGTTAGTCTGACGGGCTTCCTTTTGTAGGTTACCTGGCCTTTCTCTCTGGCTGCCCTTAACATTTTTTCTTTCATTTTGACCTTACAGAATCTGATATTATGTACCTTGGGGTTGATCTTCTTATGGAGTATCTTACTGGGGTTCTCTGGATTTCCTGAATTTGAATGTGGGCCTCCTCTACTAGGTTAGGGAAGTTCTTGTGGATGATATCTTGAAGTATGTTTTCCAACTTGGCCCTGTTCTCCCTGTCTCTTTTAGGTACTTCAATCAGTCAGAAGTTTGGTCTTTTTACATGACCCCATAAGTCCTGGAGGTTTTGTTCATTCCTTTTCATTCTTTTTTTTTTTTTTCCTAATCTTGTCTGCCTGTCTTGTTTCATCACGATGGTCTTCAAGCTCTGAAATTCTTTCCTCCACTTGGTCTATTCGGCTATCAATAATTGTGGGTGCATTGTGAAGTTCTCATGTTGTGTTTTTCAGGTCCATCAGGTCATTTATGTTCCTCTCTAAACTGGTTATTCTGGTTAACAGCTCCTGTGATGTTTTATTATGGTTGTTAACTTCTTTGCATTGGGTTAGAACATGCTCCTGTAGCTCAGTGAAGTTCAATATTACCCACCTTCTGAAGCCTACTTCTGTCAATTCATTCATCTCAGCCTCTGCCCAGTTCTCTACCCTTGCCAGAGAGGTGTTGCAATAATTTGGAGGAGGAGAAGCACTCTGTTTTTTGAGGGTTCAGTGTTTTTTCATTGGTTTTTTTCTCATCTTTATGAGTTTATCTAGCCTTGAACCTTGAGGCTTTTGGGTGGGGTTTTTGTGGGGGACATTTTTGTTAATGTTGTTGCTGCTTTCTATTTGTTACTCTTTTAACAGTCAGGCCCCTCTTCTGGTTTGTTGGGGGTCCACTGCAGACCCTATTTGCCTGAGTCCCTCACAAACCTGAAGGTGTCACCAGGGGAGGTTGCAGAACAGCAAAGACGGCTGCCTGCTCCTTTCTCTGGGAGCTCCATCCCAGAGGGGCACCAACCTTATACCAGCAGGAATGGTCCTAAATAAGGTGTCTGGTGACTCTTATTGGGGGGGTCTCACCCAGTCAGGAGGCATGGGATCAATAATTCACTTAACAAAGCACTCCAGCTGGCCTTTGGCAGAGGGGGTGTACTGTGGTAGGGGGAATCCCACTCATCTGCACTTCCCAGGTTCTGCAGAGCCATCGGGGGAAAGACTAAGTCCACTGATCCATAGAGACCATGGCTGCCCCTCCTGCAAGTGGCTGCATCCCAGGGACACCAGAATTCTGTACATCCCTAGCTGGGATGTACAGACAGAAATTCCTGCAGAGAGGCCCCATCCAGTGAGGAGGGATGGGTCAGGGTCCAGCCTAAAGGGGTAGCATGGCCATGATCCACCACAGCCGCTGTGCTACACTTTGAGGAATTCCTCCTGAGTCCAAACCGCTCAGTTTTCCACCAGCAGGGAAAAAGTGGCAGACTGGAGCTGCAATTATGGCTGCCACCACTTCCCCCAGGACTCAGTCATCTTAAGCAGCAGGCAGCTGCAGTGATGGCAGCTGCCCCTCCCCTCAGGAACTTGGTAATCTTAGTCTCTAGCTGAGTGACCTCCGAGAATCTGCACAGCTCTGTGCTTGGGACCCAAGGCCCTGGTCGCATAGGCTCACAAAGGGGATCTCCTGATTTGCGGGTTGCACAGATTCATGGAAAAAGCATGGTTTTCTGGGTGGGAGAGCACACCCACCACTTTGCTTGGCTGGGAGCGGGAGCTCCCCTTGTTACTTGCAGTTCCCAGGTGGGCCTTTGTTCCACTCTGCTTTTCCTGGCTCTCTGTGGGTTGTGCCAACTGCCTATTCAGTCCCAATGAGAGAACTTAGATACCTCAGTTGCCGGTGCAGGATTCACGTGCAGTTTTCGTTCTTCTCTCGCTGTTTTTATTCTTCTGGGTGCGAGCCTCTGGCCGCAGCTATTTCCAGTCAATCATCTTGGTCCCTCCACCCAACAATACTTTTTTATAAAGAGTTATTCACTGAAGATTGAGTAAATGGATGAATGGATGGAAGGCTAAGGATATCTTCGATTATTTAGTGATAGTTAATATGGATATAGGAACAACATTATTTTTCCAAGGCTTACATGTAGTGGTGATAGAAATAAGTTACAAAGGACAGTGTAATTATTAAATACAATAAACTAAGTCGTATAAAGGTGTTGGCTAATCATATAATAGAGTTAGCAATTACACAGCACAAGTGTTATTATATCTTTTCCTTCATCTGTGGCAATCATTCTAAGTAATCCTATTACTCTGTTTAGGGGGGTTCAGTTAAAACCTGAGAATGTTTATCTAGTTGTTGTGACCACTACCCATCAGTTGGACATTGAATATAAGGTGAAACCTGCCTGATATAAAGCCTCTAGTTTATATTTAATAAGGATGAGGAAAAAAGTAGTTACTAGTTCAAAGAATAGTTTTAGTTCTGTCTCATTACTGAAACCTGCAGTTCTTACACTTTTCTTCTTAATCCTGGAAGTGACTATGTAATATTGAGGTTTGCTTTTTTTCTACTTGAACCCGTATATTTGTGTCTTCTTTAACGGGATTAGAGTTTTTTCCACTGTCCCTGTAATTCAGAAAGGATGATCTTAATTCTCTTTAAAGTGAGTTTCCTCTTTCTACCTAAGATTGAACTGAAAATTGATTCTTCATTGCCTTGAAACATGACCATCAAGTTACTTCCTGTGCAACATTATTAAATATCCCTTGGCAACAGCAACTCTAGATTTTAGGTTTTAATCAAAATTTTCCAACATCATATAGGCTACACATTAATTATACTGTCAATTAATTATATTGTCGATAGTAATTGCTTGTGTAATAGCAGGGCTTTTAATTTTTTGAATGTAGTGTGCAGGGTACTTTGAATAATAGATGAAGTTTGGTTCAAAGAAACAGGCTGTTGAAAACTTCACCGAACCAGACCAAGAATATAAATTGGACACACTGGATGTTCACTTTTATTCTTTTTTGTGTGTGTGTGTGTGTGTGTGTGTGTGACATGGAGTCTCACTCTGTCGCCAGACTGGAGTGCAGTGGCAAATCTCAACTCACTGCAACCTCTGTCACCTGGGTTCAACTGATTCTCCTGCCTCAGCCTCCTGGGTAGCTGGGTCTATAGGTGCACACCACCACGCCTGGCTAATTTTTTGTATTTTTAGTAGAGACGGGCTTTCACCGTGTTGGACAGGATGGTCTCGATCTCTTGACCTTATGATCCACCTGCCTTGGCCTCCCAAAGTGCTTGGATTACAGGCATGAGCCACCGCACCTGGCCTTTTTATTCTTATATAAAGAAGTACAAGACAATATCATATTGGAAGTATATCATTCACATTTTTTTAAAAAAAAATTGGTCTGTCTGACAAGAGATAACTATGAACTTATCCTCCTTCTTTTTTGTAGAGTAACTAAAAAGCATGATTAGGCCAAACTAGAAGGAGTGATAATGTTGTGAATAGAGGACTCTGGTAAATTCCCATATTTCCTGTGTAGGAGTCATGGTTGCTCTGGCTATGTAACAGGTCCTAGAGCTAGTCAGAAAGCCCACTGTGAAGATGAGAACAGAACAATAAAACCAAGGGAAGAGTACAGTGAATCTCTGACTTTATGAGTTTTCTTTTTACTGCTTAGATGTCAAACATCTGAATAAAACCTGAATAATTTATCATCTCATGTAGACATAGCTACCACTTCTCTGTGAACTCTGAAATTTATGTATTTGAAGCAAATATGATCTTTATAATTTGAAGCAAATATTAAATTTATGAAATACAATAATACGAAATTCATGTATTTGAAGCAAATATGATCTTAAAAATAGAAAACCATGTAGTTTAGTGGAAAGATGTTAATTTTGTAACCAAACAGGAAAGGATATCAATCCCGGTTTTGCCGCTTATTAGCTGTAAGTCTTAGGCAAGTGAACAAAAAAATTCAGCCACAGTTTCATTTTTGTATAACAGAAATACATATCTGTCTTGCTGTTTTCAGAATTAGAAGCAATGTATATTAATGCCCATCTAGGCACTTATTAATAGTGCTTATTATCATTATTGTTTTTAATGCTATAATATTGTTATTTATCCTATACTCTCAATGAATAACTACATTGAGTATATAGTACATTTTATTATTTATATTGCTATCACTACATGATACATGTAAGGCAAATATAATGCTGACCAAATGTAAAATTTAGATATTTTAATTACGATTTTCTTTCTTTCAGAATTACTTACTGTCATCTACCTTTCCAGAGTAAATGGCTTTATGTTGGAACAGAAAGAGGAAATACACATATTGTAAATATTGAATCTTTCATTCTTTCTGGATACGTTATCATGTGGAACAAGGCAATTGAACTGTAAGTTTGAACTTGGATATCACTTTATTGACTTAAGTACTTCATATAGTTATGTAACATATAGGTCAAATTACAGTTAATTGATATACATCTATTACTAATTTATAATGAATTTGAGTGAAAAGTTCAGTAAAATAACTTAAAGCCATGAAAGCTTTTAAAAATACATATTACAATATTTTAGGCTTTCCAAATACCATAAATAATTAAGGTTTATGTCTAAAAATTTGATGACAAAATAGTAAGGCTTACTCTGCAAGTTATACATGGAAATCTCACTTCATTATAATCAAGCTTAATATAGCCACTTTCAGTGAGAATGAATTGTGTTATGTAAAAATAATCATGATCACTGCATATGATTTTAATGCTTGTAGCTTATTCTTTACTTGCCTCATTAAAATATTGTTCTGGGCTCAAATATCTTTCAGGTTATGTTATATATAGTTTTTTTGGGTATATGATTGATAGCAATTACCACTTTGGCTTTGGCACTGATATTTAAGTTTCTGTACATGTAAAATGTGAAATTCTCCAAGTATCGAACTGTGGAATTTCAAGCCATCTGTATTAGACCACTTTGCATTGCTATAGAGGAATCCCTGAGACAGGATAATTTATATAGAAAAGAGGTTCAATTGGCTTATGGTTCTACAGGCTTTACAGGAAGCATGGTGCTGGCATCTGCTTAGCTTTCAGCACGGCCTCAGGAAGCTTACAATCATGGTAGAAGTTAGGAGCAGGCATGTCACATAGTGAAAGCAGGAGCAACAAGAGGAGATGGGGGGAGGTGCTACACACTTTTAAATAACAAGATCTCACAAGAATTCATTCACTACTGCAAGAACTCACTTACTATGGCAAGAACTCACTATTACTAGAAGAGCCCTAAGGGAATGGTGGTAAACCATTCAAGAGAAATCCACTTCCCATGATCAAAGTACCTCCCACTAGGCCCCACCTTCAGCATTAGGGATTACAATTCAACATGAGCTTTGGGCAGGGGCAAATATCCAAACTATATCACCATCTATTTGTAGTATATACATAAGCAATTCTTCTACTAAAATTATTAATCAGAAAAACAACTTTTATTTAATACATGTTTATGCTCTGTACATATTAGGTCCTTGATAAGATGTTTGACTTGAAGCTGGCTCATTTTCTGCCTCATATATAGTCTTTAAGTTACAAACTTATTCTGCAAAATTCTGATTAAAACACCCTATTTTTGTGAAACTTGATTCCGGAAATAAATCTTTTACCTAGTCTTAATGTTTCAATATGCATGTATATTGCTTCATAAGGAAGGTTGTTACTAGTTATACTCTTGTCATGATACTCCTTTTGTATTATGTCTGAATGGGTCTTTTATTAATGATAATTCTTTCTCCCTCATTAGATTAGGAACTGCTCCAGAGCAGGATTTTTTTTTATTGTTCTTTTCTTGTTCTTCATACTTGGCTTATTTCTATGCTTTCCAAAGTAGATACTAAATGATTGATGACATTATTGAAGCATCAGTCTGATAAATTGTTACATACACACTACTATTGACTTACAACTTTCACTTAGGTTTTCAAGATAATTGGTTTGAGCTATTTTGCTCGTTTTATTGTTCTGTGTGAATATTTCTAAAAACGTTAATCCTATAAACAATTATGTTTCCCCCCAAAGTTACTTTATTAGGTATTTGGGAGGGTCCTTTTCGCCTGTAATCCTAGTCCTATAAAAGGAATAAAAGGGCTGAATTTAATAGCTTTTACATAATATTGTTTCAGGATATTGATAAAAACACATAGGCTTAGATGAACAAGAGAAGATTCAGTTACAGAACTTTTAAACAAATTCAATATTAGTGAAAATATATAGATGCATCATTTATGTTCAGGTTGAATGCTGCTAAAGTAATTGAGAATAATTTATTGTCTTAAGCAAATCAAACATTTCACCACTCTTGCAATGCTGTTCTTATATTCATTTACATAACAAATCCTTTTCATGGTTCAGATTACTACCTGAACTAGTGACTTATACTTTATTTTTATGTATTTATATAGTGTATACAATTTCAAGACTAATTGAAGAGTTTTAAAAATGTATATTATAAGGGAGGCTAAAATCAGGAGAAATTAAAGAGCTGAAATAAGGCATTTTTATTTTTTATAATATTATACACATGATTCAGCATTAGAATAGCATCTACTATTTTATATATAAACATGTGTTTTATAGAGTTGTACATGGCTCTGAAAATGTTCTAGAAATATCTCTGAGCAATTATTAGTAAACCACATGCCATCACTTCCTGAATGTCTCTTGATTTATTTAGACCAGATTTCCAAAAATATGTTCCATAGAATTCTAATTCCACTGTGACAGATAACATTTTAAATGCCAATTTCCAATCTCCCAGAACTGTCTTTTCATTGCTGTCTACCTCTAGTGATACATTAGAAAATGTATGTAATTTCCTGTTAATATGTGTGAAGTATATGGGACAGTAATAAAATATGCATTTAATTAAGAAGACTCATTTAATACATATAATTTTAGTCCATGAATTTTAGTGATATATTTTCTAAGTAGGACACATGCAAGAATTATCTTTAAAAAATGAGATTGTTTCTATTTTAAGTCCTTATTGAAATATTTTTCATTTAATGTTTATTTTTCAGCTTGTTTCAATTTTAATGAATTATTCTAATTGTAATTAGAGGCAATTCCCAAGAGTATGAATAGTTGCGTTTCCAAAATGTATATATTGGTTATTTGGAACCTGGGACAAATTTTTCATTTAAACAGTGATATTTGAAGAATACCTTATAAAATAACAGTATAGAACTAAACTACCATTAAAAAATATTTATATGGGAAAATATATTCCAGGTGATAGCATAGAAACAGCTATTTCTGTAGGGCAACCCTAACATTTTTTTTAAAACATAAGCTTTTTTCCACATATGATTAAGATTTGAGCATGAAATTTATAATCAAATCATGAAAGTAAAAGACTCATGTTTAACATCATTCAAGCATCATTCAAGCATGTTTATTGAGCTCTATTATATGATAGATACTAGAAACAACTATGAACAGAGAAGACATAATTTCTATCCTGCTGGGACTTCCAGTTTAATGAAGGCAAGTTAAATAAAAAGGCAATTACAATATATTGGTAATATAATATGGCAATTTCATAAGAAGGCCATCTATTATAATATAGACATGGGCTCTCAAAGTGGTATCTGTGAAGAATGCTACATCTACAGTGAGACCCAAAGGGTGAGTTTCAGTTAGATGAGTAAAATACCAGGGACAAGGACATTCCAGGCAGAGGGAACAGAATATTTAAAGGATGGAATATAAGATAATTTTCTGTTCTATGCCCAGAAATTTTAAGTACTACAGTTTTTAGTTTGTTGGAATGGCTGGGGGATAGGATGGAGATAAAGCTGGAAGGTAATCAGGTTTTATAACATGAAAGGTCTTGTAAGCCAATTTGAGAAGTTCAGACTTTAAGACTAATAGGGAGCTAGATTTTGAGGGTTGTAAGCAGATCTCAATCAAATCTATATTTTAGGAGTACTACCCTTAATGCAGGTATGGAGAAATAATTGGAGAGAAAGGAAGACTGTGTTCTTGGTAAAAATTATGTTGGTGGTTGTAGGAGTGGAGATAAACGAACACATTAATGAAATATTTAAAAGAGGTAATAATAATAGGGAAAAGTTAAGGATGACTTCCCAGTGTTTGCCTTGAGCAACGGTGTATAATGGTGCCATTTAGTGAAAGTGCAAGAGATTGAGTAGGTTGAGAGTAAAATAATAAGTTCAATTTTAGGTCCATTGAATTGTATGTGTTTATAAGACTTTTAAGTGGAGTTGGTGTAGAAGAATGGTAAGAGGCAGGATATATGGATCTGAAGGTAATGAGCGATAGAATTTACGGGGTTGTTAAAACCAGATGAAAAGATGAAATTGTGCATGAAGGGTATGTAGAGAAAAGTTAGCAAACTAATAGCCATTGAACTAATTATGACTCATAGATATGTTTTGTTTTGGCCATCAGAGTATTTAAATATGCTCTGAATTATTATTTTCTAATATTTAAAAATTGGTAGAATGAAGATAAAAATTTGGGCTTTTGGTGAAACAATCCTAGTCTAGCATTCCTGTATGGCAATAATCAACTGCAAATGAATAGTAACTTTCCTTATGTAGGTGGGTAATGTGCTATCCAGGTTGGTACAGTGCTTATTCAGCCTATTTAACTCATTTGCAATACCTGCCTTATTCCTGTAGGATTTTGAATTTGTAGCCATATATTATATGGGAATGTATGGCAGTCTAGGACAGGATACCATAGAATATCAACATTTAAGATTTGGGAAGATAATGAAAAGTCCATAATGGAAACTAATATCAAGAAGGCTACTTTAGTGAATGGGAGAAAGATAACTAAATAGGGATACCTAAAAGAATTACTGCACATTTTTTTAGGTGGCTAGTACATGACAATAATTCATTGATAATTCTATCTAAAGTAATTTTTTTGTAATTTTCAGAATCCAGAGTCCACAGATGCTTTTTTATTTTTAGGTCAATTTCTCATGACCATAAGTTTTGCCAGGAGTGCTTTGTGGATTTTGGAAGTTTAATGTTAGGGAACAAGCCGGAAGAAATATCCCAAAATATTAATAGGCATTACCTCTACGCAGTGAAATAATGTGAACACTTTTTCCTCTTCATTTTTGATGTGTGCTACGTTTGTTTAAGATAATAAATAACGTTTCTTCTAGAGTCTGAAAAAGTAACTACAAATGACAGAAGTTTAATGTTAGATTATTTTCAGAACTAGAATATTTTATAGTTTCAGGATCTAAACACAAGAGTCTTGCATGTGATCCAAGTAGTGTTTCCCAAAACAAATTTCTGTGATTTCATTAATATGATCAATGAAAAAGAATTCAGTGGACTAATAATTTTGTAAAGTACCAAAGATTTACAATGTTCATTTGCATACTACAGACTCTAAGAAATTCTGTAGGGGAAAAAATATTTAATTTTGTTTAATTCAGGGTTTCCCAAACTTTTAAAATATGGAACGCTACCTTATCATAGAGTACACTTTGGTAAGTGTTAGTGCAGTCAAACCAAGAGACAGAGAGGTTATCGTTTGTTGGCAATTATGAGTTCCTGGAGGATAATTTAAAGACATTAACCCTTATCAGAGGAATTTATACCTTTATAGAACATTGCATTTATATATAAATGATATGTTACATATGAATGTGGAAAGAATTAAAGAAAGCTCTGTAAACTTTTTATGAAGCCCTGTTTAATTTCTTTTCTTCCTGCATATATTCTAAAATGCAAGTAGTAACTCTGATTTCCAATTATCACATCAATCATAATACATACTATTTACTGAATGCATACTATGTTTTGCCATAGTATTAGATGTTATATATATCTTCTAATCTGCACAATTATTCAGTAAGGTCAGTGCCAATATTTCCACTTTTAGATGAAAATATTTAGGATGAATCCACTGACAAAATTCATCAATATCCAATGAATCTGTGTTTATTCCCCTTCGTCACTCTGAGGAGTCAGTATCAGGAGGTCCTAGAATTAATTTGTCACTTTTCTCTGATTCCAAGTAGTTTCTAAGATTTAAATCTTCATTGTTTTGTATAGAATTTTGATCATTTTCATGTGTGCTTAAGAAAGAAACTGACACTATGTTAATACAATCATAATAGTAATTTGGCACAGTTAGATCATGGAGAAAGGCTGTGGAAAGTGGAGCAATAATAAAACCCTTGTTATATCAGGTCATATCATATTTAATCATGACTTAATCATTTTCAAAGTGATGTAAGTTAAACTAGGAATTATAAAAGAAACATGCCAGATATGAGAGTAGAATAAATTTAAAGTCAGATTGATAGAGAGCCCAAGTCTCTTAACAATATTCTGTTAGACTCATAATTATCTGTAATTTATTATACTAAATAACCTGATAAGTGTGGTATAACCAATGAACTAGGTTTCACTCCAATTTGTCATTTTTCTGTAAGAGGGTTATCACTAGAGTAGATTTATTTTTAAATCAAAGCTGCCATTGTACTTCAGGGGAAAATAATCAGAGGAGATTTCATGTAAAAGGAAATCTTAAATCACGTATGTACTTTGCAATTTAATTGAGACAGGTTTGCACTTATCTTTGTAACTGTATATTCTTTTATCTATGTAAAGAAAAATTCAATTAAAAAAATTCAGAGGCGCTTATCTGACAACAAACATTTCAAATAATAAAGAACCCCATTGTTATATGGCTCTTTGTGTTTTAACCGGATTTTTTAAAAAAACATAAATAAGTAGTTTGCAGTTAGTAAATAGAAATGCAGTTCGTATTGGTAAAGTAAATAAAAAACTTAAGTGAATCTGAGCTTAACCCTAGAATGCTGGGATTTTATTCCAGTGTAATCTTAATTTCTTTGTTTCAGTCTCTAGCGGTAAGGTATTTTAATGTTTGGTTTTTAATTACTGTTTTGAATTGATTTGACAGATCTACCAAGACTCATCCAGGTCCAGTTGTACATTTAAGTGATAGCCCAAGAGATGAAGGGAAAGTGAGTATTATGATATCTTTATTATTACTTTTATTTTCCTCATTCTTGAAAAAAGGTGTTTCTTACTATTATTTTATATGTAATATCTAGACCAGTTGATAGCATTTTATATTATTTAAAATGAAAATGTGTTGACTCAACGAATGAGTAAATGAATGAATGAATGAATGATTCATGCTACTGATGGTCCGAAATTAAGTCTTTAGCTTTACTGAGAGATAAAATCGGTATTTAATTCTGGCATTTTGAGGACGATAACATGTAGAACAACTTTAATTTTCAAATACCCTATGCTTGAATTTAATAATGTGAATAAAATTTGCCTTTGTTACTCAGTTTGGTAATGAAAAATAACCAATATTAAATAACATAAATTAGCCAATCTTGATTTCATTAACATGTACTAATATATAAAATGTTACCAGATTACAGAAGTAATTCTTATTCATTTTGATTATTTCAAAATTTGCGTTTGATGGTGATGAAACAGTAGAAAACATGAAAATTAGATATCTTAATATTAATTAATTACTATTAATAAATTATTTAGTACATAGGTTTGGTTCTTTATTTTTAAAGGCTAGAAGCTGAATTAGCCTATCAAAAATCAAACCTGAAAGGCAAGTCCACCCACCCATGGAATAACACTGGATCCCTTCAAATTGATCCACAAGTACAATGTAATTCCAATCAGGTGCCATCAGAGTTTATTTTTTAAGAATTCAAAAGGTGATTTTAAAATTTATTAAGAAAAGAAAATGTATACAAATAGCCAAGACATTTTTGAAAAAAAAATTACAGTGTTATATTGGTACAGGGGTACACAAGAAGACCAATGTATCTAAATAGATACATCCCCAAATGGTTCAGATATTTGGGAAAATGTTATATATTTTAAAGGAGATATCTGAGGACATAATTAGCTATTGAATAAATGGTGTTGGACAATTGGTTCTTCACTTTGAAAAGAATAGTAAGACCTCTGCCTCATATATACATAAAGAACCAATGTTTAATAAACATTAAAATCACAACTCAGAAAGTATTCAAAGACGCTTGTAGGATAGGGTTGTTAGTTACTGTGGAGTAGGGGCACTCGGGCAAAATCTAAAAACTTTAGGGCATATACTATAACAAGACTATCATAATAAGAGGCAACAAAGTGGGAGGTAATATTTCCTACATGTCACAAATAATGAACATGTAAAATATATAAAGAACTTGTATGAAACCCTCATCTTGTAGTAAGAAATCAGTATATAATATCTAATGACTAAATCAGAAAATAGCAATATAAACATATTCAGACATGAAAATAAGTCTACCAAAAAAGATGATTTTAAGAGTTGATGTCGTTGCCTCTTATTTCTAGAGAGAAGGATTTGGCAGAGAGGAGGAAAAAGCCTCACTAGTAATTAGGGAAATACAATATACAATTTGTCAACATCAGACTGACAAAATGTTAAACACTAAAAATATTAATTTAAAAATATCAGAGAATGGAAAAAGCACTGGGAAATAGCCATCTAAATATATGTATATATACCAGGATGACCAATTAAACATTATCAACATTTAAAACATATATTCATTTTTAGAATTTATTATGACCTAGAAAATATCATTCTGATATCTATACAGTTTATGTGACTAATGTTGCAAACTATTAAAATAGTCTAAATGTCTCTTAATAGAATATTAAATAAATGAATGCTGATATATTCATACTGTGGAATGCCGTGTTGATATGGAAAGTTCTTTAAGACACGTTTTTTAAAAGAAAAGTTGCAGACCAGTAAGGTATAAAACCACCTGAACATTGTCTTTATATTTGTACTTATATATTCAAATGCCTAAGAAAAAAAAAGCCTGAAAGAATATAGACAAATCTGGGAGGAGACTAGAGATTGGAATTGGGGAAAATGGTCAAAGATATTCTTATTTTCTTTGTGTTGTTCAAATTTTTATGAAAGAATATAATGTGGCAATTGTTTAATTACAAATTAAAAGGACTGCAAAATAAATGAATATTGGCATCAGAAAACTATAGGTTTGAGTTGTAGCTCTAGTATTTATTAGCATATAATCTTGAATAAATCACTTTACTTCTTGTATATCAGTTTTTCCATCAATAGTCTTTTGTCACAGAGGTCTTTTTTATTTTAATATATTCAGTTTTATCATTCTTTTCATGTGATTCTTGCTTTTCGTTTCTTATTCAGTAAATATTTCCCTTCCAGAGAGAAAATACAATTTTATTTTTTCTATTGGTTTTAAGATCTTGCATTTCACAGTTAGATTTTCATCTTCATGTAATTTATTTTATGATGGTTTGATACAGTAGAGTTTTATTTGCACATGTAAATAATTCATTTATTGTATAGTCAATCTATTTTCCATTGATTTATATATCTCACTCATATATCAAGTTCCCATATTTGGGTGGGTATTCTGGGCTTTCCCTTTTGCTGAATTGTTTATCTACTATTGTACTAACGACATACTTTATTAACTATAATAACTTACAAAATGTCTTGATATCTGGTAAGCTGGTCTCTTTTCTTTTTCTAAATTATCTTGGCTATTTCTGACTCATTATTCTAGTATATGAATTTTGGAATCAGCTTATCAAGCTCAATGTGAGTCTCAACTGGGATTTTGTTTGAAATTGGAATGTATAACTTAGAGAAAATTTACATGTTTAAGATATGGGTGTTCCGTTTATAAATATGATGTGTTTACTTTGGCTTTCATTTGTTTTGCTATATAACTACAAGTTTTTTTTTGTAGAAGTCTTTTATATCTTCTGCTAGCTTAATTAGATAATAAGTACCTTATAGAGTTTACTGCTCTTGTGACTTGTGACTTAATCTTCTTAAAATGTTTCATAATTCATTATCTTTAGATTATGAAATATTATTGATTTTTTAATATTTTGTATTCAGCTGCATCATCGAACGTTTTGTTTTTAATAGCTGTCCTTAGATTCTCTGGAATATTCTATGTATAAAAACAGCAAATATAGACAAATTTTCTTCCTTTCTAATATTTATTGGTATACATATCTTTTTTGTTTTGTTGACTAGGACCCCAGTGCAGTGTTGAGTAAAAATGGTTTTAGTGGGAACTTTCTTTTGTTTCCAGCTTCAAAAGAAATGCCTCCACGATTTCAGCATTAAGTAAAATGGTTGTTGCAGATCTTTGATTGCTTTTATGAAGTTAAAAAATTCCACCTATTTCCAATATTCTAAGAGTTTAAAATTATGAATGGTGTCAAATTTTATTGAATGCTTTCTACACGTATCAAGATGATTATTTCTTAATTTGTTAATTTGTTGAATTATGTTAATAGATTTTCTGACTTTAAACGTATTTGTATTTCTGGGATAAATTCAACTTGGAAGGGGAAAACTTCCCTTGGAAGCTAATTGGTGAAGTTCAAGAAGGAACAAACTGCTAAAGTTAAGGTTCCTACAAAATCAAGTTAATATGGTTGGGCGCTGTGGCTCACACCTGTAATCCCAGCACTTTGGGAGGCCGAGGTGGGTGGATCATCTGAGGTCAGGAGTTCAAGACAAGCCTGACCAACATGGTGAAACCCTGTCTCTACCAAAAACACACAAAAAATTAGCCGGGCATGGTGACATGCGCCTATAGTCCCAGGTACTCGGGAAGCTGAGGCAGGAGTTTGCTTGAACCCAGGAGGCAGAGGTTGTAGTGAGCCACATTCCACTGCATTCCAGCCAGAGCAACAGAGCAAGACTCCATCTAAAAACAAACAAACAAAAAATCAAGATAATATCATAGAATCAGAAAATAGGCCATCTTTCCCCCAATATATCATTTATAAAGAAACTGTGCATTGGTCTATCAAATACAAAAGGGTACTCTTGAGCTGAGAGATGCCTGTACTGATTTGATACAGTATTGAGTGAATCTGCTTGAATTCTCTCAGCTTCTCTTGTCTCCCAAATAAGGGCTGCTTGCTTCACTTCAGGTTTGGCAGAATTAATTGACTTCATGCAGTATCGCTTCCTGAAGTTGACGAGCTATTCCCAGGTCTCTGGCTACTTTCATTAATTCTGGATTCAGAAGACGTGCTACAACATAAGGCATTCAATCTGGCTTCCCTAACACATGCCAAAGGGGTCAAATGACACAATTCTGAAGAGAGGGGGTGTTAACCTCCATGGAGAGAATCTTGACCAATGTTAGACAAGAGACAAGTAATAAATTCTTCCTCTCTTCCTCCTTATTATTTGGCTAATTTGAGTCATAGTTTTCTCACATAAACTTTTGGAGATTTCTTGCAAGATCATGCTAGCACACCTGTTAAATGACCGGTGATGTCTCTTCCACTTCTCCCCATGAAATAGTGATTAGTGTGATAATGAATCATCTTTCTTTTATTATTACAACCCTGAGATTGCACTCCTCCCTTAATACTAGAACTAAACCCTGCCTCAGGCTTTTTTGTACACAATCCTTGTTAAGATAACGGTTACTACAATTATTCTAGATAAGGGACTGGAAACTATAGCCACGAACCAAATCTGGCATGCTGCCTGCTTTCCTCAAAATGTTTTATTGAACACAGCCATGCTCATTCATTAACATATGTTTGTGGCTGCTTTCTTGCTATAAGAGTAAAGCTGAGCAGTTGGGCCTGCAAAGCCTAAAATGTTCACTATCTGGCCTTTACATAAAAAGTTTGCTGACTCCTGTTCTAGTTTGTAAACCCTCAGTATTGGACTTTTGAAGTTAGGTTGTCTCCTGTCTAAAATCAGCAAACCTGTTGAAGGTGCCAGGTGAAGTGAATTAAACCCTTCCATGCAGTGACATCACAGTTACTTTAAAAATGTTCTTCTGTGAGTAGGGACTAATCTTTCTCTGCTAGAAAGATAAGACAAAGGGAGATCAAGTAGTCATGGTGTTTAATTGATATGGGGTAATGATAATTACATAATGATAGTGAAATAAAATAACTTCCTTTGAGGGCACTTGTATTAGTTTCCCATTGTCAAAAGAAATTATCATAAATTCAATAGCTTAAAAACAAAACAATTTATTATCTTTCAGTTCTGAAGGCCAGAAGTTCAACACAGGTCTCACTGGACAAAAATAAAAGTATCAGCAGGATTGCATTCCTTTTTAGTAATTCTAGAAGATAATCTGATTTCTTGCCTTTTTCAGAGGCTGCATACATTCCTTGGCTTGTAGCCCCTTTGTCTATCTTCAGATCCAACAACATAGTATCTCTCTGACTCTTCTTCCACAGTTGTGTCTCTTTCTCACCACAACTGGGAAACGTTCTTCACTTTTATAAAGTCTTTTTTGTTGTTGTTGTTATGTAAGGAACATATTGACAGATTCCAAGGATGAGAGTGTGGGTGTCTTTGGGAGTCCTTTATTCTTCCTGCATCATCTCAGAACACTTAATTACTGATTTACCAAATCCCAGAAGTCCTCTAAGGTAGATTTAAAGGAACTCTTACCTTATGTAGCTCTAGGGAAGACTGTGCTAAAAACAGGCCCAGGAGCTGCTTATAAGGAGACCAAATACATAACCTTGATAGGTCCCATTTGTTAAAGTCAGAGCCCTGATAAGGAAAGAGTATGACCGTTGTATATTAGTTTCCTATGGCTGCAATAACATATTACCACAAAGTGGGTGACTAAAAACAAATAAGCTTATTTTTTCCTAGTTCTAACAAGCAGAAGTCTAAAACTAAGGTATCAGTTAGGCCATGCTCCCTCTGAAGACTCTAGGGGAGAACTCTTCCTTGCCTTTTCCAGTTTAGGTGGCTCCTGATGTTCCTTGACTTGTGGCAGTATAACACCAATCTCTGCCTTCATTTTCCATTTTCACATGGTCTTCTCTATGTCTTCTCTTCTTTTTATAACAACGGCAGTCATTGGATTTAGGGTGGGCCTAGGATGGGATTTAGGGCCCACCCTAAATCCAGAATGATTTCTTCTTGAAATCTTTAATTATATCTGTGAAGATTCTATTTCCAAATAAAGTCACATTCTGAGGTTCTGGGTGCACATGAATTTTTGAGGGCACTATTCAACCATTAACCTGGGATGGAGAAATTTGTGTAGATAAGCCTGAGAATATTGCAAACCCCAGCAACCCCCAATTTCCTCAAACCCTTCTGGTCAGCAGAAGTACCTCTTTTACCATTTCTGGAGGAGAGCAGTTTCCCTTTTCTGGGTGACTGTGTAATGACTTCACCTAAAATAATTTCCTTGTATGATGATGTTTTTCCCCACAAGACCACCTCCAATATCATTACATCCAGGCAAACAACCAGAATCAGATCTCAGATCTCAGCACAGCCTAACACAGAAGCATAAATCTTCCTCCAGGATTAAATAAACTATCCTTGAAAGAATTAGAATACCTACCAAAGGAATTGAGGATATGACTAATATGGTCATTCACCAATGAAATGTGTTTAGAGTGGTTTTTAAGGACTTGAACTTGGGGGCTGCATAGAGGAGAGTTTATTTTTATGGGGGCACTTACTTATGATTTTGGATTTAGTGCTTTCGCAGGGACATTTGGATATGGTCCTAGTAGTAATTTGCTGGGATAGCCCCTTGAAGCCTAGACTAAAAAAAAGGCATAGAGTAAATAGAGATGTCAGAGTCTTTTGGTATAGTATTAAAGAAGGTATCAGGGGGATGATAATGTTAAAATGAATGTATTATGTTTGTTCTGTCAACTCACCTTTTGACTGTGTTCCCTAGGTGACTTCTGAGGAGACTGTCTTCACTTAACCTAATAAGAAATGCCCTAGAAAGGCAAATATTAACATATTTGAGAAGCCTGGTAGTAGTTGTCCTTTTTAAGGCCCTTGTTGACAGCAGGCGTTGATGGAAGAGAGCCAGGTTCCATAATATTCATGGATTGTAGAGGCCAGGTTGCAAAATTTAACCATCTGGCAATATGGGCTTAATTACCATAATAAACAGCAAGGCTGGAGTGGCAATGCAGGAGTCTATGGTAATGGCTAATATATCATGACGTTTCTAGGAGCAAAATAAGGTGGGAAGTTGACTGGGATGTTGTTTGCCTTGCGTGATCAGAAAAAAATTAAGAGCAGTTTAATTTTTTACAATCACCATCAAAATGGAAAATCACAGTATCTCATCAGGTTTTCAAATATAAGTCAGTTTGCAGATTCAGAATCTATTGATTAAAAAAGGAGTTAGTTGTCCCTGAAAAAGAATCCTGAAATGCTATAATAAGTACATATAGTAATTATAGAAGCATCTGTGATCATTTGCAGGAATGACTGTTTAGTTTTCAGGACTGTTAGATATAGGGTCAGAGCAGACATTAATACTGGGAAATTAAAAAAAAAAAAAGCAATTATGGTCCTCCAGTTAGAGGCAAGACATATGGAATTAAATAACTAGTTGATAGATGGAGTTTTAGCCCAAGTCTAATCTCACAGTAGATCTAGTGGGTATGCAGACATACCCAGTTATTTTCTCCAAATGTATAATTTGGACAGATATTCTTAGTAGCTGGAATAATACACATATTGGTTTTCTTACACTGTAGAGGCACATAGTAGGAAAGGAAAATGGAATCTCCTGAAACTGTCTTCCTCTGCCAATATTGTAATCAGAAGCAATACAGCATCTCTGAAGGAATTGCAGAGATTAGCACAATTAGACTTGAATGATGTAATGGTAGTGGTCACCAATACATTATTGTTGAGTTCCATTGTGTAGGTTTTGCAAAAAAACAAAATCGATTGAGGTTGGTAATAGTACATCACTATAAATATAACCAAGTGACAGTCCCAATCACAGCTGCCTAGCTGTTGATACTTTTATGGGTGTAGATCAACACAACCTATGGTACCTAATATGCAGTTATATATTTAGTGAAATCTTTTTTTCACATGGATGTGGGATGGACCCTGTAATCATCAACAGAGGAAAATGAAAGAAAGGACTGCAGTATAAATTCAGAATCTTTCTCCAGGACTATGTTATTTTTCCTGCTCTCGGTCTTAATATAATCCTCAGGAATCTTGATTGTCTGGACATTCTTTAGAAAGTATACCAGTTCACTTTTTGCCTATGTAATGCTAACTGGATCTGGTGAGCAGACCTGGCGAGTACCTTTATAACTCATAAGATTCATGTTTCAGTGGGTGGGAAGAAAATAGCACAAATATCCAGGGGCCTGTACCAGATATGAAGATTTTGAGAGTCTTAGTGTCTGGGGCATACAGAGCATCTCCTCTAAATTAAAGCGTAAGCAATTTTACTTCTCCTAAGAAAGTGTCACATCACTTGATGGGGCTTTTGGATTTGAATAATAGTTTATAATGTCCTTGAAATTACTGAACCAATTTTTATATCACCCAAAAGTCTGCCAGTTTTGAGTGAAACCCTAGAGAAAAAGCTGGTAGTGTTTGTCCCCTAAGTCAAAGATGCTTTGCAAGCTACTCTACCACTTGGGATGCATGATTTTATAGATCTGATAGAGCTTAACTCATCTGGTGGATAAAATGTTCTATTGGAAAGCCCTCTAGAGAAGTCATAGCAGTTACTATCCATTTTCAAAGCAACTCCTGACATGCTCCTGGGCCCTTGTTGAGACTGAACCATGGAACACTGAATGACTATGTAACCTGTGCTGTCCCTCATGAGTTACATCTTATATTCACTGAGTCATAAAATTGGGTGGGAGACATGGTATATTTAGGATATTAGCCTTGAGCTTTCAAAAGTTATTAGTGAATTAGATGTACATGGACCCCAGAATTCCATCTGTTGCAAAAATGCCTCCCTCTCAACCTACTTATATAGTCTCATGGGATTGGCAGGAAACACCTAAAACCAATTGACAGAGGAGGAAAGAAGTTATGCCTGCTCCATAGACAAGTCAGAGGATTGGTTGACATTAGCTGGTTACAGACTGTTGCTCAATTACATCTCTACTAAGGGCTAACCCTGAATGACACTGGTAAAGAAAATCATCAGTATGGGTAGAGTCAATAGCGGTATACTGTATTATGCATTTCATATGAATAATGACACAATACCTTAAAATTCAGAAAAATTTTCTTCCACTTGAAAATGTTAAAACTCTTCATTAAACAACTATTAGATCAAGTAGAAAATACAAATCAAAATAGGTGAACATATAAACATCAAAAATTGTGAGAGAGATATATATATCTGAATCTATGGAATATAATGAAAATAATTATCAAAAACAGTTTGTAGCCTTTAAATCATATATCAGTAGCATTATAAATTAAAATACATAAATCTAATGTGAAACATGGAAAGCTAGAAAAAAGATCGAGAAAACAAAGCAAAAGGAAGCATAACAGACATAAAGAGATAAGAGCAGAACTTCAGTTAGTTCTGATTTTAAGCTATGTTATAAATTAATGTTATAAATTAATCAACATACTAGTTCTTTGAATAGAACATAAACAAAATATGCAAACCAACATTCAACCTAATCAAGAAAAATAGGGAGAAAACAAAGTTACACAGAATAATATATGAAACAAGAGGAAATCATACTAAAACTAAGGACGTTTTTAAACTTTTGAGTTAAATTATTTTACACAGCGCTAAGCAAGTAGATATAAAAGCCTAGGTAAAATGGGTAATTCCAAAGGGAAATTGTTAACAGTGATATGGAGACAGAAATTTAAGAAAATGAGAAAGTTATTAAATTAGTACTCCTACCCAAAAGTATAAGACACAGATGACTTCATAATGGAATTTTACTGATTTTTCAAATATTAGATAATACCAATGCTATATAGACTGTTCTTAAAAAGGGATTGCCAAACTATGGCCAGTGGGACAAATATGGCCTGCCTGTTATTATTTTACAAAAAGCTTTATTGGAGATTGTGTAGTCTGCAAAGCCTAAAATATTTACTATTTGGCCTAGTACAGAAAAAGTGTACCAACCCCTGTTCTGAGTATAGTTTCAAAAAATAAAAAAATTTAAATTGTTTTTATAGAACAACTATAAGAGTGATAACTAAACCTAATAAAAGTTGCATAAAAAGAAAACTGGATTTATTGGGTATATTAATATCAATGGAAAAGGAGTGACATCAGCAAAGTGGCAGAATAGAAAGGGCTTTCATTCTCACAAACACACAGATTCAGCTACAATTCACACATAAATTCCCCTTTTGAGAAATGACAAAGTAATTGAAAAGTTTCTGAACCGCAGGAGAACATGAAACCAGATCATTAACACCAGTGAGGAGATTCAGGACACCTTCTTAGCAGAAACCTTGCTCCTGGTGCAGTGCCATATGATCAAGGAGAGATTTCCTGGGTTGCGGCTTCACCCAAGAGAGTTAAGAACTTTGTTCATGTGTTCAGTACCTCAATGTTTCCAAAGGGGCTCCCCAGAGAATTGACTTCTGTCTTGCCAGTCTTGGAGCACTGACAGCTCTGAAACAGCCTAGCTGCCTAGACAAGAACGGAGGCAGCAAATTGCGCTGATAAACACTTTTGACCCTCCCTGCCCTGCTGCTCAGCACAGAGGACAGATGAAAAATACCCTCTCTCAGCTTACCCCTTAAGTTGAAAAGTGGATCTGTGCATCCAGTGCCCCAACTTCTTTGGAGGTGCCAAAAAAACTAGCATAAATCTTACCAGTCCTGAAGCTCTGATGGGTCTGGAACATCTAGCTGCCTGGGGAGAACCAAGGTGGTGGCTTGAACTGGTAGATGCCATAGCTACCCCATTGGGGTCAGCACAGAGTGAGAAGATAAAAACCACAGATGCCTGTATCTCCATGGGAAAGGAAAGAGTAGATAGAAGTCCTCAGAATCTGTGTTTAGGCCAATTGGTGGGGAACTTCTCTATGAGGACATTTCAGGAAGACAGAGAGATGCCTGCTTTGTCTAATGGGCAGAAAGCAACATAGAGAGTCAAGGAAAATGAAGAATCAGGCAAAAAATGTTTAAACAAAGAATAAGATAATGGAAACCAACCATAATGAAATAGGTTTATATGACTTACCTGATAGAGAATTAAAATAACTCTCATAAAGAGACTCTCTGAGATCAAGAATGCAATTCATGAACAAAACTAGAATTTTCAGCAAAGAGAAAATATTTAAAAATACTAAACAGAAGGCATGGAGCTGAAGAACACAATAATAGAACTGAAAAAAAAACATCACTAGAGGGGTCAACAGCAGACTACATAAAGTAGAAGAAAGGATCAGTGAACCCAAAGACAGGTAACTAGAAATAATTCAGTCAGCAAAAGGAAAAAAGAATGAAGAACAGGGAAGAAGGCTTATGGGACTTATGGGGTAAAATTAAAGTGGGTCACTATGTGGATTATAGAAGATCCATAATGAGAAGAAGCATATCAAGGACCAGAAGGCTTATTTAAACAAATGATGAGAGGTAGGCATGGTCGCTTATGCCTGTATGCCCTGCACTTTGAGAGGCTGATGTGAGAGGATTGCTTGAGTCCAAGAGTTTGAGACCAGCCTGGACAACATGGCAAGACCCTGATTTTATGAAAAAGAAAAAAGATTTAATGATTGAAAGCCTCCCAAATCTGGAGAATGAAGTAGATATCCAAACCCAGGAAGCCCAAAGGACATCAAATAAAATGAACCCAAAGAAATCTACCTTCAGATATGTTATTATCAGATTGTCAGAAGTCAAGGACAAAGAAAGGATTTTAAAAGCAGTAAGAAAAGTGGATTGTCACATGCAAGGGAATCTTTATAAGATTATCCACAGAGTTTTTAGCAGAAATATTGCAGGACAGAAAGGAGTGGTATAATATATTCACAGGCTAAAAGAAAAAAAAATACTGTCCATCAAGAATAGTATACTTAGCAAAACTGTCCTTCAAAAATGTAAGAGAGATAAAACCTTTCCCAGACAATCAAAAGCTGAGGAAGTTTACCACCACTAGATCTGACTCGCAAGAAATGCTAAAGAGTTCTTCAAAAACAAAAGGGAAGCAAGATGGCTGTTGTATTAGTCCATTCTCACACTGCTAGAAAGACACTATCTGAGACTGGATAATTTATAAACAAAAGAGGTTTAATTGACTCACAGTTCCACATGGCTGGAGAGGCCTTAGGAAACTTACAATCATGGCACAAGGCAAAGAGGAAGCAAGGCATGTCTTACATGGCAACAGGTGAGAGAGCAAGCAAAGGGGAAGTGCCACACTTTAAAACCATCAGATCTCATGAGAACTCCCACATTATCCAGAGAACAGCAAGGGATTATTGACCCCATGATCCAGTCGCCTCCCACCAGTTCCCACCCTTGACACATGGTGATTACAATTTGAGATGAGATTTGGGTGGGGACACAGAGCCAAACTATATCAGCTTTCTTAGTCCATTTTCTGTTGATTGTAATAGAATGCTTAAAACTGAGAAATTCATAAAGAAAAGGAATTTATCTATTACATTTATGAATGCTGGGAAGTCTGAGGTCTAGGGAAGGCATTGGTGAAAACTTTCTTGCTGATAGGACTCTGTGGTGTCCTGAGGGGCTGCAGGGCATCACATGGTGAGGGAGCAGAGTGTGCTAATATTCTAGCTCAGGTCTTTCTTCTCTTACACAGCCACTAGTTCCCCTCCCATGAAGGGGAACTAGTTAATGAATCCCCTCTCAATTCATTAACCCGTTAATTCATTCATTAGGGCAGATCTTTCATGATTGAGTTACCTCTTACAGGCCCCACTTGTCAATACTGCTGCATTGGAGATTAAATTTCAATATGAGTTCTTTTTTTTTTTTTTTTTTTTTTTTTTTTTTGAGACGGAGTCTCGCTCTGTTGCCCAGGCTGGAGTGCAGTGGCGTAATCTTGGCTCACTGCAAACTCTGCCTCCCGGGTTCACGCCATTCTCCTGCCTCAGCCTCCTGAGTAGCTGGAACTATAGGCACCCGCCACCATACCCAGCTAATTTTTTTGTATTTTTAGTAGAGATGGGGTTTCACCACGTTAGGCAGGATGATCTCGATCTCCTGACCTCGTGATCTGCCCGCCTCTCAGTATGAGTTCTTGAGGAGACATTCAAACCATAGCAATGGTGAAGTAAGACTCTTCAGTGAGAGTCACCCTATACAACTCACCATAATGTAGAATCAGTGGGAGTGCTAAGCTTGTTTTCCTGCAACTATATGGTCCCATCTGGGGTTGATGGCTCATCAGGAATTAGATTAGTGACAGATCATCAGGAATTAGATTCTCATAAGGAGCATGCAACCTAGATCCCTTGCATGTGTGCTTTACAATAGGGTTCGCACTCCTATGAGAATCTAATACTGCAGCTGATCTGACAGGAGGTGGAGCTCTGGTGGTAATGTGAGTGACAGAGATCAGCTGTAAATACAGATGACTCTTCATTTGCTCACCTGCTATTCACCTCCTGCTGTGTGGTTTGGTTCCTAACAGGCCACAGACTGGTACTGTGGCCAGGGTTTGGGGAGCCCTGCTCTAGACCACCCTGGTGTCATGAAAATCCACAACAGCATCCAATGGGCTCAAGTTCCAGTCTGCATTACCACTGGTTAACTACAGTGGCCTCAAGCTCCCAGCAATCCTCAGTGGCAGGCAGGCTATAGCTACTAAAGGCCTTAGCATGTCCAAGTGCCAGACAGAAACCCATGGCTGTGGTGGAATGAACTTGGATTCTGGCCTGCATCACCACTGGCCAACTACAGTGCCCTTAGGCCCTGAATAAACCTCAGTGGCAGGCAGGTTATAGCTGCTGTGGGCCTTAGGCATGGCCTGGTGCCATGCTCATCTTAGTAGCAGTAGACTTTGGGTATAAGTTCAGCAGCCGAAGGATAACTCCTGCCTCCCTTTTTCCAACACCAGGCAGCACAGCACACAGAGAGAAATCATTCACTTGGTGAAGGAAAGGAAGTATAAGCATAGAGTTTTGCTGTAGAACCCAGTATAGTGCCCACCACAGTAAAACTCAACATCTGGCAGATCCCTCCCCACCACAGCTCCTGACACTGGACTGGTATGCACAGGCAGAGCCTCTAGACCTGCCCTGGTATCAATTAGGAACCCATGGACCCCAGCAAAGCAGACTCAGGACCCAACCCACATCACTTCTTGCCTACTGCAGCAGCCTTGAGACCCGATAAACCTTAGTTGCAGTGCTTAATATCACTAATCATTAGGGAGATCCAAATCAAAGCCACAATAAGATACCATCTCACACCAGTAAGAATGGCTATTACTACAATTTTTAAAAAACAACAGATGCCTGCAAAGTTGGAGAGAATAGGGAACACTGGTACACTGCTGGTGGGAATGTAAATTAGTTAAGCCATTGTGGACGGCAATCTAGAGGTTTTCCAAAGAACTGAAAGCAGAGCTACCATTTGATCCAGCAGTCTCATTGCTGGGTATATAGCCAAAGAAATATAAATTGTTCTACCATAAAGACACATGCATGTGTATGTTCATTGCAGTACTATTCACAATAGCAAAAACACGGAATCAGCCTAACTGCCCATCAGTGGTGGACTGGATGAAGAAAATGTGCTACATATACACCATGGAATACTACACAGCTATTTTAAAAAATGAAGTCATGGCCTTTGCAGCACATGGAGGGAGCTGGAGGCCATTATCCTAACCGAATTAACACAGGAACAGAAAACCAAATACTCCATGTGCTCCTTGTAAGTGGGAGCTAAACATTGTGTACACACAGACACAAAGAAGGGAACAGTAGACACCGGTACCTGTTTTAGGGTGGAAGGTGGGAGGAGGGTGAGGACTGAAAAACTACCTATCAAGTATTATGCTAATTACCTGGGTGACAAAACTATTTGTACACCAAACCCCTATAACGTGCAATTTCCCCATATATGTACCAAACCTGCACACATACCCTTTAAACCTAAAATAAAAGTTGAAAAGAATAAAAAAGTGTTGGTTTTTTGAAAATATAAACAAAATTGGCAAACTTTTAGCTAGACTAAGAAAAAAGAATGAAGACCAAATAAATAAAATCAGAGATGAAAAAAGTTACATCTGATACCACAGAAATGCAAAAGATTGGCAGACTGTTATGAACAATTTTATGCTAACAGATTGGAAAGCCTAGAAGAAATAGATAAATACCTGCATACCAAAATGAGGTAAGGACACAATAAAAAAGAAAACTACAGGCAAATATTCCTGATGAACATAGATACAAAATGTTTAACAAAATACTCAACCGAATTCAACAGCACATTAAAAAGATCATTCATTATGACCAAGTGAGATTTATTGCAGGAATACAAAGATGGTTCAACATATTCAAATCAATAAACATAATACATCATATTAACAGAATGAAGGACAGAAACCATACGGTTATTTTAATACATGGAGAAAAGGCATATGACAAAAATCATCATTCCTTTATGATTAAAATTTTCAGTAAACTAGATAGAAGGATTGTACCCCAACACAATAAGGGCCACAATTGACAGACCTACAACTAACATCATACTGAACGGAAAAAAGTTAAACCCTTATTTTCTGACATCCGGAACAAGGTAAGGATGTCCACTCTTGCCAGTCCTATACAACATAGTACTGGAAGTCCTAACCAGAGCAACTAGGGAAGTGAAAGAAATATAAGGCATCCACATTTGATAGGAGGAAGTTAAATTATCCCTTTT
Source organism: Chlorocebus sabaeus (assembly GCF_047675955.1). Taxonomy (NCBI): domain Eukaryota; kingdom Metazoa; phylum Chordata; class Mammalia; order Primates; family Cercopithecidae; genus Chlorocebus; species Chlorocebus sabaeus. The sequence continues at coordinate 40,758,602 of NC_132925.1, forward strand.
TGCTGATGACATGATTTTATATATAGAAATCCCTAAATACTCCACTAAAAGACTTTTAGAATTTATAAATGAGTTAGGTTGCAGGTTAGTAGTATATGTATATGCTAATAGTAAATTATCTTTGAAAGAAATAAACAATTCTATTTACCATATCCATTAAAAAAAACTGGACATAAATTTAACTAAGGAGCTGAAAGGTGTCTACACTGGAAATTATAAAACATTGATAAGAGAGGTTGAAGAAGACACATAAATGGAAGCTATTCCATATTCATGGATTAGGAGGATTAATATAGTATATTTACCACTCAATGTGATCTATAGATTCAATACACTTTCTATCAAAATACCAATACCATTCTTCACAGAAATAGAAAAAACATCACAAAGTTTGTACAGAACCATAAGAGACTCTAAGTAACCAAAGCAGTCTTGACCAACAAGAGCAAAGCTGGAGGCATCACATTACCTGACTTCAAAGTACACCACAATGCTATAGTAACCAAAACAGCATGGTGCTGGCATAAAAACAGACACATAGGCTGATGGAACGTGTTAGAGAGCCCAACATAAAAATCCACACATTTACAGCCAATTGATTTTTGAATGTGCCAAAAACATGCAATAAAGAAAGGAAAGTCTCCTTAATAAATAATATTGGGAAAACTGTATATGCACATGTGGAAGAATGACATGAGACACTCATTTCTCACTATATTAAAAAATTGAAATAGATTAAATAATTAAGTGTAATTCCTCAAACTTCTATGAACCTACTTGAAGAAAACACAGGGGAAATGCTTCATGACATGGGTATGGGCAAGGAGTTTCTTGAATAAGAGCTCAAGAGCACAGGCAACAAAATTAAAGTAGACAAATGGGATTATATCAAACACAAAAATGTTTGCATAGCAAAGGAAACAACAGAGTGAAAAGACAATCTACAAGAGAAATGTTAGTTATAGAAAAATAAATGTGTTCTTACTCATACTGGAGGGCTAAACAAAAATTGAGCTTGTAGAATTAAAGTAGCATTGTGGTTATTAGAAATTAGGAACAGTAGAAGGCAAGGGGAAGAAAGAGAGAAGTTGGTTAATGGATACAAAATTACAGCTATATGGAAGGAATGAGTTTTAGCATTCTGTAGCACTATAGGTTGAATATGATTAAAAATTATTTAGTGTATATTTATAAAAGCTCAAAGAGAAGATTTTGAATGTTCATAACACAAATAAATGATGAATATTCAAGGTGATGGATATGCTAATTATTGTGATTTGGTCATTACACATTGTTTAAATGTAAAAAAACTCTCTCAAAAACATGTACAATTTTTATATGTCAACTAAAAAGAAAAACAATGACACATGTCGAATTTTAAAAATCCCTATGAGAGGGGTACTATTTCACATGAAACAATTATGGCAGAATATGAATTAACTTACCCAAGATCATGTTGCTGGTAATTATCAGAATTAGTGTTCAAACCTAGACTGTATCGCAGTCAATGCTCTTAACAATCACACTATAAGAACAGATATAATATACAGTTACTTACCTGGAGAATATAAATTCTATTTTTATTCCGAGTTCTGAATCAAAATGGTAATTCAAAGGCAATGAGAACATTAACCTCATCACCATCAATTAGGCTCAAAAGAAAATGGTACATATTCTATTGCAGCCAGTCAGGATTAATTCTCAAATTTATGAAACCTGAAGAGGGAGGACAATGCAAAGGAAACCGTACTTAGTAGCAGAACAGTTATTACTACAAGCAGACTTCAAAGTATTTTAAACAAACCATCACTTGTGCTGAAAGTGACAATAAAAGACTTGGAAAAAAAAGACCACCTACAGAATGAGAGGAAATACTTGTCAACCATACATTCAAGAATATAAGGGACTCAAACAACTCACCATAAAAAACCAAACAACCCAATTGAAAAATGGACAAAATATTTAAATAGACATTTTTCAAAAGAAGACATATTATAAATAGCCAATGAGTATATGGTGAAATGCTCAACATCACTCATCATCAGGGGAATGCAAATCAAAACCACAGTGAGCTATCACCTCACCCCATTTAGAACTGGCATTATCAAAAAGACAAAAGATAATAAGTACTGGTGAAGATATGGAGAGAAGGTAATGAAAATTAGTACAACCATTTTAGAAAATAGTATGGAGATTGCTCAAATTAAAAATAGAACTACCATATAATCCAGCAATACCACTACTGAGTATATAACTAAATGAATTGCGGTCAATATATCCAAGAGATATCTGCATTCCCATGTTCATCACAACATTATTCACAATGGCCAAGATATGGAATCAATGTAATTATCCACCATTGGATAAATAGATAAAGAAAATATGATGTATATTCACAATGGAATACTATTCAGCCATATAAAATAATAAAATCTTCTCATTTGAGACAACATGGATGAACCTGGAGGACACTACATTAAGGGCAATAAGCCAGAAGCAGAAAGACAAATTCCATATCATCTCACTCGTATGTGGAATTTTAAAAAATCGATTACAATGAAATAGAGAGAGGAAAGGTACTTACCGACAGCTGAGGTGGTTAATGACGAGGAATGGATGAGGACAGGTTGGTCAAAGTATAACATAATTACAGTTATGTAGCAGGAATAAATTTTAAGAGATCTAATGTATTACAAGGTGATTATAGTTAATTATATATTATACTGTTGAAAAACGTAGAGAGTAGATGTTATGTGATCTTATCACAAAATGATAACTATGTGAGGTAATGTTTTTGTTAACTATAACAAGTTTAACCATTCCACAATGTATATATATTTCAAAATACTGTGTTATATGTGATAAAAACATACAATGTTATCTGTCAATATAAAAGAAATAAATTTTTTAAAGACTGAAAAAATACCGAAATTGAAAGAAAAGGATGTTAAATAGCAATGCAATAGCAGAAGGAAGTGTGAAACTTAGGCCAGGCATGGTAGCTCAGGTCTGTAATCCCAGCATTTGGGAGGCCAAGCCGGGCAGATCACTTGAGGTTGGGAGTTCAAGACTAGCCTGACCAACATGGAGAAACCCCATCTCTACTAAAAATACAAAATTAGCTGGGCACGGTGGCCCATGCCTGTAATCCCAGCTACTTGGGAGGCTGAGGCAGGAGAATTGCTTCAACCTGGGAGGCAGAGGTTGCAGTGAACTGAGATCATGCCGTTGCACACCAGCTTGGGCAACAAGAGTGAAACTCTGTCTCAAAAAGAAAAAAGTGTAAAACTTACTGATAAGGGTAAATATACAAGCAAATTCAGAATACTGTAGCATAATGATGATGGGTGCATCACTTAATTCTATTAGGATGGTGCAAAAGTAATTGCAGTAAAGTAATTCAAAGGACACAACTATTAAAAATAGCTATAACTGAAAATTATGTTAGAAGATACACAATATAAGTAGATGAAAATTGTGACAACAATACTATAAAGTATGTGTCAGGGGAAGATACGTTTAAGTGTAGAGTTTTGGTATACTATTGAACTTAAGGTGTTATCAGCTTAAAATAGAGCATTAGATTTTATGTAAGTCCTAAGGTAACCATACACACAATGAATGCCTATGAAGTTACACAAAATAAAAAGAAATCAAAGCATATCAATAAACAAACATAAAGGAAGACAGCAAGAGAGGAAAAGACAGACAAAAGAATTATAAGGCAAACAGAAAACAACTAATGAAATGGCAAATCATTCCGTCGATAATTATTTTAAATGTTAATGAATTGATCTCCCCAATCAAAAGACACAAAGTATCTGAATTGATTTAGAAAAATAAAAAATAAAAAACAAGACCCAACCATATGCTGTCTACAGTAAACTCCCTTTCCATTTAAGGATATATAAAGACTGAAAAAGATGTTTCATGCAAATGATAATTTATGCAAATAGTAAACAAAAATGAGGAGGGATGGCTATTATTATGGGAGACACCATAGACTTTAAGTTAAAAAATATCATGAGATGAAGAAGGACAATGAAAAGGTCTATATACCAAGAAGAAAATAATGATTACAAATATATACATATCTGATGTCAGAGCACCTAAATATATAAGGCAAATATTGTCAGAACTGAAGGGAGAAATAGAGAGCAATACAATCACAGTAAGAGGCTTCAGTACTCCGCTTTCAATAATAGACAGATTATCCAGATATATTAAAAGGAATCAGAGGGCTTCAATAGCACCATAGACCAAATGGACTTAACATATATACAGAACTTTCCACCCAACAGGAGCAAGATATACATTTTTCTCAAGCACAAATGTAATATTCTCCAGAATAGATAACATGTTAGGCCATGAAACAAACCTTAATACATTTAAGAAGATTGAAATGATACCAAGTATCCTTTCTGACCACAATGTAATAAAACTAGAAATCAATAGTGGAAGAAAACTCCAAAATGTACAAATATATAGAAATTAAGCAATACATCCCTAAACAATCATTGCCTCAATAAGAAATCAAAAAAGAAATTAGAAAATGTCTTGAGACAAACAAAAATGGAAACACACTCTACCAAAAATTATGGGATGCAGAAAAAGCAGTAGTAAGAGGGAAGTTCTAGCAATAAATGCTTACATTAAAAAATAAGAAAGACCTGCAAACATACAACTTTACCTCAAGGAACTAGAAAAGGAAGAGCAAACTAAGCACAAATGTAGAAGAAATAAGGAAATAAAGATTAGAGCAGAAATAAATGAAAAAGATAAAAAAGAAAATCAATGAAACAGAGTTATTATTTGAAAAGATCAACAAAATTGACAAACTCAGCTACACTAAGTAAAAAAGATTTAAAACTCAAATAAATAAAATTAGAAATGAAAGGAGAGATTTACAACTGATGCCACAGAAATAAGGATCATAAGAGACTAATAAGAACAGTTATATACCAACAAACTGTATAATCTAGAAGGATTGAGTAAATTTTTGGAAACATAAAACCTGCCAAGACAAACCATGAAGAAATAGAAAGTCTAAGAACTAGATAGAGATTGAATCAGTAATGGAAAACCTTTTAATGAAGAAAAGCTCAGGATGGCTTCACTAGTGAATTCTACCGAAAATTTGAAGAATTAACATCGATCCTCAAATTAAAAAAAAAAACAAAAACCTGAAGAGGGAAAACATTATCATCAGTATTCCCCTGACACCAAAACTAGTCAAATATACCACAAGAAAATAAAACTACCAGGTGAATATTCATGATGAAATAGATGCAAAAATCCTCAACAAAATACTGGCAAACTGAATCCAAAAGCACATTAAAATAATCATGCATCATGATCAAGTGGGATTTATCTCTGAAGTGCAAGGATGGTTCAACACATAATAATAACACTTTCTGATTTTAAGCTAAATTACAAGGCTACAATAATTAATATGTATGACAATAGCATAAAAACAGACATATAGACCAATGGAACAGAATAGAGAGCCCCGAAATAATCCACACATATGTGGTCAACTGATCTTTGACAAGGGTGCCAAGAATACACAGTGTAGGAAGGATAATATTTTAAACAAATGGTATTGAGAAAACTGGATATCCACATGTAAAAGAATGTAATTAGACCTTTTTCCTACATCATACTGAAAACATCAATTCAAAATGGATTAAAGACTTAAACATAAGACCTTAAACTCTGAAATAAACATAAGACCTTAAACTCTGAAATATGTAGAAAAAACATAGAAGAAAAGCTTCATGACACTGGTTTTGACAATGTCATGGCTCTATAAACATGACACTGAAAGTAACTACAGTGAAAACAAAAATAAACATGTAGGACAATGTCAAACTAAAAAGCTTCTGCATAGCAAAAGAAACAATCAACAGTGTGAAAATACAATGTAGAGAATAGGAGAAAAATTTTGCAAGCCATATATCTGTAAAGGATTAATCTGCAAAATACATAATAAACTCATACAACTCAGTAGTAAAAAAAAAAAAAAAAAAAAAAAAAAAATTCTAGTAACCCGATTTTAAAATGGGCTTAGGTCTTAAATAGACATTTCTCCAATGTCTGTACTATAAAGTATGTGTCAGGGGAAGAGAAGTTTAAGTATAGAGTTTTGGTATAGTATTGAACTTAAGGTGTTATCAGCTTAAAATAGAGCATTAGCTTTTATGTAAGTCCTAAGGTAACCACACACACAAAGAATGCCTAAGATCAGGTATATGGAAAAGTGCTTAATGTTACTAATCATTAGAGAAATGCAAATCAAAACCAAGAATAGATATTAGGATGGATGTATATATATTTTAGACCAAATGACACCTTTTGACAAAGATGTGATGATATTGGAACACTTGTATGGTGGGACTGCAAAATGGTTCAGCTACTATGGAAAACTGTGGAGGGTCCTCAAGAAATTAAAAATAGAACTACCTGTATAATACAGCAATCCCACTTCTGGATATTTATACAAAAGAATTGAAATCAAGATCTCAAAGAGAAATAAATCATAATACTTTTGGCAATAGCCAATATGTGGAAATGGCCTAAATAGCCATTGGCAGATGAATAAATAACATGTGGTTACCCAGCCCTTATTAGGGATGGAGAGTATTCCCTCATATACCTATAATACACATAGTATTTCTACAATGGGATGCTTTTCAGCCTTAATAAATAAGGAAATTTTATAATATGTGACAACATGGATGAACCTGAAGGATATTATGTGAAGTGAAATGACCAGTCATAGAAAAATAAATTCTTCACTATTCAACTTATATCAGGTATCTAAAATAGTCATATATATATAGAATCAAAGAGTGTAATGGTGGCTGATGGACTGGGAGAGGTTGAAATGCAGAGACAGTAATCAATGAACTTAAAGTTTCAGTCAAGCAAGCTTGATTGATGTATAAACTTTAGAAATCTGCTGTGTAACATTGTATCTAGAGTCAACAGTAATGTACTACATATTTATAAATTTGTTAATAGGGTAGATCTCATGTTCAGTGTTCTTACTACAATAAAATAAAATATTAATGGAAAAACCTTGAATAAAATATTAGGAGACAGAAACCCACCAGCACATTAAAAAATAATTCATTATGACAAGTGGTGTTTTACCCCAGGGATGCAAGGATAGATACTATTACAAAATCCGTCAATATAATTTATATTGCTAATAGGTCTAAGAAAAAATGATTATCTTTATTGATGCTGAAAAAGTCTTTGAATAACATTCAGCATCCATTATATTTCCAGTTTTGATAATCAGATCAGTCCTTCCACTGGGAGAATTCTATACTCTACAAAAATATAATTTGAAACATGTCATCAAATTATTTTCAACAAGCAAAATTTGCAACAATTCATCAACATCGAATCTTCACTAAGGAAAAACCTAAAAGACTTGTTTAAGAAAATGGAAATGATCTATTATATAAGAACAGAGATGAAGAAAAGAATAAAGAACCACAAACATGCGTTAAGCCAAGGAAATGTTTTATAAAAATAATGACTTCTTGGAGTGTAATATATTGAGAATTATGATACAAGTTGGGATGATGTTCACTAAATTTAATTGGCAATGTCTTTGTGATGGTTAATTTTACACATCAAGCTGACTGGATTAAGGAATACTCAGAGAGTTGGTAAAACATTATTTTTAGTGTGTCTGTGAGAGTGTTTCCAGAATAAATGACCATTTGCATTAGTAGACTGAGTGAAGAATATCTGCCCTCATCAGTGTGAGTAGACATTATCCAGTTTATTGAGGTTAGTATAGAACAAGAAAGACGAAAGGTGAATTTGCTCTCTCTACTGGAACTGGGACATCTATCCTTTCCTGCTCTTGAATATCAGCTCAATGTTCTCAGGACTTCAGACTCTTCTTACAACAGGCCCCTCCCACTTTTCTGGTTCTCAGGCCTTCAAACACAGACTAAATTACAATCCCAACTTTCCTACTTCGTCAGCTTATAGAGAACATATTGTGAAACTTCTAATCCTGCATAATTACATGAACCAATTTGCATAATAAATTCCTTCTTATATACCTATGCAGCTATATATCCTATTGATTCTGTTTCTCTGGAGAACCCTAATACAGTCCTTATAATTTCCAGAAAGTAGCACAAGTACTAATTTACATTATAATTTGATAAGTCATGAAAAATTTTTATTCTGGTCGGTAATACGAAAAGAATAATAAATGTATGTATAATGGATAAGTTAATAGAGTGGAAAATTAGGATAAAAAAAAAATTACTAACCAACCCCATTCCCAAAAAAAGGGAGGACACATTAAACAAATGGGATTTGTATTTACAAGATAAGTAGGTAGCTTTGTTCTAAAATATGTCAGCAATTATATTAAATGTAAACTGACTAAATAGGCTAATTACCAGACAATAATTTGCAAGCTGCTAAAACAACAATATGCAGTTACAAGAGATACACTTTAAACTTACAGCTGTAGAAAAGTTTAATGCAAAACTACAAAAGGATATAATATGTAAACCATAACCAAAGAAAACTTGTGTAACTATACTAATATCAGAGAATATAGACTTTAAGGCAAAAACTTTTTTAAGGATGATATTTTATAATAGAAACTGGCTAATTCAGCTGAAGATGTAATAATCCTAAATGTGTATATGTCTAATGATGACATAGACATATAGTATACAGGTAGTGCTTACTTTGCATGGTACCATGTTAACTAAAACATGTGCTTATCTGAATTGTGTTTTCATTTTGCATGGAATCATGATGTATGTGTATGTATTATTTGATAGAACTAAAAAATATATTAAAAAATGGACAGAACTAAAATGAAAAACACTCAAATCTACAATTGCAGTTGGAGATTTTAACAAACCTCTTCCAGTCACTGAGAAAACAAGCAAAGAAATAATTAGGATAAAGAAAACTAAAACCACACGATTAACAACTTAACCAAGTTGACACATATAATACATTATGTATATAGTACTGGCAGACCACACATTATTTTCAAGTGCTCATAGAGTATTTACCAAAGTTGTATGCTTGCTGAACCAAAAAACATGCGAATATATTTCAGAGGATTAAAATAATAAACAATACATTCTCTAACCACAAGAGAATCTAGCAAGATTATCAATAAGAAAAAGATAAACGAAAAATCCACCAATTGTTTAGTCATTAAGTAGTACACTTCTGAATAGCTTCTATATCATAAGTCAGTATAAAAATTAGAATATATTTTAAACAAAATTGCAATAACAATATGACATATCAAAAACTTGTGGAGTGTAGCTAAAGCTGTGCCTCCAGGAAAATTTATAGTTTATATTGCATTTATTAAAAAGTAAAGATAAATTGAAAATCAATGATCTTAGTATCCAACCCAGTAAGTCAGATAAATAGTGAATTAAACTCAAAGAAAGTAGTAGAAAGATAACAATAAAGTTATAATGGTTAATTTTATGTGTCAACTTGACTGGACCTTCAGGTGACCAAATATTTGGTCAAACATCATTCTAAAGGTTTAGGTGAGGATGTTTTGGTTGAGATGAATATTTAAATCTGTAGACTGAGTAAAGCAGATTGCCATTCCTAATGCGGGTGGGTCTCATCAATCAGCTGAAGGCCTGAATAGAACAAAAAGGCTAACCCTCTTTGAAGTAAGAGAGAATTCTTCCTGCCTGACTGCTTTTGAACTGAAACATCAGCTTTTTTCTGCCTTTGGACTCTAACTGAAACATCGGTTCTTCCTGGTTCTTGAGCCTGCTGACCTTCAGACTGGAACTATACCATTGGTTCTCCTGGTTCTCAGGTCTTCAGACTCAGACTGGAACACTATCAGCTCTCCTGGATCTCCTGCTTGCCAACTCACCCTGCAGATCTTGGAACTTGTCAGCCTTCATAATCACGTGAGCCAATTCCTCATAATAAATATGTTTCTCTATACATAGAAAAACATCTATTGGTTCTAATTTTTCAGAGAACCCTAATTCAAAACATGAGAGCAGAAATTAAAAAGAATAGAAAACAAAAAATTTAGTACATTAGCAAAAGCAATTCTTTGAAAATACTAACAAAATTGATGTATCTCTGGCAAATCTGATCAAGAATGAAAGAGAAGGCACAAAAAAATCACAATCAAGTTAAGCTCCCCCTAGGAGTACAGTTTAACTTTTCAGAGTCAGTCAATGCAATTCACAGAAATAAGGAGAAAAATATATGCTAATAAAAATAGATAATAAGAAGCATTTAATAAAATTTACCTTCTCTTCATTATAAAAATCTCTTGGTACACTAGGAAAAGAAAGGAATTTCATTAATATGAAAATTTTGTTAATTTTCCCAAAGCTATGAAAACATCTTCCTTAATGATGCATTAATATAAGTTTTACTCCTGAAATGAGAAATGAGACAAAGATGGCTATGATTTATCTCTTTAATTTAACATTGTACAGCTATTCACAATATTGATCATTAGATGAGAAGGAATTAGAACTCATAGACATTTAGTGAAAATGAAAACATGCAGTGGTTGGTATAACCACTTTGGAAAACTGCTTGGCAGTATCAAAGTTAAACATACTAATATCCTATGGATCAATATACATTTAACAGAAATGCATATAGGTATTTACCAAAAGATATGTACAAGGTTGTTCATGGTAGTATTACTACATCAACTGTAAAATGAATAAATTAATTTGTGGTAGTGCCATAGCCAAACAATGAAATGCTATTTTAATAATGAAATTAAATTAACTAATAATACAAATATAATAGAAATAGAAACAAGAAAGAGAGCAATATGTATTGTATAATTCTACCTGCCTAATTCAAAACAGGTAACAGTAGCCTACAGTGGTAGAAGTCAGGATAGTGGTTATTTTTAGAGAGGAGAGTGGGAATATTAACTAGGTAAGAGTATGAAATAGGCTTCTGAATGGCTTGTGTTTTTTTTCTTGTATTACTTGTCCTTCTATTGTATTTTTTAATGTGGATTGTAGTTTCATGGGTATGTTTACTTCATCAGAATTCATTAAATATACATCTATAATCTGTGTACATTATATATATTTCAACAAAAATATTTATCTTAAAATTAAACACCTATTCCTAATAAAAGAAATTTATAACATATAAATCAATATATACTTCTTTAAATCTCTCTCTGTCTCTCTTTCTATGCCCTCACCCTCCCTCCCCAGAATTCAGGATCTTATTTAATGGGGAAATACTAGAGGCATAGCCACTAAAGTCAGGAAGAAGGCAAGGGTGCTCAACCTCTCCACTATTTTTAATATGCTAGGATGATTTTTAGCAAAGCAGTTAGACAAATACAAACAATTAGAGACATAAAAATTGGAAAAAATAAAGTAGTCTCTATTTTACATTATATGATAATATATCTGGAACGGCAAAGAGAATCAACCTTAAAATGAATACAAACAAAAGAATTTAGAAGGGTGTATACTAAAATCTAGTAATAGAAATAATACCCTATTAGAAAAGGTAATGAAGAGAAGAACTCACATAAAATAGCAGTAAGAAAGTTAAAATAACTAGGTATAAAATTAGCAAGAAAATGAGTATGTGGAAGACTTTCAAACTTCCTAATAATGTAAAAGTATACTTGAATAAATAAAAGGTGGTATACTTTGCTCTTGAATAAGGTGGCTCAATATTTTTTCTTCTACTTTCTGAGATTTACTTTTTTCTTTACTTTTCAAAGTCAAATGCTTATGTAATTAAAACATTTTCAGTTTTTCTTCTCTACATACATATTTACAAAACCATAAAACTTCCTCTTAAGATATATCTGTGTCTTATGAGGCATTTTTGTTCAGTTCTGTTTTATACATTTCATTATGATTTCTTCTTTGCTAATTAATTACCTACAGATATATTTTTTAGTTTTCAAAATATTTTTGTCATGACTTCTAATTTTATTTTACTGTGATTAGAATATAATATCTACAATTTCGATTTTTTGGTATTTAACAATTAATTTGTTATTCACCAAATACCTATTTTTTTCAGACACTAGTGTAGGTTCTAATGATATCATGGTGAAGAAGTAACCCTACTTCTTTGCCTTTATGGTACTTACTTCTATTGTGATATACATTTTCTCTTTAAAAAATATGTATATATAATTTGTGGTTTGGGCATTGTTCCTGTTTTGGTGTGGGCAAATATTATTGCAGAGTGCTCTTATTTTTGTCTTGGTTCCTCATGGTCACAGAGTGGCCTTGTCTAATGTCTCCTGGATGTCAGGGGGGTTGCTTTTCTCTTTTCTAATTCTCTAACTGATTCTAATATCATGTTTTCTAAATCATAATCTTGTATACTTATCTCAACAATTTATGGTGTTTTTGAGGTTCAGTCTGTTATATTTTGTGATTTACTGGGGCTATTGCTAGCAATGTTTTATAAGCAAAGCAACTTTTATCTTTCAGATATTTACTTTAAGACAATGTAATAGTGTTTTAGGATATTATTTTATTAAATCTTGGGGCTCAACTTTAGAAAGATTATATTATTTATTTTATTGCATAAGTTATATTTTCCAAACTTTTTAGGCTAATGAATCTCCTTGCCAATATCTCCTTGCCAAGAGTCTCATACACTCAATAAAATTGGTTTTACTGGCTGGGCACAGTGTCTCATGCCTATACTCCCAGCACTTTGGGCGGCCAAGAGGGGCAGATCACCTGAGGTCAGGAGTTCAAAACCAGCCTGGCCAACATGGTGAAACCCTCATCTCTACTAAAAATACAAAAATTAGCCAGGTGTGGTGGCAGATGCCTGTAATCTCAGCTATTCAGGAGGCTGAGGCACAGAATCTCTTGAACCCAGGAGGTGGAGGTTGCAGTGAGCAAAGATCATGCCACTGCACCCCAGCCTGGGCAACAGAGTAAGACTCTGTCCTCTGTCTCAAAAAAAAAAAAAAAAAAAAGAAGAAGAAGAAGAAGAAGAAAGAAAAGAAATTGGTTTCATTGTTCATCATGTTCTCTTGTATGTAAAAAAAATCAATTTGAAGTTAAAACGTATCTTAGTACAGTCACATCTATTTTATTTTAAGAAATATTACCCAAGTATGTATTTAGTTTTGACATTTTCACTTAGCAAGTCATATATGCCATTTACTTCAAGTTAACATGTAAAAAACTCCATTTTTTTGTCAAATTGATTTTAACATTTTTTTGTGTGTGATTTAATAACCAAGCATTTTTGTTATAGCTTCAAAAATAAATGTATATTGCTTTAATGAACTGATATTTGAAAACATTTGTGTTTTTACTGCGAAAACTACTAGCTGGTTTATTTTTGTTATTTTTTGTGTCTCATTGTAAGATGTTGAGATAAGTGATAAGGTCTCAGGATGCTCTGCAGGCTTAGGTTATCACCACCACTATATTTTCTTTCATTACTAATGGTTTTTTGAAGTTATTAATACATCTTTATGCAGTGTATAAGAATTTTCCTCAAAGGAATACTATCAATGTATTTCAAGAAAATCATCTTAAGGCAAATCTGTCAGAAATATATCATTATTTTAACATTGGCTATTTTTATCTTTCCTCTTATTTTTTTTTCCCTAACCAATGATAGGTTAAATTTACTGTCATTGGTAACAAAAAAATAGGAAGGATACAAATAATAATTGAGAATCATTTAACAGCAAAAGTTATCAGTATGGCTAGCATTGTTTAGCTTAATGACTGAGGCTTAAAGATGATCATATTATAATCATGATGTATTCTCAAATTCTTCTGTTTTAAAGAAATAATATTTTATTAATCATCTTATTTATTGATTTAAAAATAAATATTAACCTTTTTAATGATGTGAATCTCTAGAATACCTTTATAATCTTCAGAGGGTTCATAAAACATCAGTTTAAAATATTGAATTCAGTCAAAGAGAAAATAGGATTTGATAGAAGAAATTTGAAGCCACATTCCTCAAGTGCATAGGAGTTAATCTTATCCCATTTCATGTTTTATTTCATCTTCATTTTCTATCTCATTTTTCTTTTCTTCCAATTTTCATACTTATTTTATATCATGTCATATATATTTATATTCTTCCTCACTTCCTCTTTGAAATTAGGTGGAGGTTATTGGTAAGTGTTCATATTGAAGCAGAGTCTGTGTGCCATTTTTTTTTTAATGTAGAAAACCTATATTCAAGTTCTAGAAAAATTGGTATTCGAAATAAGGTTGTGTTATGTGGTATGATTTTACTTTATTAACATTAAACTTTATTTGAAGCAAGTTAAAATTAATGTTAGAATTAAGAAAATGATTGTTCTAATGTTTTCCAGCTGCTAATAGGTTATGAAAATGGTACTGTAGTATTCTGGGACTTGAAATCTAAAAGAGCAGAACTGAGAGTTTATTATGATGAGGTAAGTGATTTCCACCGAAATGTTTGAAAGAGTATTGTGACGTTATGCCTGTTTACTGCTTTTAAGCTTTGTACTTTACCAATATGTTTAGCCTTGGGAAGTTGCCTGATTCTGACCCAATGCTTCACACTGTCTTTTGGTATTTGTGTAAGTTCCATCTCTGGTTTTTCTCTTAAGAGGATATTCTGCCTTGACTGCCTATTTTGGGGCCCTCTTGTGGCATCTTATATACTTTGCATTTGTTAATAGGTCCTGGCTTGTACTCTTACACACTTGGGTGCCTGTCACCTGTAGTATATCCCCAACTTTGTCTCAACTGCTTTTCCTTTCTCTAGGCTCCATGCTATGTTGTGCCTCATTGTCCTTAAGGTCTCTAAAGACACTATTCACACCTTCCTTAGAAAATTCCTTTTCAGAGGCAAAAGGTTCAAGTCAGTTTGAAAGGTCTTGTCTTCTAATACTTGTCTTCTTAGAATAAAGAAAAATTTTGTAAATAGTAATACTTAATAAGTGACCAGATCTTAATAAGTGACACTTATTAAATGACAAGATCTTGAAGTAAGTTTTATTGTACATAATTGAGACTTGAGTAAGTTTGCATTTAGGGGAAGCAACAAACTCCTATTCATCAAGGAATAATCTCCCAGTTGACACTTCAGTTGTTCAGATATTAATTCCAGGCCATTCATTATTTTTCCATTCAGGAGAGGCTAACAAGAAGATGGTAAAACTGGGAGCAACAGATTAAAAGGGAAATTACATTTTGTGCCTGTGGAAACAAAGGTGATCATCTGTGCTATTAATTCAATTTGAAAATGGTGGGAGGAGGAAGAGATAGGAGGAAAATATAGGTCAAAAATTTACATCCAGTAAAACCTACTCTTATATAGGAGAAGTGCCAAATAATTTAAGGCAGCAATGAAATAATTAGAAAATGAAAACCACACACACGTTAATTTTAGAACACTTCCTCATTTTATCATTGGAGGGATAAAAAATGTCTCCAAATGAACCTGTAGTCACCGTAGAATACTTTACATGTTCTCTTCCATCCCCCTCATAGCAGTTAATTGTTTAAGTTTTGGTGCTTAAAGATATAAGCCTTCACCTATTTCACAAACTGTACAATTCATTATCAGTGGTTCTCATAGTGGTAAAAAAAGTTTAGAAAGAAAATAAAATGGCAGCTGGGTAATTTTTTCATGATTGGTGAAAAATAATCTGATAAGTAATATCATTCAGTTATGTTTTTTATAATCAAATTCTTGAGCATCTTGAATCATAAGAAAAAGGTCCTAGTGAGCTAAGCTAGGATTTTCCTTTTGTTATACAAATCAAAAAGATGGGGATGGATAGTGCTCCCTCTCCTCCCTCTCTCAACACTAGCAGCTAAATAAGAATATGAACACTATGGGAATATTTAGTCAGTTGGAATTAGAATAACCAGTTCAAAACGAAACCCAGAGGAAAATGCTGAATCATCTAGCTTTCCTATGGCCTTAAACAGTGTGGAAGAAACATTTTGAGCCTTAAAAAGAGAGTAAAATTGCAGTGAAATTTTAAAATAAGGATTAGCAGCTGCCTAAGTGAGTTAGTATAGTACCACAATATATGTAATTTATACCTAGAAGTTTTTGACATCTGATATATGTATATAACTCTATCATCTTTATCTACTGTAATGCATCATTATATGCTCTATTGTTTTCATAGAGATAGTTAAATACTTCATTTCACTACCAAACTTTTCAGCCTCTCCTCAGCACTTTACCTCTCATATCTAGAAAACATGCTTAATACTTACCTGAAATGGTTTTTTATAAGTCACCAATGAGCTCTTCATTACTATACACAGTGACCTCTTCTTAGCCTTTACATTCCTCACTAAACCTGTGGCTTTACCTCAGTTTATCCTCCTTAAAATAATTTATTCACTTGATGGTGTCTTTCCACTTCATTTATCATACCTCCTTTTTCCATAACTGATTTTTCCCTTACCTCTCCTTTACATTATTGATATTCTTCAGGATACTATGTCTTTACCCTCATTTCTTCTCTCCCTAATTTATACTTTCTAATGTTTATATTCTCTTTTATCATTTCAAATATTACCTTTATGCTAAAAAAAAAAAGAACATTCATATATCTGTAGCCTTTACCTCCCTCCTGAACTGTAGATCTAAATATATAACAATATATTAGATAAATCCAACGAAATATCCCATTGGCACTGAATTTGTATTAAAATATCTAAACCTCCTTCTATGTTTTCTTCTGGTTTTTAAGTCTTGTTTAGTTAATTCAGCCTAGACCCCTCAAAGTAATATTTGTCTCTTCCATCAACATGTAGTATATGCAATCAGTTTCTGCAGTTTTCTGATTCTGACTTTATATTGTCTCTTTTATTTCCTCTTTTCTCATTCCCACTTCCACTTTTTTTCCACTTTTTTTCCACTTTTTTTTTTCCATTCTCACAACCACTTTTCCTTTGATATCTTACCTCTTCAATATATCCTTCATTAACAAGATTATCATTTTAAAACAGATTATGGAATTCTCTACAACAGAACCTTTGAATAGCTCTCAATTGTCAACAATACAAAGTCCATATTGCTTGACATGAGATTTAAGGTCCTAGTGCTATCATTCCTCTTCAGTTAAATTTACAGCATCCTTCTACACATTCCCCACATTTCAGACATATTACTCACTATCTTCTATATATAACATTTATTTCTTATCTCTGAGCCTTTGTTCCTTCTAACTTCTCATCATGAACTGCCTTCTTTCCTCTTCTGTATATCAAAATTCTGTTAGGTCTTTAGCCCCTGTAAAACTATTTAGACAATTTAAATAGCCATTGATGAATTGAGTTTTGTTTTGGAAATCCAAGATTACTTTTAGAAACAAATATACGAATTTTACTTTCACATTAACTGTAAATTTTTTCTTTCATTACGTCAATAATTCTTAAGTAATCTTTCACAAAGAAATCCCTCAGAGTTTGGCCTGAGGAAAATTTTTTAATTTCTTGAGAACTGCTGTATTTCCTTTTTTCCATATTGTTATCCAGTTTTTTGGATTTCCTTCTTTCATGTTTTAAAGAAACTCAGTCTCAGCCACTGAGTTGATAAAACTAGCTAGTGTTTTATGTTTAAAATTCTGTTTTCTATCTCTTAAAATTCTTTTTAGATTAGTTGTATTAATTTTGTTTTTTTTCAGTAAGCCCTCTGAGCTCCCTTCCCTTTTTTGAGAAAAGAGTAGGGTACAATCTAATAAATAGAAATTGAATGTTTATCCATTAAGTTAGATCAAATGCTAGCTACTCAGTAATGCACTACATGAAACCCTGATCTCTAATAAGTTGGTTTTACATGCTTGTTTTTCTAAACAATAAATATTCTTTAATAGTACTGACTTACTTTGGCTTTATTGTAACTATTATTTTTCTATCTGTCCTTTCCAGTAGACAGAAATTCAGTGAAATAAGAAGGTTTAGGGCTGAGAGTGCCTTTTCTGCCTCCACCTTTGATGGCAAAACAGTTTGAGACAACTTTAAGTTAAATGAGGCTCATCAAAGTTAACATGTAGGGGAGGCAATAAGATGTGTCTTTCCCTTGAACCACCTACAGAAGGGAGAAGAAATAAGCAGAGGAGAAGAGAAAGAAGTATTTTTCCCTCTAACTTCCTCTGCTGGACTCTAGCAAAAAAGAAATCTCTGCTTAGTAATGAAGGCCACAGAGTGAGAGAAAACACAAGTCCAGGGTTTCATGTTGCTTTTTCCATTTAATCAATCTTATTTTCTTGATGATATGTTTAATAATTACTTTAGCCATCAGTTATCTGCAACTCTAATAATACTGATTGCTTAGAACTTTTATCAGTTATGTACGTATAACTTAGTTTGGAACTTTTAGTTGTATGTGTCTATGTGTGACGTTTCAAACAATAAATATGATTAGTATTCACTTATATTAATCTTCTCTCTCTTGCTGTTTTATAAGTGTCTTTAAGGAAAAGATGTTGTATGCTTCTTTTCTGCCTTTATATCTACTATAATTTTTCTCATAGTACTTAGTACTTTACCCAAGTTCTGCATATACTTTATTAATTTAGAAAGAATACCAAAGGTGTGGAAATGTGTGTGACATTAATTACTAATTCAGTCAGAAGATATTTATTGAGTACTTACTTTATGCTGGTCACTATGCTAGCATTGGGAATAGAATAGCTTGGGAAAAAGGAATACAGTCAGCCCTCTGTATCCATAAATTCCTTATCCTTGGATTCAACTAACTATAATAGAAAATATTTTAAAAACAAAAACAATTTTAAAACAATATAATAATTTATAATAATACAAATAAAAAGACAGTATAGTATAACTACTTACATATCATTTACATTCTATTAGTAATCTAGGGATGATTTAAAGTATATGCGAGGATATTCATAGGTTGTATGCAAATAGTATGCTGTTTTATATCAGGGACTTGTGCATCTGTGGATTTTAGAATCTGAGGGAGTGTGGGAGTTCTCTAACTAATCCCCAATGGTTACCGAGGGATGGCTGTAATTACTTTTGAATCTTATGTGACTCAAAACTGCAGAGTTAATCTGAAAATATAAAAGAAAATTTAGACCTTTCTTGCTTTAAATTGATTTAAATAGTATATGCAAGAGGGCAATACAGTGCAATGATTGACAGTTTTCATAGTTAGACCTTGGTTTTGAGTTGTGTGACTTCAGCAAGTATCTCAGTCTCTCAAGACCTGTTTCACCGTGTGTAAATTGAAAAATCAATACCCTTTTTTATAGGATTAAAAGAGATAATGTGTATAAAATGCTTGCCATGGGGTTTGGCACATAGAAAGCCTTCAGATGGTAGCTCTTAAATTATTTTTTTAATTGGCTATGTTAGGAGGAAATAGGACTTCATCTTACCAAAAATTACATTCTGATATGGGTCAGAAAAAATATGTTTTCAAAGTGTTATTAGTATAATAATTTTATATCAGAATAGTCTTTCTTTGGAATATAGAATGATATAACTTATCTACTTTTTCCCCCTCTACTTGTTTTTAATTGTTATTTTATTAGGCTATTCATTCAATTGATTGGCATCATGAGGGCAAACAGTTCATGTGCAGCCATTCAGATGGTAGTTTGACTTTATGGAACCTGAAAAGCCCAAGTCGCCCTTTCCAGACCACAATTCCACATGGTAAGATGTATGCTTTCAAAAGAAATAAACACTGACTACTCAGTGCCTTGACTTGAAGTAAGATGGTATTAATGTGTTTGGTGGAAAAAGGTAATAGGACATAGCTTCTGGTTCTAAATACCCCTTTTATGCCACCTACAGATCCCTACATTGTACCCCAAACTTTCCATACTTCCCTTCTTCCTGCCAACCCACATCCCTGCTTTGTAAGTTGTACTTATATAGTGTCCCAGCCAAAAGTCGGATAATGGATGGTTGATATATCTGAGGCAGAGGAGATAATACAGGAAATTTTGTTGCTTTTAAGGGTTGAGGAGCCAGTGAGAGAATTGCACTATTTAGATCTGACTTTCAGAGTTAATTCCTATACTGCTTTATAGTTTATTGCTTTCTAGATTCTCTACTTGTTTCCATTTCTGCCATTTGATTCCACTAAGTTATGAAGACTGTGGTTTTAATTTTAGGTTTTACTTTTCTTTTTGGGTTCCACATTGAAAAGAGCATTTTAATCCTAAGTGAGGATTTTAATCTTAATCAAGAATTTATATTGGAGCTGTATACCTACCGGGGAAGAATAAAAAATTCAAATATATAAATATGTATAATTCAGATGACTAAATTATTTGATAATATTGGTGATTATCTGAGTTCTATGTTTACCTCATACCATTGATTATTTGTAATAACAGATATGTCAGAACCTAACAGTTGATCAAACATATTCTATTTTACAGTTTCTGAGCATTTGTTATCATGTCACATTTGGAAAATCGTGGTATGTTTTCTGTAATGGGTGACCCATAGATCACAAGCATTCTTAGAATTATTTCATGATGTGTCTCTGCCATTTTTTTGCACCATGATCACTTGCTCCATCAGTAAATGATTAAATTATTGCAACATTCTTCCAGGATGTAAATGTTTTAGCCTTTAGCTGGTTTACTTAGAGATTACTTTACATTTCAATGCTTACTTAGAGATGCTTTATTTAGAGATCGCTATTACAGAAACCTTGGATAGATATTAGCTATACATACCAATCAGGATTAACTATTTATTTATACGAGAGGCAATAGGTTCTCTCCACACACTCCCAGTTAACCCCCAATTCTCATGCCTTTTATTTGTAAAAGTGTAATATGAGTTAGTTATAAATTTTCTACTTACTTCCTTATGTTCTTCTCAAATATCAGTTTCTATTAGTTCTTTTGGCTAGACTGGACATTTGATACTTTCATTTTTTTACCATATCCAATTTATTTCATCAGTTTTTATTGTTTTCTATTATTCTGGTTTTCTGTTGAAATAAAGTTCTATTTACAGGTTGTTCAACACATCAGCCTTGATGTCTTTTATAATATGTAAATCAGATTATGTTCCTGTTGCCTCACAATAACATAAGCACCAGTGATTTTGATAATAGAGGCATTTATTGTCATATCTGTTCACATTCTTTGGGTTTATTTTTTTTCCTCTTGTTTTAGCCATTTTTCTAAAATAAAACTTTTCTCTAAGTACCATTTTAGATATATCCTATAAGTTTTTAAATGTAATATTAATCATATATAATTTTCATTAATATTTAGTTTGAGATATTTTCTATAATTCCTATTATAATTATCCTTTGACCCCCATTAGTTATTTAGACATGTGCTTTCTAATTTCTAAACATTTTCATATTTATTATTTGTGTTATTATTATTAATAAAAGATGAGTCTTGCTATGTTGCCCAGGCTGATCCTAAGCTTTTGGAGGCCTCAAGTGATCCTCTTTGACCTCACAAAGTGCTAGAATTACAGGTGTGAGCAACCACACCCAGCCTTAATTTCTTTTTTTTTTTTTTAATTTATTTATTATTATTAAACTTCAAGTTGTAGGGTACATGTGCACAACGTGCAGGTTTGCTACATATGTATACTTGTGCCATGTTGGTGTGCTGCACCCATCAACTCGTCATTTACATCAGGTATAACTCCCAATGGGATTGCAGCCTTAATTTCTTAGCATGTTTTTTTATGATGGATTTTGAAATTGTAGCCGGAGAATATGACATAACTAGTTCTACAAAATTTACTGAGATTTGCTTTATAATCAGTGCAGAGCCAATTACCATAGCATTCTAAGTGTGCTTGGGAAGAATGTACATTTTCTAATTGTTACATAAAGGTCAAACTTGAAATTGTGTTTTTCATTTTGTGTGGTTTAAATCTTTGCTAATTTTTTGTTTTGATATTTCAATTCTTAGAGAAGCGAGTTAACATTTCTCTTATAATGAATTTTCCTTAGTAATTCTGTTCATTTCTGTTTTACTTTAAAAAACAAATAGGTTAAGGTAGTTGATGGTGTTTTTCAGATTCCCTGTAATTGAACTGATACTTGTCTAGTGCTATCAATTGCTGAGAGAGTGGTATTAAATTTCCTAATATGATTATAGAAGTGCATGATTCTCAGTTTAATTCTGCCCATTTTTGCTTTATGTATTTTGAGGATCTATTATTAGGCATCCATTACATAGTCTATAAAGAGCATAGCCCACCTTTTGTATACACAGGTTCTTCACCCATAGATTCAACAAAACCAAAGATCAAAAGTATTCTGAGAAGAAACAATTAAAAATACAAAAATTTAAAATAAAAGAAATAAAAAGAAACAATACAGTGTTAAAACTACTTGTGTAGTGTCACACTGTATTGCGTATAAGTAATCTAGATATGATTTAAAGTATACAGGAGGATGTATGTAGGTTATATGCAAATATTATGCCATGTTATATAACAGACTTAAGCATCTGTGGATTTGAGTATAGGAGGGGGAGTCCTGGAATCAGTGGATACTGGGAATAACTTGTGGATACTTGTGGATACTTGTGCTTTTATCTAGTCACAGAGTTCAGTCTATTAATATTAAATGTAATTACTGATGAGATTGAATTTTAGCCTACCACTTCATTATCTGTTTGGTGGGTCCTGTCATATTTTTCCCTCTTTTCTCTTTTTGCCTTCTTGGGGGTTATTTCAATTTAATTTAATTGAAATTTTAATTTAAATATTATAATTTCATTTCTATTATAA
Source organism: Chlorocebus sabaeus (assembly GCF_047675955.1). Classification (NCBI taxonomy): domain Eukaryota; kingdom Metazoa; phylum Chordata; class Mammalia; order Primates; family Cercopithecidae; genus Chlorocebus; species Chlorocebus sabaeus. Next base: position 40,781,347 of record NC_132925.1, read on the forward strand.
TTTCATTTCTATTATAATTTCATTTTAATTTAAATATTAATCTAAGCATTTTATTTTCACATATTTTTTATTGGTTGCTCCAGGGATTACAATATACTTCCTTAATTATTCAAAGCCTATTAGAGCAAACATTGTGACACTTCACATAAAATGTGCAAGTCTTGTAACCATATAGATCTATTTCTCTTCCCCTACTGTCCTTTATGCTACAGTTATCATATAGTACATCCAAATATATTGCTATAATTTTTGGTTTAAATAGTCACATGTCTTTTTTTTAATTAAGAGGAAAAATAGTCTTTTGAATTTTCTTTGCTATTTGTAATTTGCATTTGTTCCTGAAGATACAAGAACATTATTTAATTTTTCTTTTTTTTAAATTATTTTATTTTATTATCATTATATTTTAAGTTCTAGGGTACATGTGCATAACGTGCAGGTTTGTTACATATGTATACTTGTGCCATGTTGGTGTGCTGCACCCATCAACTCGTCAGCACCCATCAACTCGTTTTAGGCCTAGTGGAAATGAATTCACGTAGCTTCCTTTATCTGAAAGTTCATTTTTGTTTTGTTTTGCCTTTTTTTTTTTCTTTTTTGGAGGCCATTTTTTTGGATTTAGATTCCTGAACTGAGAGTTTGTGTGAGCATGTGCGTTTTGGTTTTAAGGTGATGAACACTTTACATGATCTTCTGCCTTCCATAATTTCTGAATGAGGACTCTGTAGTAGCTTGAATTTTGCTTCCTCTTTATATAATGTGTCACTTTTCTCCAATTGCTTTCAAAATTTTGTGGGGTATCTTTTATTTTCAGCAATTTGACTACTTTATGTCTAGGCTTGGTTTCTTCAAGTTCATTCTGTTAAGGGTTCTACCAAGTTTCTCATATATATTATATGTGTGTGTGTATATATATATGATATATAATTTGCTGGGTCATCAGCTGTTTTACTCAAGATTAGCACTGTTGATGGCATTGTTCTTATAGCTGATTGCTCCTGTTACTGCAGACATCGATTTTTCCTGTTCAGTGGTTTCAAATATGTATTTATGGTTTCAAATGTGTATTTTTCAGTTGCAGTGCTACCAGTTACACATGCATACATACACACATACATATACAACACATATCTACATATATGATATTAAACCAAATCCTATCAAATACTTAATAGCAAAAATTTTGCTCAGAAGCAGGACAGGGGTGTCCACAATTACCACTTTTATTTAATATTTTCCTGGAAATGCCAGCCAATATTATTAGACTTGAAAATGAAATATAATATTTAAAAATTTAGAAAGAGTATTCAAAATTTTAGTTACTTTTTCATAATGCAATTAGACAACACAAAACAAAAATGAATTAGGAAAGCTATTACATGCAACAGTAGAATTCTGTACACAAAACAAACAAAATATAATGGATGAATAGAACCATTTTAGATCACAGCACCTACAAGAATACATGGGAATAAGCCTTAACATACATGTGAAGTATTATTTCTATATGGAACATACAACAGAAAACTTGAATAAATTAAAAACATACCATATGTATGCATAGTAAATTCAATATTATGAAGACGTTGATTTCCCACATATTACTTTGTAAATTCAGTTTGCCCCCAAGAAAAATAATTACAGGGTTTTCCCTGACAAAAAAGAGCAATGGGGAAAGGATTCCCTATTTAATAAATGGTGCTGGGAAAACTGGCTAGCGATATGTAGAAAACTGAACAAAACCCCTTCCTTATACCTTATATAAAAATCAACTCAAGGTGGATTAAAGACTTAAACGTAAGACCTAAAACCATAAAAACCCTAGAAGAAAACCTAGGCACTACCACTTAGGACATAGGCATAGGCAAAGACTTCATGACTAAAACAACAAAAGCAATGACAACAAAAGCCAAAATTGACAAATGGGATCTAATTAAACTAAAGAGCTTCTGCACAGCAAAAGAAACTATCATCAGAGTGAACAGGCAACCTACAGAATGGGAGAAAATGTTTGCAATCTATCCATCTGACAAAAGGCTAATATCCAGAATCTACAAGGAACTGAAACAAATTTACAAGAAAAAATTTTAAAAAACCCTCAAAAAGTGGGCAAAGTATATGAACAGAGACTTCTCAAAAGAAGATATTTATGTGGCCAACAAAGTATGAAAAAAAGCTTATCATCACTGGTCATTAGAGAAATGCAAATCAAAACCACAATGAGAAACCATCTCACGCCAGTTAGAATGGTGATCATTAAAAGTCAAGAAGCAACAGATGCTGGAGAGGATGTGGAGAAATAGGAATGCTTTTACACTCTTGGTGGGAGTGTAAATTAGTTCAACCATTGTGGAAGACAGTGTGGCGATTCCTCAAGGATCTAGAACCAGAAATACCATTTGACCCAGCAATCCCATTAGTAGGTATATACTCAGAGGATTATAAATCATTCTACTATAAAGATACATGGAAACGTATGTTTATTGCAGCACTATTCACAATAGCAAAGTCTTGGAAACAACCCAAATGCCCATCAACGATAGACTGGAGTAAGAAAATGTGGCACATATACACCATGGAACACTTTGCAGCCATAAAAAAAGAATGAGTTCATGTTCTTTGCAGGGACATGGATGAAGCTGGAAACCATCATTCTCAGCAAATTAACACAGGAACAGAGAACCAAACACTGCATGTTCTCACTCGTAAGTGGGAGTTGAACAATGAGAACACATGGACACAGGGAGGGAAACATCACACACTAGGGTCTGTCGGGGGATGGGGGCAAGAAGAGGGAGAGCATTAGGACAAATACCTAATGTATGTGGGACTTAAAACCTAGATGATGGGTTGATGGGTGCAGCAAACCACCATGGCACATGTATACCTATGTAACAAACCTGCACTTTCTGCACATACATCCCAGAACTTAAAGTTTAATACTAATAAAAAAAGAAAAATTATCACAGGGTTTTTAAAATTAGATAAGCAAATATGTAGCAAAGATAAACACAATAGGAAAATTATTTAAACAAGGAGTAATGGTTAATTACAGGCAGTTTGGAAGGTTTGGTGCCCTAAATGATTCTTACTGAAATAAATAAAATGGTGAATATATCTAGGTTTTTTTTTTTTTTAATTTTAAATGTCATTGAGATGGTAAGCATGAAAATAAGGAATCTAAAGACTCCAAAAGAGAATGTTAAACTAGAAACTCTGAGAGATAAGTAAGTGACAATAGATTTTGTTCTAAATTATCTGCTATACTTTGGAGAGCTTCAACTTCATTCTTTAAAAAACAGGTTTATTGAGATAAAGTTCACAACAGCAATTTAAAGTATAAGCTTCAATGATTTTTAATATATTCATAGTTGTGCAATCAACACAATTATTTTAATCATTTAATAAATTTAGAACATTTTCATCACTCCCCCGAAAAACCCCATACCCACTAGCAGTTCATTTCTATCCCCACTCCTTCAGCCCTAGGTAATCACTAATCTTTTTCTATCTCTCTATAACTCCATTAAAAAATGAGTGAAAGACCTGAATATACATTTATCCAAAGAACACATGAAAATGGCCAACACATACGTAAAAAGGTGCCCAGCATCATTTATCATCAAGGAAATGCCAATCAAAACCATTATGAGAAATCATCTCATACCTATTAGGATGACTGTTATCAAAAAGTCAAGAGATAACAAATGTTGGCAGGTATATAGAGAAAAGAGAATCTTTGTAAACTATTGGTGGGAATGTAGATTGTACAGTCATTATGGAAAACTAGTAGAGTATGGAGGTTCCTAAAGAAATTAAAAATAGAACTAAGATAAAAACCCAGCAGTCCCTCTTACGGGTATGTACCCAAAGGAAATGAAATCGCCACCTTATAAAGTTATCTGCACTCCCATGTTCATGGCAATATTCACAATAGCCAAGATATGGAAACAAACTAAATGTCTGTTGACTGATGCATGGATAAAGAAACAAAGCTATTTAAATACAATGTAACATTATGCAGCCTTAAAAAAGACATCCTGTCATTTGCCACAAGGTAGCTGAACCTGGAGGACATTATGCTAAGTGAAATAAGCTAGACACAGAAGGCAAAGTGTTGCATTGTCTCACATGTAAAATTTTTTTTTAAAAAAGTCAAATATACTGAGATAGAGAATAAAACAGTGGTTACCGGGGCAGGAGGGCTTGGGGGAGAAAACAGGGAGATGTAGGTCAGAGGACACAAAGTAGCAGATATATAGATAAATAAGTTGAAATCTAATCCACAGCATAAGGACTAAGGTTAATATAATTGTATTTGAGAGTTCTGCTAAGAATTTTAGCTGCTTTTGCCACCAAAAAAAGGGTTAAATATGTGAGATGATGGATATGTTAATTTGCCTTACTACAGTAACATGTTTATCATCTATGTACATTGCATAACATCATGTTGTATACCTTAAATATATACGATAAAATTTATTTTTAAAAACCAAGTGTTTCAGCTCCAGGTAAGGTTTAAAAAAAAAAAGTGTGCACCTTAAAAGTTTGGAAGTTCCTTTAGTTTGTATATGAATGTTTTTTCATCTTTTGCTAATCTCTAAATGCCTCCATTTCACCCACAGTATTGAAAGATGTTTTATCTGCATATATATAATTCTGTGTTGGGAACTATTTTCCCTCAGCACTATGATGATATTATACAACGTTTGCCAGGCTACCATTTTATTGTTGGAAGTATTCAGCCATATAATTTTCATTCTTTTGTGGTGATTCATCCTTTCTGTGACTTCTATTACAATTTTATCCATACTTTGATGTTTTATGATTTCATTAAAGTGTGTCTAGTTTGGACATCTCATTCCTTATCCTGCTTTTGTTGTAGGAAAAACTGGTTCTTATCACACGACCATGAAATATTAGGCTCGCAGACACTTTGAAGGGTGAGAAGAGCAGGGTTTATTGGGTGAAAAGGAAAAAAAGGGAAGCAAGGACTCTCAGCAAAGTGAGAGTCCTGCTAATAGACTTCCTGTCTCACAGATTGAATCCCAGGTTACTACCCCCAAACAGAAGAGGTCAGGCACCTCCCCACTGCAAATGGTGTGAACTTCCTGAGGCTCCATCCCAGTGGGCATTTCTCCCAGTGTGCAGGCCGGTTGGAGATTCTCCAGGGACCCCTTTATACTTGGCTTGTCTCATTTTGAAATACATTGGGGTTTTTTGATCTATAGATTTATATTTTTTATTTGTCATGAAAAGTTATTGTTATGTATTCTTTAAATATCGCCCCTGTTCCGTTCTATCCTCTTCTCAAATGTATTTTAGACATATTAAGCTTTTCTTTTTTATTTTTTGGAGATAGGGTCTGGCTATGTCACCCAGGCTGGAGTAAAGTGGTGTGATCCCAGCTCACTGCAACCTCTGCCTCTTGGGCTGAAGTGATCCTCCCACCTCAGCCTCCTGAGTAGCTGGGACTACAGGTGTGTGCCACCACACCCAACTAATTTTTGTATTTTTTGTAGACACAGATTTTCGCATGTTGCCTGGGCTGGTCTCAAATTCTTGGGCTCAAACAGTCCTCCAACATCAGTCTCCCAAAGTGCTGGGATTACAGGCATGAGCCACCATTCCTGGCTTTCATATATTTCAATATAATGTTTTTTTCTGTCTCCTTGCTTTTCTGTACTGCATTCTGAGTAATTTTTTTCAGATATAACTTCTTTCACTAATTTTCTCTTCAACTATGTATATTCTGCTTTTTGTGAAATAAATTTTCTTAATTTCTATAATTAGTTTTTATTTCTAAAGTTAATTTTGCAGATTAGAATTTTACATATTCATAATTTACAAATCTAATAATCTTTTGGTCTTTGGGATAATATCCTTTATTTCTTTAATCATTACATACACATGTCTTCTATATTTTGGGTCTAACTATTCTAATGTCCATAGTTATTGGAAGTATGAAGCTGTTTATTGTTTCTGCTGATTTTTATCATAGTGTCTAACTTCCTTTTAGTGTAATGATATTGGGTTGAAAGCTCATTGCTCAATATTAATACGTTGAGTAGGATTAAATTGAGGATTTTGAAAGCTTTTTTTCAAAGAGAGTCTTCTGTTGCTTCTCTGACTTACTTTGAGATGAAACAAAACACAATATCTGCAACTTACTCTCAGCTCAGAAGTGAAATAATAGCATATAAAGAGAAAGAATATGATAAGGCAATTGTGAGAATAAACAACTAGAGAACTTGGGTAAATGGCATAGAAGAGATTTTTTTAGTAAATTTTCCTTAATTCTATATCAAAATAAAACTGTTCAGTAAAAAAATGAAGGAGCCTAAAAATATGCCAGACTAGGATTAGCAGTCTTTAGAGGATACCATTTCTGAAATAAAGGAGGATATGACTCTTGGAGGCCAAGTGGTAAAGAGAAACCAAGAAGCAAGCATTGATAATAGAGGGCCCTCCAGAAACAAAAGAAAATTACAAAATCAGAATACATATCAACACCTCCACACACACATAAATGAAGTACAATTAATAAAATTGTACTTTGCCAAAATAAGAAGTTGCTCTAAATCTAAGAAATATACAAAGCTAACCTAACTGCTATGTGTTAATTCTGGTCCACAAAGAATACACACTTCAAATTACCAACTGTTGGAATCCATCCTCATAAAAAGATGTTATAAAAGAAAAAAGTAAATAGAGAGTAAAGATATTTTAACTGCTAAAAATTATCATCAAAAACAACCACAGGTAGTTTGGGTTTCACCTTCTAGATGTAGACCTGGAAAGAGTATAGCTCCCACTTTAGGGAAGTGGTGTCTGCCATTTCTGAGGCTTGAATAGGCTGTTTTCCCCTCACAGTGTAAACAAAACCACCAAGAAGTTCAAACTGGGTGGAGCCCTCCTTAGCTCAGCAAAGCCACTAAAGCCAGACTGCCTCTCTAGATTCCTTCTCTCTAGGCAGGGCATCTCTGGGGGGGGGGGGGGGGAAGGCAATAATAACCCCAGTCAGGGGCTTACAGATAAAACCCCCATCTCCCTGGGAGAGAGCACCTGGGGGAAGGGGAGGCTGTGGGTGCAGCTTCAGCAAACTTAAATTTCCCTGCCTTCTGACTCTGAAGAAAGCAGCAGATCTCCCAGCACAGCGTTCAAGCTCTGCTATGGGTCAGATAGACTCCTCAAGTGGGTCCCTGATCCCCACGCCTCCTGACTTAGAGACACCTTCCAGCAGGGGACAACAGACAACTCATACAGGAGAGCTCTGGCTGGCATCTGGCAGGTGCCCCTCTGGGACGAGCTTCCAGAAGAAGGAACAGGCAGCAATCTTTGCTGTTCTGAAGCCACCACTGGTGATACCCAGGCAAACAGGGTCTGGAGTGGACCTCCAGCAAACTCTTGCAGACCTGGAGAAAAGGGCCCTGACTGTTAGAAAGAAAACTGACAAACAGAAAGGAAGAGCATCAACATCAACAAAAAGGACGTACACTGAGAAACCCCATCTGAAGGTCACCAACATCAAAGACCAAAGGTAGACAAATCCACGAAGATGGGGAAAAACCAGCACAAAAAGGCTGAAAATTCCAAAAACCAGAATGCCTTTTCTCCTCCAAATGATCACAATGCCTCACCAGCAAGAAAACAAAACTAGACGGAGAATACATTTGACAAACTGACAGAAGTAGGCTTCAGAAGGTGAGTAATAACAAACTCCTCCGAGCTAAAGGAGCACATTCTAACCCAATGCAAGGAAGCTAAGAACCTCGAAAAAATGTTAGAAGAATTGCTAACTAGAATAACCAGTTTAGAGAGAACATAAATGACCTGATGGAGCTGAAAAACACAGCACAAGAACTTCATAAAGCATACACAAGTATAAACAGCTGAACTGATCAAGCAGAAGACAGGATATCAGAGATTGAAGATCAACTTAATGAAATAAAGCATGAAGACAAGATTAGAGAAAAAATAATGAGAAGGAATGAACAAAGCCTCCAAGAAATATGGGACTATGTGAAAAGACCAAACCTATATTTGATTGGTGTACCTGAAAGTGAAGGAGAGAATGGAGCCAAGTTGGAAAACACTCTTCAGGATATTATCCAGGAAAACTTCCACAACCTAGCAAGAAAGGCCAACATTCAAATTCAGGAAATACAGAGAACACCACAAAGATTCTCCTCGAGAAGAGCAACCACAAGACACAATTGTCAGATTTACCAAGGTTGAAATGAAGGAAAAATTGTTAAGGACAGCCAGAGAGAAAGGTCGGGTTACCCACAAAGGAAAGCCCATTAGACTAACAGCAGATCTCTCTGCAGAAACCGTACAAGCCAGAAGAGAGTGGGGACCAGTATGCAATATTCTTAAATAAAAGAATTTTCAACCCAGAATTTCATATCCAGCCAAACTAAGCTTCATAAGCAAAGGAGAAATAAAATCATTTATAGACAAACACACACTGAAAGATACTGTCCCCACTAGACCTGCCTTACAAGTGCTCCTGAAGGAAGCACTAAACATGGAAAGGAACAATCGGTACCAGCCACTGCAAAAACATACCAAATTGTAAGGACCATCAACACTCTGAAGAAACTGCATGAACTAATTGGCAAAATAACCAGCTAGCATCATAAAGACAGGATCAAATTCACACATAACAATATTAACCTTAAATATAAATTGGATAAATGTCCCAATTAAAAGACACAGACTGGCAAATTGGATAAAGAGTCAAGACGTATCAGTGTGCTGTATTCAGGACACCCATCTCAGGTGCAAAGACATATATAGGTTCAAAATAAAGGGATGGAGGAATATTTACCAAGCAAATGGAAAGCAGAAAAAGCAAGAGTTGCAATCCTAGTCTCTGGTAAAACAGACTTTAAACCAACAAAGATCAAAAGACACAAAGAAGGCCATTACATAATGGTAAAGGGATCAATGCAACAAGAAGAGCTAACGATCCTAAATATACATCCAACCAATACAGGAGCACCCAGATTCATAAAGCAAGTTCTTAGAGACATACAATGAGTCTTAGACCCCTACACAATAATACTGGGAGACTTCAACACTCTACTGTCAACAATAGACAGATCCACAAGACAGGAAATTAACAAAGATATTCAGGACTCGAACTCAGCTCCAGACCACGTGGACCTAGTTAGGTCACCAACCTATATATATGCAACCAATACAGGAGCACCCAGATTCATAAAGCAAGTTCTTAGAAACCTACAATGTGACTTAGACCCCCACACAATAATAGTAGGAGACTTCAGCACTCTACTGTCAACATTAGACAGATCCATGAGACAGGAAATTAACAAGGATATCCAGGACTTGAACTCAGCTCTGGACCACATGAACCTAATAGACATCTACAGAACTCTCCACCTCAAATAAACAGAATATACATTCTTCTCAACACCACATCGCATTTATTCTAAAATTGACCACATAATTGGAAGTAAAATACTCCTCAGCAAATGCAAAAGAACAGATATCCTAACAGTCTCTCAGACTACAGTGCAATCAAATTGGAACTCAGGATTAAGAAACTCACTCAATACTGCACAACTACTTGGAAACTTAGCAATGTGCTCCTGACTACTAAGTAAATAATTAAATTAAGGCAGAAATAAATAAGTTATTTGAAACCAATGAGAACAAAGACACAATGTACTAGAATCTCTGGAACACAGCTAAAGCAGTGTTTAGAGGGAAATTTATAGCACTAAATGCCCATAGGAGAAAGTGGGAAAGATCTAAAACTGACACCCTAACATCCTCATAATCAAGAGGAAACAAATTCAAAAGCTAGCAGAAGACAAGAAATAACTAAGATGAGAGCAGAACTAAAGGAGCTAGAGACAGAAAAACCCATCAAAAAATCAGTGAATCTAGGAGCTGGTTTTTTGAAAAGATCAACAGAATAGATAGACCACTAGTCAGACTAATAAAGAAGAATAGATAGAAGAATCAAATAGACACAATAAAAAATGATAAAGTGGATATCATCACTGATCCCACAGAGATACAAACTACCATCAGAAAATACTATAAACACTTCTATGCAAATAAACTAGAAAATCTGGAAGAAATGGATAAATTCCTGGACACATATACCCTCCCAAGACTAAACCAGGAAGAAGTTCAATCCCTGAACAGACCAATTATAAGTTCTAAAATTGAGGCAGTAATTATTAACCTATCAACCAAAAAAAGCCAAGGACCAGATGGATTCACAGCCAAATTCTACCAGAGGTACAAAGAGGAGCTGGTACCATTCCTTCTGAAACTATTTCAAACAATAGAAAAAGAGGGACTCCTCCCTAACTCATTTTATGAGGCCAGCATCATCCTGATACCAGAACCTGGCAGAAACACAACAAAAAAAGAAAATTTCAGGCCAATATCCCTGATGAACATTGATGTGAAAATCCTCAGTAAAATACTGACAGACCAAATCCAGCAGTACACCAACAAGCTTATACACCACGATCAAGTTGGCTTCATCCCAGGGATGCAAGGCTGGTTCAACATATGCAAATCAATAAACGTAAACCATCACATAAGCAGAACCAACGACAACAACCACATGATTACTTCAATAGATGCAGAAAAGGCCTTCTATGCAGAAGAGGCCTCTGATAAACACCCCTTCAGACTAAAAACTCTCAATAAACTAGGAATTGATGGAACATAACTTAAAATAATAAGAGCTATTTATGACAAAACCACAGCCAATATCATACGGAATGGGCAAAAGCTGGAAGCATTTCCTTTGAAAACAGGCATAAGACAAGGATGGCATCTCTCACCACTCCTATTCAACATAGTATTGGAAGTTCTGACTGGGGCAATCAGGCAACAGAAAGAAATAAAGGGTATTCAAATAGGAAGAGAGGAAGTCATATTGTCTCTGTTACATGTTATATGATTTTATATTTAGAAAACCCCATCGTCTCAGCCCAAAATCTCTTTAAGCTGATAAGCAACTTAAGCAAGGTCTCAGGATACAAAATCAATGTGCAAAAGTCACAAGCATTCCTATATACCAATAATAGACAGAGCCAAGTCATGAGTGAACTCTCATTCACAATTGCTACAAAGAGAATAAAATACCTAGGAATACAACTTACAAGGGATATGTAGGACCTCTTCAAGCAGAACTACAAACCACTGCTCATGGAGATAAGAGAGAACACGAACAAATGTAAAAGATTCCATGCTCATGGATAGGAAGAATCAATATCGGGAAAATGGCCATATTGCCCAAAGTAATTTACAGACTGAATGCTATCCCCCTCAAGCTACCATTGACTTTCTTCCTAGAATTAGAAAAAACTACTTTAAATTTCATATGGAACCAAAAAAGAGTCCGTATAGCCAAGACAATCCTAAGCAAAAAGAACAAAGCTGGAGGCATTACACTACTTGACTTCAAACTATACTACATGGCTACAGCATGGTACTGGTACCAAAACAGAGATATAGACCAATAGAACAGAACCAAGGCCTCATATAGCACCACACATCTACAACCATCTGATCATTGACAAAGCTGAAAAAACAAGCAATGGGGAAAGGATTCCCTATTTAATAAATGGTGTTGCGAAAACTAGCTAGCCACATGCAGCTAACTGAAACTAGACCCCTTCCTTACACCTTATACAAAAATTAACTCAAGAGGGGCGGAGCAAGATGGCCGAATAGGAGCAGCTCCAGTCTCCAACTCCCAGCGTGAGTGACACAGAAGAGCAGTGTTTTCTGCATTTTCAACTGAGGTACTGGGTTCATCTCACTAGGGAGTGCCGGACAATCGGTGCTGGTCAGCTGTTGCAGCCCAACCAGTGAGAGCTGAAGCAGGGCGAGGCATCGCCTCACTTGGGAAGCACAAGGGGGAAGGGAAGCCCTTTTCCTAGCCAGGGGAACTGAGACACACAACACCTGGAAAATCGGGTAACTCCCACCCCAATACTGTGCTTTAAGCAAACAGGCACACCAGGAGATTATATCTCACACCTGGCCGGGAGGGTCCCACGCCCACGGAGCCTCCCTCATTGCTAGCACAGCAGTCTGCGATCTACCAGCAAGGCAGCAGCGAGGCTGGGGGAGGGGTGCCCGCCATTGCTGAGGCTTAAGTAGGTAAACAAAGCCACTGGGAAGCTCGAACTGGGTGGAGCTCACAGCAGCTCAAGGAAACCTGCCTGTCTCTGTAGACTCCACCTCTGGGGACAGAGCACAGTAAACAATAACAAAAGCAGCAGAAACCTCTGCAGATGAAAACGACTCTGTCCGACAGCTTTGAAGAGAGCAGTGGATCTCCCAACACGGAGGTTGAGATCTGAGAAGGGACAGACTGCCTGCTCAAGTGGGTCCCTGACCCCTGAGTAGCCTAACTGGGAGACATCCCCCACTAGGGGCAGTCTGACACCCCACACCTCACAGGGTGGAGTACACACCTGAGAGGAAGCTTCCAAAGCAAGAATCAGACAGGTACACTCGCTGTTCAGCAATATTCTATCTTCTGCAGCCTCTGCTGCTGATACCCAGGCAAACAGGGTCTGGAGTGGACCTCAAGCAAACTCCAACAGACCTACAGCTGAGGGTCCTGACTGTTAGAAGGAAAACTCTCAAACAGGAAGGACACCTACAACAAAACCCCATCAGTATGTCACCATCATCAAAGACCACAGGCAGATAAAACCACAAAGATGGGGAAAAAGCAGGGCAGAAAAGCTGGAAATTCAAAAAATAACAGTGCATCTCCCCCAGCAAAGGAGCGCAGCTCATCGCCAGCAACGGATCAAAGCTGGATGGAGAATGACTTTGACGAGATGAGAGAAGAAGTCCATCAAACTTCTCAGAGCTAAAGGAGGAATTACGTACCCAGCGCAAAGAAACTAAAAATCTTGAAAAAAAAAGTGGAAGAACTGATAGCTAGAGTAATTAATGCAGAGAAGGTCATAAACGAAATGAAAGCGATGAAAACCATGACACGAGAAATACGTGACAAATGAACAAGCTTCAGTAACTGACTCGATCAACTGGAAGAAAGAGTATCAGCGATTGAGGATAAAATGAATGAAATGAAGCGAGAAGAGAAACCAAAAGAAAACAGAAGAAAAAGAAATGAACAGAGCCTTCAAGAACTATGGGATTATGTAAAAAGACCAAATCTACATCTGATTGGGGTGCCTGAAAGTGAGGGGGAAAATGGAACCAAGTTGGAAAACACTCTTCAGGATATCATCCAGGAGAACTTCCCCAACCTAGTAGGGCAGGCCAACATTCAAATTTAGGAAATGCAGAGAACGCCACAAAGATACTCCTCAAGAGGAGCAACTCCAAGACACATAATTGCCAGATTCACCAAAGTTGAAATGAAGGAAAAAATCTTAAGGGCAGCCAGAGAGAAAGGTCGGGTTACCCACAAAGGGAAGCCCATCAGACTAACAGCAGATCTCTCGGCAGAAACTCTACAAGCCAGAAGAGAGTGGGGGCAATATTCAATATTCTTAAAGAAAAGAATTTTCAACCCAGAATTTCATATCCAGCCAAACTAAGTTTCATAAGTGAAGGAGAAATAAAATCCTTTACAGATAAGCAAATGCTTAGAGATTTTGTCACCACTAGGCCTGCCTTACAAGAGACCCTGAAGGAAGCACTAAACATGGAAAGGAACAACCGGTACCAGCCATTGCAAAAACATGCTGAAATGTAAAGAGCATCGAGGCTAGGAAGAAACTGCATCAACTAACGAGCAAAATAACCAGTTACTATCATAATGGCAGGCCCAAGTTCACACATAACAATCTTAACCTTAAATGTAAATGGACTAAATGGTCCAATTAAAAGACACAGACTGGCAAACTGGATAAAGAGTCAAGACCCATCAGTCTGCTGTATTCAGGAGACCCATCTCACATGCAGAGACAAACATAGGCTCAAAATAAAGGGATGGAGGAAGATCTACCAAGCAAATGGAGAACAAAAAAAGCAGGGGTTGCAATACTAGTCTCTGATAAAACAGATTTTAAACCATCAAAGATCAAAAGAGACAAAGAAGGCCATTACATAATGGTAAAGGGATCAATTCAACAGGAAGAGCTAACTATCCTAAATATATATGCACCCAATACAGGAGCACCCAGATTCATAAAGCAAGTCCTTAGAGACTTACAAAGAGACTTAGACTCCCAGACAATAATAATGGGAGACTTCAACACCCCACTGTCAACATTAGACAGATCAACAAGACAGAAAGTTAACAAGGATATCCAGGAATTGAACTCATCTGCAGCAAGCAGACCTAATAGACATCTATAGAACTCTCCACCCCAAATCAACAGAATATACATTCTTCTCAGCACCACATCGCACTTACTCCAAAATTGACCACATAATTGGAAGTAAAGCACTCCTCAGCAAATGTACAAGAACAGAAATTGTAACAAACTGTCTCTCAGACCACAGTGCAATCAAACTAGAACTCAAGACTAAAACTCAATCAAAACTGCTCAACTACATGGAAACTGAAAAACCTGCTCCTGAATGACTACTGGGTACATAATGAAATGAAGGCAGAAATAAAGATGTTCTTTGAAACCAATGAGAACAAAGATACAACATACCAGAATCTCTGGGACACATTTAAAGCAGTGTGTAGAGGGAAATTTATAGCACTAAATGCCCTCAAGAGAAAGCTGGAAAGATCTAAAATGACACTCTAACATCACAATGAAAAGAACTAGAGAAGCAAGAGCAAACACATTCAAAAGCTAGCAGATGGCAAGAAATAACTAAGATCAGAGCAGAACTGAAGGAGATAAGAGACACAAAAAACCCTCCAAAAAATCAATGAATCCAGGAGTTGGTTTTTTGAAAAGATCAAAAAAATTGACAGACCGCTAGCAAGACTAATAAAGAAGAAAAGAGAGAAGAATCAAATAGATGCAATAAATAATGATAAAGGGGATATCACCACCGACCCCACAGAATACAAACTACCATCAGAGAATACTATAAACACCTCTACACTAATAAACTGGAAAATCTAGAAGAAATGGATAATTTCCTGGACACTTACACTCTTCCAACACTAAACCAGGAAGAAGTTGAATTCCTGAATAGACCAATAGCAGGCTCTGAAATTGAGGCAATAATTAATAGCCTACCAACCAAAAAAAGTCCAGGACCAGATGGATTCACAGCTGAATTCTACCAGAGGTACAAGGAGGAGCTGGTACCATTCCTTCTGAAACTATTCCAATCAATAGAAAAAGAGGGAATCCTCCCTAACTCATTTTATGAGGCCAACCTCATCCTGATACCAAAGCCTGACAGAGACACAACAAAAAAAGAGAATTTTAGACCAATATCCCTGATGAACATCAATGCAAAAATACTCAATAAAATACTGGCAAACCGGATTCAGCAGCACATCAAAAAGCTTATCCACCATGATCAAGTGGGCTTCATCCCAGGGATGCAAGGCTGGTTTAACATACACAAATCAATAAACATAATCCAGCATATAAACAGAACCAAAGACAAGAACCACATGATTATCTCAATAGATGCAGAAAGGCTTTTGACAAAATTTAACAGCCCTTCATGCTAAAAACGCTCAATAAATTCGGTATTGATGGAATGTACCTCAAAATAATAAGAGCTATTTATGACAAACCCACAGCCAATATCATACTGAATGGGCAAAAACTGGAAAAATTCCCTTTGAAAACTGGCATAAGACAGGGATGCCCTCTCTCACCACTCCTATTCAACATAGTGTTGGAAGTTCTGGCTAGGGCAATCAGGCAAGAGAAAGAAATAAAGGGTATTCAGTTAGGAAAAGAAGAAGTCAAATTGTCCCTCTTTGCAGATGACATGATTGTATATATAGAAAACCCCATCGTCTCAGCCCAAAATCTCCTTAAGCTGATAAGCAATTTCAGCAAACTCTCAGGATACAAAATTAATGTGCAAAAATCACAAGCATTCTTATACACCAGTAACAGACAAACAGAGAGCCAAATCATGAATGAACTTCCATTCACAATAGCTTCAAAGAGAATAAAATACCTAGGAATCCAACTTACAAGGGATGTAAAGGACCTCTTCAAGGAGAACTACAAACCACTGCTCAGTGAAATAAAAGAGGACACAAACAAATGGAAGAACATACCATGCTCATGGATAGGAAGAATCAATATCATGAAAATGGCCATACTGCCCAAGGTTATTTATAGATTCAATGCCATCCCCATCAAGATACCAATGAGTTTCTTCACAAATTTGGAAAAAACTGCTTTAAAGTTCATATGGAACCAAAAAAGAGCCCGCATCTCCAAGACAATCCTAAGTCAAAAGAACAAAGCTGGAGGCATCACGCTACCTGACTTCAAACTATACTACAAGGCTACAGTAACCAAAACAGCATGGTACTGGTACCAAAACAGAGATATAGACCAATGGAACAGAACAGAGTCCTCAGAAATAATACCACACATCTACAGCCATCTGATCTTTGACAAACCTGACAAAAACAAGCAATAGGGAAAGGATTCCCTATTTAATAAATGATACTGGGAAAATTGGCTAGCCATAAGTAGAAAGCTGAAACTGGATCCTTTCCTTACTCCTTATACGAAAATTAATTCAAGATGGATTAGAGACTTAAATGTTAGACCTAATACCATAAAAATCCTAGAGGAAAACCTAGGTAGTACCATTCAGGACATAGGCATGGGCAAGGACTTCATGTCTCAAACACCAAGAGCAACGGCAGCAAAAACCAAAATTGACAAATGAGATCTAATTAAACTAAAGAGCTTTTGCACAGCAAAAGAAACTATCATCAGAGTGAACAGACAACTTACAGAATGGGAGAAAATTTTTGCAATCTACTCATCTGACAAAGGGCTAATATCCAGAATCTACAAAGAACTCAAACAAATTTACAAGAAAAAAACAAACAACCCCATCAAAAAGTGGGCAAAGGATATGAACAGACAGTTCTCAAAAGAGGACATTCATACAGCCAACAGACACATGAAAAATGCTCGTCATCACTGGCCATCAGAGAAATGCAAATCAAAACCACAATGAGATACCATCTCACACCAGTTAGAATGGCAGTCATTAAAAAGTCAGGAAACAACAGGTGCTGGAGAGGATGTGGAGAAATAGGAACACTTTTACACTGTTGGTGGGATTGTAAACTAGTTCAACCATTATGGAAAACAGTATGGCGATTCCTCAAGGATCTAGAACTAGATGTACCATATGACCCAGCCATCCCATTACTGGGTATATACCCAAAGGATTATAAATCATGCTGCTATAAAGACACATGCACACGTATGTTTATTGCGGCACTATTCACAATAGCAAAGACTTGGAATCAACCCAAATATCCATCAGTGACAGACTGGATTAAGAAAATGTGGCACATATACACCATGGAATACTATGCAGCCATAAAAAAGGATGAGTTTGTGTCCTTTGTAGGGACATGGATGCAGCTGGAAATCATCATTCTTAGCAAACTATCACAAGAACAGAAAATCAAACACCGCATGTTCTCACTCATAGGTGGGAACTGAACAATGAGATCACCTGGACTTGGGAAGGGGAACATCACACACCAGGGCCTATCATGGGGAGGGGGGAGTGGGGAGGGATTGCATTGGGAGTTATACCTGATGTAAATGACGAGTTGATGGGTGCTGACGAGTTGATGGGTGCAGCACACCAACACGGCACAAGTATACATATGTAACAAACCTGCACGTTATGCACATGTGCCCTAGAACTTAAAGTATAATTTAAAAAAAATTAACTCAAGATGGATTAAAGACTGAAATGTAAAACCTAAAACCATAAAAACCCTAGATGAAACGTACCATTCAGGACATAGGCATGGGCAAAATTTCACGACTAAAACACCAAAAGCAATGGCAACAAAAGGCAAAATTGACAAATGGGATCTCATTAAACTAAAGAGCTTCTGCACAGCAAAAGAAACTATCATCAGCGTGAACAGGCAACCTACAGAATGGGAGAAATTTTTGCAATCTACCTATCTGACAAAGGGCTAATATCCAGAATCTACAAGGAACTTAAACAAGTTTACAAGAAAAAAACACACAACCACATCAAAAAGTGGGCAAATGGTATGTACAGGTACTTCTCAAAAGAAGACATTTATACAGCCAACAAATATATTATAAAAAGCTCATCATTACTGGTCATTAGAGAAATGCAAGTCAAAACCACAGTGAGATACCATCTCACACCAGTTAGAATGGCAATCAATAAAAAGTCAGGAAACAACAGATGCTGGAGAGGATGTGGAGAAATAGGAATGCTTTTACACTGTTTGTGGGAGTGTAAATTAGGTCATCCATTGTGGAAACACTATGGTGATTCCTCAAGGATCTAGAACTAGAAATACCATTTGACCCAGCTATCCCATTACTGGCTATATACCCAAAGGATTTTAAATCATTCTACTGTAAAGACACATGCACACATATGTTTATTGTGGCACTATTCACAATAGCAAAAACTTGGAACCAACCCAAATGTCCATCAATGATAGACTGGATAAAGAAATTGTGGCAAATACACACCACGGAGTACTATGCAGCCATGAAAAAGGATGAGTTCATGTACTTTGCAAGGACATGCATGAAGCTGGAAACCATCATTCTCGGTAAACTAACACAAGAACAGAAAACCAAACACCGCATGTTCTCACTCATAATTGGGAGTCGAACTGTGAGAATGCGTGGACACAGGGAGGGGAACGTCACACAATGGGACCTGTCAGGGGATGGGGATCTAGTGGAGGGATAGCATTAGGAGAAATACCTAATGTAGATCACAGGTTAATGGGTGCTGCAAACCACCATGGCACATGTATACCTATGTAACAAACCTGCATGCTCTGCACGTTTACCCCAGAACTTAAAGTATAATAATAATAATAATAATAATAATAATAATAATAATAATAAAAGAATAGTGGTCCCACTTTAGCAACAACAAGAAAAAGCTAGACAAACTTTAAATTAACAACTTTTATTAAACTTATTAGAGAAACGTATCAGGTTGTAGGGCAAACAACTATAGTTTACTCTTGAACAACATGGGTTTGAGGAGCACCAACTCCCCACCAATGCAATAAAAAATCTGTGTATAAGTTTTGACTCTCCAAAAACTTAACAACTAATGCCTACTGTTGACCAGAAGCTTTACAAGTAACATAATCGATTAACAACTATTTTTTATATTATATGTATTATATACTGTATTCTTACAATAAAGTAACTTAGAGGAAAGGAAGTGTTATTAAGAAAATCATAAGGAAGAGAAAATACATTTAGAATAGGTACTGTATTTATCAATATCATAAGTTTGTGTTATTTGTTTACAAGATGAATCATGTCTGAAATGGTGGACAACTGCAGCTGCAGAGCTTGATTTCTAATATATACAATGCAATTCAGCTTTTTCTCATAATGTCATGATTTTTTTCTGCTTGATAGGAACATTTCCAGCATCACTAGTGGCACTTTGTGTGGGTTCCATGATGCGATTTAAGGTTTTTGATATTGCATTAAACACGATGAAAAATATGTAAGGACCAGAGAGATCACTTTTTACTGCAATAAGCAATATGCTGGAGAGATGAACTGCTCATAATGAGACGACTAGTGTCACATGGCATTTTAAGCAGATATTTGCAACACTTGAGCTTGCTGCAATAGCAATAAGAAGTAGCTTTGAAATTATTTCAGAGTTCTAGTATGGATTATAATTAATATTATACAGTTATGGTTTAATACTGCATCTTTACAGTTTTTTGCATTTCTCTTGACTGCAAATGGCACCTGTACATTCTGTAAATATTTGTGTATATGTTTTAACTTTTATCATTTGTATGCATTTTATGGTAGTAAATGATAATACAGACTAGTATCTATATATTTTCTACATATTCATGACTTAGCTTTTCCTTAGTTTTTCCTGATATTTCTAGGCTAAAGCTGCTTGCATGATTTTTCAGATTGTCTTAAATCTCCAAAAACTTCCAATATATGTCTTGAAAAACGTTTGTGCATAAGTTGACCCATGCAGTCTAAACCCATGTTACTGAAGGGTCAACTGTAATTTGAAATCTGGGGAAAGAAAGGTGCATTTGGGGAGAAATAAGACCTGAATCTTTGCTTGCTTAGGGCAGACACCCTTGGAGGCCACTAAAGCCAATAGAAAGATTTTGCAAAACTTTTTAAATGAATTTCTGAAGGTTGAATATGGACTAATATGAAGGTATAAAGCCCCCTGGGGCTACAGACAAGGTCTTTGTACCCTCTTTCAGCATTTTCCTCCATGACCTTACTAACCAACCACAGGGAAAATCAGAGTGAATCCAGAGAAAGCTTCCTTCAGGGTTCTTGCTAGAGAAAGGAAACAGCAGCCAAAGCCAAATGTCCTCTATTTATTTTATTGACAAAAGCCTGTAGAGGAAGAAGAGTAACAAAACTGTCAATTTAGGGCACTGGATGAAATTCACTGAGCTGGGGAAAGGGAACAGGGAAAAATCCCCAGACAACCCTACCTTTAGAGGAATGGAAGGAATGTATGCCAGGCCTGCACAACTGCTGGAAGAGGGAGAGAAACACTTTTGAAGCTTATCCTGCAGAAGCTTATCCTGTACTGTGTTCACGGTACAAATAAGAGAACACTATATCTACTGTCCACACACCAATTTACCAAAATTTAAACTATATGACATGTAACGAGGAAAAATAACTGTAGATACAACTGGACAAACTGTAGGAGACAGATTCTCTCTGGGGAACAAAGATTGAGAAAAACCCTCTGGCAAATAGCTGACGCCCTAAATACCAGGTATCTCTAGAGAAATTTGAAGGTTTGGTGCACTGAAGGTAACCATAGCAACAATAAACTTCAAACTCAGTTTAACTACTGGCTAGATTAATGCTAACACCCACACTAAAGGCCTAGAAAAAAAAATGTTGATCTCCAAGCATAAAACATTTATCTCCGTATCTCTTGTCCTGTACATGTTCAACATTCCGCATAAATTTATGAGGCATATGACAAGGCAAACACACATAGTCTCAAGAGACAAAGCAAGCATGCTAATACATTTTAAATTATAAGTTTTAAAATGTATATTTTAAACCTTATGACAATCGCTAAAAGTTTTTCAAGTATAAATGTTAAGTAAATAGTGGAAATGAAATGGAACCGTTAAAATGCTCGGTTAAACCCACAGAAGGCAGAAAAGGACAAAAAAAGAAATAAAGAACAAGTAGAAAATAACAAATATGGTAGATTTTGAATCCAAATATATCAATATTCATTTTAATGCTTAAACATGCCAGTTAAAAGACAATGATTCTAAGATCCAATTTTGAAAAAAGCAAGACTCAACTACATGTTGTCTATAGGAAACAAACTTTAAATACATAACTGTAGATAAGTTGAAAATTAAAAAAAGGATATAGCTTACAAATGCCAACCAAAAGAAAACTAGTGTAGTTGTACTAATTTCAACAACACAGATATAAAGGAATGTTATTACAGACAAAGAGTGGCATTACCCAATAATAAAGTAAAAATAAAGGCATTTCTCAAGAAGACATCATAATCCTGTGTATGTACCTAAGACAGCTCTTCAAAATACATGAGACAAAAATTTATAGATCTGAAAGGAGAAATAGATAAATCCACAGCTATATTTGGAAACTTCAAAACTAATCTCTCAGTAATTGATAGAACAAGTGGGTATGATATTGGTAGCCTGAACCCTATCAACTGATTGACCTAACTGACATTTATAGAACAGTCAACACAACAGTAGCAGAATGCACACAATTTTTTAAAAAGTGGAAATGGGGCACTAATCCAAATAGCCCATGTTATGGGCCATGAGATGCACCTTAATGAATTTAAAGTAATAGAAATCATACAAAATATGATCACAAACCGTAACAGACTGAGGTGGAATAACATAAAAATATCTAGAAAATCCTCATTTGTTTGGAAATTAATACAGTTCACTTCTATATAACCTATGAGACAATGACAAAATCTTAAGAGAAATTTAAAAATTTTTGACCAGGTGTGGTGGCTCATGCCTGTAATCCCAGCACTTTGGGAGGCTGAGGCGGGTGAATCACTTGAGGTCAGGAGTTCGAGACCAGCCTGTCCAACATGGTGAAACCCTGTCTGTACTAAAATACCAAAATTAGCTGGGCATGTGGCACACACCTGTAATCCCAGCTACTTGGGAGACTGAGGTGAGAGAATTGCTTGAACACAGGAGGCAGAGGTTGCAGTGAGCCGAGATTGCGCCATTGCATTCCAGCCTAGTGACAGAGCAAGACTCTGTCTCAAAAAATTTTTTTCTAAAATGAATAAAAATGAGACTATAGCATACCAAAATTTGAGACATGGTAATAACACAGAATTTGGGTGGAAATTTAGAGCATTATATGCTTACATTAGAAGAGATCTAAAATCAGTAAGCAAGGCTTACTTAAAACTAGAAGAGGAAATCAAACCCAAAGCAAGAATAAAGAAATAAATAATAAGGATTATAGCAACTATCAATAAAATTAAAGACAAAAGAAAACAGATAATGAAACCAAAAGTGAGTTCTTTGAAAAGGTTAAAATCAATAAACATCTAGCCAAACTGGCCAAAAAAAAAAAAAAAACAAAAAAGATTAAGTATTGAAAAACTGTGATTTAACACCCCCAAAATAACTAATATTCTTAAGCATTTTCAGATATGAAAAGTAATCCCAAATCAAATTTAAAAATTAAGACAGAAATGGTCAACGAAACCTTAGGAAATATGAAATAAAAATCAACTGACCTCAAGAAAGTAAGTCAATAAAAAGACAAAATCATCTCAAAAATAAAGATAAAATTACAAAGAACAAATATACTCAACTGACAACCCAATAACGGTGATTGGGAAAAGGGATGAGAATAACCAATAAAACAAACATTATGAAATGGAGTTTTTCTTTTAAAAAGCAGAGCAGAAAGTAATAAATATAGAAGACCAGCAAAGAAAATATAACGAAAGTTTAATTGAAGTCTCTAGAAAAGAAGAACAAAGCACTAAACAGAAGTAATATTTAAAATTATAATTGAGTTAGCTTTTTGTAAATAAAAATTCTGAATCTATATATTTGAAGGACCTACTTTGTGTCTGGGAAAATTGGTAACTCAGATATGTTTTAGGAAATTTCTACTTTTAAGACAGAGGGAAAAAATCTGCTAGGCCAATATGCAAAAGACTAGATCATTTATAAAGGAAAAAAAAATGGGTGGCATCAGAATTCTCACCCACAATGAAGCATCACAACATATATTAAATATAACAATGAACAAAACAAATACACTATAATATAATATGGCATGGCTGAGCCCACGTCATCAACTATAATCATAAATTTAGATAGGCTTAATTCATCTATTAAAATAAAAATATATTTACTTTTTCTCATCAAAGAACACAGGCAACAATATGAAAACACAACTCACTGAGTGGGGAAAAATATTTCTAAATTATTTATCTCATAAAGGGTGAATATCCAGAATATATAAAGAATTCCTACAACTCAACAACAACTACAAAATAACTTAATTTTTAAAATGGGCAGACAATTTGAATAGAGATTTCTTCAAAGAAGATATACCAATTAGCCAATTAGCACATGAAACAATGCTCAACATCACCAATCATTAGGAAAATGTGAATTAAAACCATAATGAAAATACCACCTCACATCCATTAGGATGACTACTGTCAAAAACAAAACAAAACAAAAACTAGAAAATAACAAATGTTAGCAAGAATGTGGAGCAAGTGGAACATTTTTGCACTGTTGGTGCACATTTAAAATGATATAGCTTCTGTGGAAAACAGTATGGTGGTTTCTAAAAAAAAATTAAAAGTAGATTTACTATTTGATCTAGCAGTTTCACTTCTAGGCATATACCCAAAAGAAAGGAAAGCAGTGACTTGAGATATTCGTATACTCATATTCATTGCCGCATTATTCATAAGAGCAAAAAGGAGGGAGCAACTGAATTGTCCTTCAACAGATGACTGGATAAACAAAATGTGGTATATACACCAAATGGAGTATGATTCAGATTTGAAAAATAGGGAAATTCTGAACATGCTACAACATGGATGAACCTTGAGAATATTATGCTAAGTGAAGTAAGCCAAGCACAAGAAGACAAATACTGTATGATTCTATTTATATGAGGTACCTATACTATCAAATTCACAGAGACAAAAGGGAGAATAGTGATTGTCAGAGGTTAAGGGAAAAGGGAATATAAGGAGTTATTGTTTAATGGGTTCAGAGTTTCAGTTGAGGAAGACAAAAAGTTCTGGAGATTAATGGTGGTGATGGTTGCACAACAATGTGCATCTACTTACTGCCACTGCACTGTACATGGAAAAATAGTTGATGTTAAATGTTATGTAATTTGTATTTTACTACAATTAAAAAAACAAAAACTACATTTTCTAGTCTCCCTTGAAGGTAAGTTGGCCAAGTTTCCAAGTTCCAGTGAGTGAAAGATGATGGCACATTACATCTGTTGAAATACATATGGAATATTTTTTAATTGGCTATATGGTAAATCACAAGGAAAATCATAATGTCTTATAAAGTAGGGATAATAAAGCATCTTTTGATGACATTGAAGTAAAATAAAATTAATTTAAAAAATAAATGATTTTCTACTGATTTATATAAAAACTCTTTTTAAAACAACATAAAATAAAAGGGGAAATAAGTTCTCAGAGTGTGAGATGGGGAGAATCTGCCTCTCAATGCACATCTCCACTGGGGAATCTGAAAATCCAGATCACAGGAGAAGGCTTTAACCTTACCTGGAGCTGAAATAGATTTAGGGAACGGTGCAAAATATGAAAGTAGAAGCAGCATTGAGAAGAGCCATGTAGGCATTCTCAGTCTCCAGCTCAAGCCCAGGGAAGCCATCCCTGACTATATCTTAGAAGCACCCTCAGGGAAGGCAGCCAGCAGAATTAGGGAAGAGTCACAAGGTGAAAGAAACTTCCAGCAGTATATTGTGTTAATTTCTAGTGGGAATAAACCCCCTTTAAAAGAATCTGTGGCACAAATGGGAACTGCAGCAGACATGAGCACAGACATGGGCACTTGGCATTACAGGAAGATGGGGAGGGGCATGGCCTGAAAGCTGTGCTTGCTTTCTCAGTAGGAAAGCTTATGACTTGGGGCAGGTGCTCAGCAAGGATACCTCCCCCCATCAACTCAGTAAATTAAAAACTGGAGAAAAAGAAAATAAATAAATAAATTGTACACCATGAGAGAACGAGATCAGCTTCAAGAGATCCCTGCCATTCCAATTCCATAGGAGACAGTGTGGACCCACCCACACACGAAGAACATAACTACAATAACCAACATCAGGAAAAGTCAATGCGCAAAGACTTTTGGAGGAAGTCATACAACTAAGGAACTCATACAAAGTCTTCACCTCTACAAGAACAAAAAGTCAAAAAAGGCAAAAATAAACATTCAAGTATGATCCATAAGAGGGAAAAAAGTAATTCTAAGCAAAAAATACCATACATAAACAGTCCAGTCAAAAAGAAATTCAAAAACAATTTGAAGAAATAGTCTACCCAAATGAGAAGGAATCAGGAAAGTAATTCCAGTAATATGATAAAATAGGGTTCTCTAATACCCCTAAATGATCACACTACCTCTCCAGCAATGGATCCAACCCAAGAAGAAATCTCTGAACTGCCAGATAAAGAATTCAGATTGATTATTGAGCTACTCAAGGAAATACCAGAGAAAGGTGAAAACCAACTTAAAGAAAATAAAAAATACATACAGGATATGGATGAAAAATTTTCCAGAGAAATAGATATCATAAAGAAAAAACAATCACAACTCCTGGAAATGAAAGAGACACTTAGGGAAATACAAAATACAGTGGAAAGTTTCAACAATAGACTAGAACAAGTAGAAGAAAGAACTTCAGAGCTTGAAGACAAGGCTTTCAAATTAACCCAATCACACAAAAACAAAGAAAAAAGAATTTTAAAAAATGAACCAAGTCTCTAAGAAATATAGGGTCATGTGAAATGGCCAAACCTAAGAATAATTAGTGTTCCTGAGGAAGAATAGAAATCAAAAGTTTGGAAAATTTATTTGAGGGAATAATTGAGGAAAACTTCCCTGACCTTACTAGAGATCTAAACATTCAAATACAAGTAGCTCAAAGAACTCCTGGGAAATTCATCACAAAAAGATCATCACCAAGGCACATAGTCATCAGGTGGTCCAAAGTCAAGATGAAGGAAAAAATCTTTAGAGCTGTGAGACAAAAGTATCAGGCAAGCCATAAAGGAAAACCTATCAGATTAGCAGCAGATTTGTCAGCAGAAACTTTACAAGCCAGAAGGGATTGGGGCCCCATCTTTAGCCTACTTAAACAAAATACTTGTCAGCCAAGAATTTGCTATCCAACAAAACTAAGCTTCATTAATGAAGGAGAGGTGAAGTCTTTTTCAGACAAACAAATGCTGAGAGAATTTGCCACTACTACACCAGCAGTACTGGAAATGCTAAAAAGGAGTTTCAAATCTTGAAACAAAACCTCAAAATACACTAAAACAGAAACTCCTTAAACCAGAAAGCTCATTAGGGCCTATAAAACAATAATACAATGAAAAAACAAACAACCAAACAAGGTATTTAGGCAGTAACTTACATGATGAATAGAACAGTACCTCACCAGCTGGGTGCAGTTGCTCAGTCCTGTAATACCAGAACTTCTGGGAGGCCAAGGCAGGTGGATCACTTGAGGTCAGGCGTTCAAGACAAGCCTGACCAACATGGTGAAACCCCGTCTATACTGCAAATGCAAAATTAGTCAGGCATGGTGGCTCATGCCTGTAATCTCAGCTACTTGGGAGGCTGAGGCAGGAGAATCACTTGAACCTGGGAGGCGGCGGTTGCAGTGAGCCAAGATTGTGCCATTGCACTCCAGCCTGGAAAACAAGAGTGAAACTCCGACTCGAAAAGAAAAAGAAGAAGAGAAGAGAAGAGAAAGAAGCGGAGGGGAAGGGAGGGGAAGTGAGGGGAAGGGAGGGGAGGGGAGAAGGAAAGGAAGAAAGGAAACAGTACCTCACATCTCAGTACTAATAATGAATGTAAATGTCCTGAGATTAATGTGCCATTGCACTCCAGCCTGGGCAACAAGAATGAAACTCTGTCTCGAAAAGAAAAGAAGAAAACAAAAGAAGAGAAAAGAAGAGAAGAGAGGAGAAGAAAGGGGAGGGGATGGGAGGGGATGGGAGCGGAGAGGGAAGGGGAGGGGAGAGGAGGGAACAGTATCTCACATCTCAGTACAAACATTGAATGTAAATAGTCTGAACCTGGGAGGTGGAGGTTTCAGTGAGCGGAGATCATGCCATTGCACTCCAGCCTGGGCAACAAGAGTGAAACTCCGAGAAAAGAAGAGAAGGGAAGGAGAGGGGAGGGGAGGGGAGGGGAGGGGAGGGAGAGAAGAGAAGGAGAAGGGGGGAAGGAGGAGAGGGGAGGATGGGAGGGGAGGGGAGGGGCAAAGGGGGGAGGGAAAGGGAGTGGGGAAGGGAGGGGAGAGGGAGAAGAAAGGGGGAGGGGAGGAGGAAAGGGGAGGGAGAAAGAAAGGAAACAGTATCTCACATCTCAATACTAACATTGAATGTAAATGGCCTAATGGCCTAACTTAAAAGATACAAAATGGCAAAATGGATAAAACGTCACCAACTGGCTGGGCAAGGTGGCTCATGCCTGTAATCCCAGCACTTTGGGAGATGAAAGCGGGCAGATAACTTGAAGCCAGGAGTTCAAGACCAGCCTGGCCAACATGGTGAAACCCCTTCTCTACTAAAAATACAAAAATCAGCTGGGCGTGGTGGTGGGTGCCTATAATCCCACCTACTGGAGAGGATGAGGCAGGAGAATTGTTTGAACCCAGGAGGCAGTTGGAGGCTGCAGTGAGCTGAGATTGTTCCACTGCACTTCAGCCTGGGTGATAAAGTGAGACCCTATCTCAAAGAAAACAAAAAACAAACAAATACAAACAAACAAAGAAACAACCAAGTGTCTACCATCTTTAAGAGATTCACCTAACACATAAGGACTCACATAAACTTAAGGTAAAGGGGTGGAAAAACATATTCCCTGCAAACATAAACCAAAAGCAACCAGGAATAGCTCTTCTTATGTCAGACAAAATAGACTTTAAAGCAACAACAGTTAAAAAAAAAAAAAAAAAAAAGAAGGAAAATATTGCAATCCTAAATATATATGTACCTAACACTGGTGCTCCAAAACTTATGAAACAATTACTACTAGACCTAAGAAGTGAAAGAGAGATGGCAACACAATAATAATGGGGGACTTCAGTATTCCACTGACAGCACTAGACAAATCATCAAGACAAAAAGGCATCAAAGAAATGGTAGACTTAAACTATCCCCTAGACCAAGTGGACTTAACACATATTTACAGAATATTCTACCCAAGTGCAGAACATACATTCTTCTCATCAGCACGTGGAACATTCTCCAAGATAGACAATATGATAGGCCACAAAATAAGTCTCAATAAATTTAAGAAAATCAAAATCATATCAAGTATATTCTCAGACTATGGTGGAATAAAACTGGAAATTTATTTTAAAAGGAGTCCTCAACACTAAAAAATAAATGGAAATTAAATAATCTGCTCTTGGATTATCTTTGAGTTAATAAGGAAATCAAGATTTAAATTTAAAAATTATTTAAACTAAGCAATAATCGTTACACAACTTATCAAAACCTTTGGGATAAAGCAAAGCTGTGCTAACAGAAACAGCATTAAATGTCTACATCAAAAAGTCTGAAGGAGCACACCTCGAAGAACTAGAGAAACAAGAACAAACTAAATCCAAACCCAGCAGAAGAAAAGAAGTAACAAAGATCAGTGCAGAACTAAATGAAGTTGAAACAAAAAAGATGCAAAAGATAAATGACACAAAAAGCTGGTTCTTTGAAAAGATACACAAAATTGATAGACCATTAGTAAGATTAACCGAGAAAACAAGAGAGAGGATCCAAACAAGCTCAATTAGAAATGAAAGGAGAGATATTACAACCAATACCTTAGAAAAACCAAAGATGATTCAAAGCTACTATTAATGACAGACTAATATCCCTGATGAACATAGATGCAAAAACTCCTTAACAAAATACTAGCTAACCGAATTTAACAGCATATCAAAAAGATTATACATCATGATCAAGTGGGTTTCATACCAGTGATGCAGGGATAGCTTAACATACGTGGGTGAATATATGTGATACATCACATAAACAGAATTTAAAACAAAAATTGGTGAGGAAAAAGTACTTGACAAAATCCAGCATCCCATTAATATAAAAACCCTCACAAAATTGGCATAGAAAGGACATATGTGAAAGTAATAAAAGCCATCTAAGACAAACCCACAGTCAACATCATACTGAATAGAGAAAAGATGAAACCATTCTCCCTGAGAACTAGAACAATACAAGGATGCCCACTTTCACCACTTCTGGTCAACATAATACTGGAAGTCATAAATAAAGCAATCAGACAAGAGAATAAAATGAAAGGCATCCAAATTGGAAAAAAGGAAGTCAAACTGTTGCTGTACACCAATGATATGATTGTATACCTAGAAAACCCTAAAGACTAATCCAGAAAGCTCCTAGATTTGATAAATAAATCAGTAAAGTTTCAGGACAAAACAAATCAGTGTACCCAAATAAGTAGCACTGGTATACACCAACAGTAACCAAGCTGAGAATCAAATCAAGAACACAGCCTCTTTTACAGCAGCAAGGAAACAAGAAAAAGAGAGGAAAAAAAATGGAAAGAGGGGAAGAAAGAAAAGAAAGAGAAGAAAGAAAAGAAAGAGAAAAAGAAAGAAAGAAAGAGAGAAAAGGAAGGAAGGAGGAGGAAGGAAAGAAAGAAAAAGGAAAAGAAAGAAAGAGAGAGAAAGAGAGAAAGAGAAAAAGAGAAAGAAAAAAGAAAAGAAAAGAAAAGAAAAGAAAAGAAAAGAAAAGAAAAGAAAAGAAAGAAAAAGAGAGAATCCTCCCTAACTTATTTTATGAGCCCAGCATCATCCTGATACCAAACCCTGGTAAAGACACAACAAAAAAGGAGAATTTTAGACCAATATCTCTGACAAACATTGATGCAAAAATCTTCAATAAAATACTGGCAAATCAAATCCAGCAGCACATCAAAAAGCTTACCCACCATGATCAAGTGGGCTTCATCCCTGGGATGCAAGGCTGGTTCAACATACACAAATCAATAAATGTAATCCATCACATAATCAGAACCAATGACGAAAACCACATGATTATCTCAATAGATGCAGAAAAGGACTTTCACACAATTCAACAGCCCTTCATGCTAAAAACTCTCGATAAGCTAGGTATTGATGGAACATATCTCAAAATAGAAAGAGCTATTTATGACAAATGCACAGCCAATATCATACTGAATGGGCAAAAACTAGAAGCATTTCCTTTGAAAATTGGCCCAAGACAGGGATGCCCTCTCTCACCACTCCTATTCAACATAGTGTTGAAAGTTCTGGCCAGGGCAATCAGGCAAGAGAAAGACATAAAGGGTATTCAATCAGGAAAAGAGGAAGCCAAATTGTCCCTGTTTGCAGATGACATGATTGTATATTTAGAAAACCCCATTATCTTCACCTAAAATCTCCTTAAGCTGATAAGCAACTTTAGCAAAGTCTCAGGATACAAAATCAGTATGCAAAAATCACAAGCATTCCTATACACCAATAACAGACAAGCAGAGAGCCAAATCATGAGTGAACTCCCATTCATAATTGCTACAAAGAGAATAAAATAGTTAGGAATATAACTTACAAGGGATGTGAAAGACCTCTTCAAGAAGAACTAGAAAGCACTGCTCAGTGAAATAAAAGAGGACACAAACAAATGGAAGAATATTCCATGCTCATGGATAGGAAGAATCAATATCTTGAAAATGGCCACCCTGCCCAAGGTAATTTATAGATTCAATGCCATCCCCATCAAGCTACCAATGACTTTCTTCACAGAATTAGAATAAACTACTTTAAAGTTCATATGGAACCAAAAAAGAACCTGTATAGCCAAGACATTCCTAAGAAAAAAGAACAAATCTGGAGGCATCATGCTACCTGACTTCAGACTATACCACAAGGCTACAGTAAACAAAACAGCACAGTACTGGTACCAAAACAGAGAAATAGACCATGGAACAGAACAGAGACCTCAGAAATAGCACCACACATCTACAACCATCTGATCTTTGACAAACCTGACAAAAACAAGCAATGGGGAAAGGATTCCCTATTTAAAATGGTGCTGGGAAAATTGGCTAGCCATAAGTAGAAAGCTGAAACTGGATCCTTTCCTTACTCCTAATATGAAAATTAATTCAAGATGGATTAGAGACTTAAATGTTAGACCTAAAACCATAAAAACCCTAGAAGAAAACCTAGGTAATACCATTCAGGACATAGGCATGGGCAAGGACTTCATGTCTAAAACACCAGAAGCAATGGCAACAGAAGCCAAAATTGACAAATGGGATCTAACTAAACTAAAGAGCTTCTGCACAGCAAAAGAAACTACCATCAGAGTAACAGGCAACCTACAGAATGGGAGAAAAATTTTGCAATCTACTCATCTGACAAAGGCCTAATATCCAGAATCTACAAAGAACTCAAACAAATTTACAAGAAAAAAAAAAAATCAAAAAGTGGGTGAAGGATATAAACAGATACTTCTCAAAAGAAGACATTCATACAGCCAACAGACACATGAAAAAATGCTCATCATCACTGGCCATCAGAGAAATGCAAATCAAAACCACAATGAGATACCATCTCACCCCAGTTAGAATGGCGATCATTAAAAAGTCAGGAAACAACAGGTCCTGGAGAAGATGTGGAGAAATAGAAACACTTTTACACTGTTGGTGGGACTGTAAACTAGTTCAACCATTGTGGAAGACAGTGTGGCGATTCCTCAAGGATCTAGAACTAGATGTACCATATGACCCAGCCATCCCATTACTGGGGATATACCCAAAGGATTATAAATCATGCTGCTATAAAGACACATGCACGTGTATGTTTATTGCAGCACTATCCACAATAGCAAAGACTTGGAACCAACCCAAATGTCCATCAATGATTGACTGGATTAAGAAAATGTGGCACATATACACCATGGAATACTATTCAGCCATTAAAAAGGATGAGTTCATGTCCTTTGTAGGGACATGGATGAAGCAGGAAACCATCATTCTGAGCAAACTATCGCAAGGACAAAAAACCAAACACTGCATGTTCTCACTCATAGGTGGGAACTGAACAATGAGAACACATGGACACAGAAAGGGGAACATCACACATGGGGGCCTGTCATGGGGTTGGGGGATGGGGAAGGGACAGCATTAGGAGATATACCTAATGTAAATGACGAGTTAATGGGTGGGGCACACTAACATGGCACATGTATACATATGTAACAAACCTGCACATTGTGCACATGTACCCTAGAACTTAAAGTATAATAAAAAAATAATAATAATAAAAAGAAATTTTAGGTACTTGTTTTAGTAAATGTTTTATTGAAATAAAATGACATTTCCTACAATTTACGCATTTACAGTATACGATTCAGTGATTTGGGGTATGAGTATATTCACTGAATTTTGTAACCATCACCAAATCAATGTTTTGATATTTTTGTTACTCTAAAAAGAAACCATGTACCTATTACCAGTTACTCCCCTTTCTCTCCAAACCTCATGATTCTAGGCAATAACTATTCTTTGTATGTCTGAATTTGTCTATTATAGCCATTTCAAAGCAATAAAACCATACAATATTTGGTATTTTGTCACTGGCTTTTTTCACTTAACAAAATTCTTTCAAGGTTCATTCATGTCATACGAGTACTTTATTCCTTTTTGTTGGTAAATAAGATTACATTTTATCATATTTTATTTATTCGTTTTTCAGTGCTTTTTGAGGCCTAGGCAGGAGGATTGCTTGAGCCCAGGAGTTCAAGGCTGCAGTGAGCTGTCTTGAAAAAAAAAAAAAGTAACTTTGTGTTTAACATTTAGACGACATAACAGACTGCTATAAGTGGCCTCATAGAATGAGTTGGGAAGTGTTTCCTACTCTTCTGTTTTTTGGAGAGTTTGTGAAAAACTGGTACTAATTCTTCCTCAAATGTTTGGTAGAACTCAACAGTGAGGCCCTCTGGTCCTGGGCTACTCTTTGTGAGAGGTTTTTCCAATTACAAATTCATTTCATTACTTGTTATGTCTATTCATATCTTCTAAAGTCAGTTTTGATAGTTTGTGTTTTTCTAGGAATTTATACATTTTGTACAGGTTATCTAATTTATTGGAATATTGTTATTCATAATACTCCATTACAATCTTTTTAATTCTCTGAGATAAGTCCCGCTTTTCATCTTTTTTTTTTTTTTTTCTTTTTGTTTTTTTTAGACAGAGTCTAGCTCTGTCACCAGGCTGGAGTGCGATGGTGAGATCTTGGCTCACTGCAACCTCCTCCTCCCAGGTTCAAGCGATTCTTCAGCCTCGGTCTCCTGAGTAGCTGGGACTTCAGGCACACGCCACCATGCCCAGCTAAATTTTGTATTGTTTTATACAAAAATTAGATGGGGTTTCATTATGTTGGCTAGGATGGTCTTGATCTCTTGACCTTGTGATCTACCCGCCTCGGCTTCCCAAAGTGCTGGGATTACAGGTGTGAGTCACTATGCCCGGCCTTTACTCTTGATTATAATAATGTTAGTTTCTCTTCTTGTCTTGGTCAACCTAACTAAAGTTTTGTCAATCGTTTTGACCTTTTCAAAGAACCAACCTTTTTTTCAGCTTTATTGAGTTACAAGAGACAAAAACTGATTATATTTAAGGTATGCAACTCAATATTTTATATAAATTAACATCCATCACTTCACATGATTGTCATTTTCTTCCTTTTCCCCTTCCCTGCTTCACCCTCACAACCACCATTCTACTTTCTCTAAGTGTATTTTCACTTTTGCATATGTGAGATCATGCAATATTTGTCTTTCTGTGTCTGAATTGTTTCACTTAGCATAATATCTTCCGGGTGCTTCCAAGTTGTCATAAATGTCAGGATTTACTTTTTTATAAAAGCTGAATAATATTTCAGTGTATTAGTGTGTGTGTGTGTGTATCATATTTTCTTGATCTATTCATCTTTTGATGGACAGCTTTTAGGTTGTGTTCATATCTTGGCTATGTGAATAATATTGCAGTGAACACGGCAATATAGATATGTCTTTGAGATACTGATTTCCTTTGGATATATACCCAGAAATGAGATTGCTGGATCTGTGGGAGTTCTATTTTTAATTTTTGAGGAATCTTCATACCGTTTTCTGTAATGGCTGTACCAATTTACATTCCCATCAGCAATGCACAAGGGTTCCCTTTTCTCCATATTCTTGCCAACATTCGTTATCTTTTGTCTTTGATAATAGCCATTCAAACAGGTGAGATGATTTCTTGTGGTTTTGATTTGCATTTCCTTAATAATTAGTAATGTTAAACACTTTTTCATATATTTGTTGACCCTCTGTATTCCATCTTTGAGATATGTCTATTCAACCCTTTTACCCATTTTTTAATTGGGCTGTTCGGTTTATTGCTATTGAGTTGTTTGAATTTCTTATATAATTTAGATATTAACCCCTTATCAGACATAAGGTTTAAATATTTTTTCCCATTCTGTAGGTTATTTTGTCACTCTATTGCTTGTTTTCTTTGCTCTGCAGATGCTTTTTAGTTTGATTCAATCCCACTTAACTTTGTAATATATTTCGAAATCAGAAAGTGGGATGCCTCCAGCATTATTATTCTTGTTCAATATTGCTTTGGCTATTTGGGGTCTTTTGTGGTTCCACGTGAATTTTAGGATTTTTTTTTTTTCTATTTCTGTAAAGTATTTCATTGGTATTTTCATAGGGATTTCATTGAATCTATGGATCACTTTGGATAGCATGGGGATTTTTAACAATATCAATCCTTTTTTTTTTTTTTTTTTTTTTTTTAAGACAGTCTTGCTCTGTCACCCAGGCTGGAGTGCAGTGGCACGATCTTGGCTCACCGCAACCTCTACCTGCTGGGTTCAAGCAATTCTCCTGCCTCAGCCTCCCACGTAGCTGAGATTACAGACACCCACCACTATGTCTGCCTAATTTTTTTTGTATTTTTAGTAGAGATGGGATTTCACCATGTTGGTCAGGCTGGTCTCCAACATTTTACCTCAGGTAATCCACCCGCCTCGGCCTCCCAAAGTGCTGGGATTACAGGCATGAGCCACCACACCCAGCAATATTAATTCTCCCAGTCCATAAAAATGGATATCTTCCTTTTATTTGTCTTGTGTTCAAAGAACCAACTTTTTGATTATTTGTTTTTCTATATATTTTTTCTTTTATACTTCATTAATTTCTGCTATAATCTTTATTTCCTTTTTTCTGTTTGCCTTCAGTTTAGTTTGTTTTTTATTTTTCTATGTTTTAATGTGGATGGTGAGAATGTTGATTTAAGTTTTTTTCTTTTCTTTTCTTTTTTTCTTTTTTTGAGATGGGTCTCATTCTGTCATGCAGGCAGGAGTGCAGTGGTGTGATCATGGATCATGGCTTACTGCAGTCTCAACCGCCCTGGCTCAAGTGATCCTCCCACCTCAGCCTTTCAAGTAGCTGGGACTACAGGCATGTGTTACTATGCCCAGATTATTGATTGATTGATTGATTGATTGATTGATTGATTGAGACAGGGTCTCCCTATGTTACCCAGTCTGGTCTCGATACCCTGAACTCAAGCAATCTTTCCACCTCAGCCTCCCAAAGTGTTGGGATTACAGGTGCAACACACTGTGCTCAGCCTTTTTTTTTTTTTTTAAACATACTTACTTATAGCTATAAATTTTCCTCTCAGCATTTCTTAAGGTGCATAGTGGAGTTTTTAGTATGTTGTATCTTCATTTCATTCTTCACAAAGTATTTTTGGTTTCTTTCATTTGTTATTCAGTCAGATATTAGTATAGCCACTGAAGATTTCTTATGGCTGCTATTTCCATTTTATGTCTCTTTTTATGATTTGCTTTAAACTTTTGTGTATCTTTGATCTAAAGCATGTCTCCTGTAGAAAGCATATAGTTGGATACTATTTGTTTGTTTTGTGCAGTCATACTATATCTTCCTTTTGATTGGAATGTTTAATCAATTCACATTTAATGTTATTGTTGGTAATGTTAGATTGATGTCTGTAAATTTAGTTTTTATTTTCCATATGTTCATGCCTTTTTTTTCCCTGCACTCCTCCTTTACTGATTTTTTAAACATTAAATGAATATTTATTTATTTATTTACTTTAAGTTCTGGGATACATAGGCAGAACGTGCAGGTTTGTTACATAGGCATACATGTGCCATGGTAGTTTGCTGCACCCATCAACCCATCATCTAGGTTTTAAGTCCCACATACATTAGGTATTTGTCCTAATGCTCTCCCTCTTCTTGTCCCCCATCCCCCGACAGACCCCAGTGTGTGATGTTTCCCTTTCTGTGTCCATGTGTTCTCATTGTTCAACTCCCACTTATGAGTGAGAACATGCAGTGTTTGGTTTTCTGTTCCTGTGTTAATTTGCTGAGAATGATGGTTTCCAGCTTCATCCATGTCCCTGCAAAGGACATGAACTCATCCTTTTTTATGGCTGCACAGGATTCCAAAGTGTATGTGTGCCACGTTTTCTTTATCCAGTCTATCACTGATGGGCATTTGGGTTGTTTCCAAGTCTTTGCTATTGTGAATAGTGCTGCAATAAACATATGCATCCATGTGTCTTTATAGTAGAATGATTTATAATCCTTTGGGTATATACCCAGTAATGGGATGGCTGGGTCAAATGGTATTTCTTGTTCCAGATCCTTGAGGAACCACCACACTGTCTTCCACATTGATTGAATTAATTTACACTGCCACTAACAGTGTAAAAGCATTTCTATTTCTCCACAGACTCACCAGCATATGTTCTTTCCTGACTTTTTAATAGCCATTCTAACTGGTGTGAGATAGTATCTCATTGTGGATTTGATTTGCATTTCTCTAATGAGTAGTGATGATGAGTATTTTTTCATATGTTTCTTGCCCGCATAAATGTCTTTTGAAAAGTGTCTGTTCATATGCTTCTCCCACTTTTTGATGTTTTTTTTTTTTCTTGCAAATTTGTTTAAGTTCCTTGTAGATTCTGGATATTAGACCTTTGTCAGATGGATAGCTTGTAAAAATTTTCTCCCATTCTGTAAGTTGCTTGTTCACTCTGATGATAGTTTCTTTCACTATGCAGAAGCTCATAAGTTTGATTAGATCCCATATGTCAATTTTGGCTTTTGTTGCCATTGCTTTTAATGTTTTAGTCATGAAGTCTTTGCCCATGCCTATGTCCTGAATGGTATTACCTAGGTTTTCTTCTAGGGTTTTTATGGTTTTAGGTCTAACATTTAAGTCTCTAATCCATCTTGAATTAATTTTCGTATTAGGAGTAAGGAAAGGATCCAGTTTCAGCTTTCTACTTATGGCTAGCCAATTTTCCCAGCACCATTTATTAAATAGGAAATCCTTTCCCTATTGCTTGTTTTTGTCAGGTTTGTCAAAGATCTGATGACTGTAGATGTGTGGTATTATTTCTGAGGACTCTGTTCTGTTCCATTGGTCTATATCTCTGTTTTGGTACCAGTACCATGCTGTTTTGGTTACTGTAGCCTTGTAATATAGTTTGAAGTCAGGTAGTGTGATGCCTCCAGCTTTGTTCTGTTGACTTAGGATTGTCTTGGCAATGCAGGCTCTTTTTTGGTTCTGTATGAACTTTAAAGCAGATTTTTCCAATTCTGTGAAGAAATTCATTGGTAGCTTGATGGGGATGGCATTGAATCTCTAACTTACCTTGGGCAGTATGGCCATTTTCACAATATTGATTCTTCCTATCCATGAGCATGGTATGTTCTTCCATTTGTTTGTGTCCTCTTTTATTTCACTGAGCAGTGGTTTGTAGTTCTCCTTGAAGAGGTCCTTTACATCCCTTGTAAGTTGGATTCCTAGGTATTTTATTCTCTTTGAAGCAATTGTGAATGGAAGTTCATTCATGATTTGTCTCTCTATTTGTCTGTTGCTGGTGTATAAGAATGCTTGTGATTTTTGCACATTAATGTCGTATCCTGAGACTTTGCTGAAATTGCTTATCAGCTTAAGGAGATTTTGGGATGAGATGATGGGGTTTTCTAAATATACAATCATGTCATCTGCAAACAGGGACAATTTGACTTCTTCTTTTCCTAACTGAATACCCTTGATTTCTTTCTCTTGCCTGATTGCCCTAGCAAGAACTTCCAACATTATGTTGAATAAGAGTGGTGAGAGAGGGCATCCCTGTGTTGTGCCAGTTTTCAAAGGGAATGCTTCCAACTTTTGCCCATTCAGTATAATATTGGGTGTGCGTTTGTCATAAATAGCTTTTATTATTTTTACATATGTTCTATCAATACCTAGTTTATTGAGAGTTATTAGCATGAAGGGCTGTTGAATTTTGTCAAAGGCCTTTTCTGCATCTATTGAGATAATCATGTAGTTTTTGTCATTGGTTCTTTTTATGTGATGGATTATGTTTATTGACTTGTGTATGTTGAGCCAGCCTTGCATCCCAGGGATGAAGCCGACTTGATCATGGTGGATAAGCTTTTTGATGTGCTGCTGGATTTCCTCTGCCAGTATTTTATTGAGGATTTTGTATCGAAGTTCATCAGGGATATTGGCCTGAAATTTTCTTTTTTTGTTGTGTCTCTGCCAGGTTTTGGTATCTGGATGATGCCGGCCTCAGGAAATGAGTTAGGGAGGAGTCCCTCTTTTTCTATTATTTGAAATAGTTTCAGAAGGAATGGTTCCAGCTCCTCTTTGTACCTCTGGTAGAATTTGTCTGTGAATCCATCCATTCTTGGACTTTTTTTGGTTGGTAGGCTATTAATTACTGCCTCAATTTCAGAGCTTGTTCTTGGTTCATTCCAGGATTCAACTTCTTCCTGTTTTAGTCTTGGGAGGTTGTATGTGTCCAGGAATTTATCCATTTCTTCTAGATTTTCTAGTTTACTTGTGTAGAGGTGCTTATATTATTCTCTGATGGTAGTTTGTATTTCTGTGGAATCAGTGGTGATATCCCCTTTATCATTTCTTATTGTGTCTATTTGATTCTTCTCTCTTTTCTTCTTCATTAGTCTAGCCAGCAATCTATTTTGTTAATCTTTTCATAAAACCAGCTCCTGGATTTACTGATTTTTTGAAGGGTTTTTCATGTCTCTGTCTTCTTCAGTTCCACTCTGATCTTAGTTATTTCTTGTCTTCTGCTAGCTTTTGAATTTGTTTGCTCTTTCTTCTCTAGTTTTTTTCATTGTGATGTTAGTGTGTTGATTTTTTATCTTTCTCATTTTCTGATGTGGGTATTTAGTGCTATAAATTCTGCTCTTAACACTGCTTTAGCTGTGTCCCAGGGATTCTGGGTTTGTTATATCTCTCTTTGTTCTCATTGGTTTCAAAGAACTTTTTTATTTCTGCCTTAATTTCATTATTTACCCAGTAGTCATTCAGGAGCAGGTTATTCAATTTCCATTAGTTGTGCAGTTTTGAGTGAGTTTCTTAATCCTGAGTTCTGATTTGATTGCACTGTGGTCTGAGATACTGTTTGTACGATTTCAATTCGTTTGCATTTTCTGAGGAGTGTTTTGCTTCCAATTATGCGGTCGATTTTAGAATAAGTGTTACGTGGCACTGAGAAGAATGTATATTCTGTTGATTTGTGGTGGAGAGTTCTGCAGTTGTCTATTAGGTCCTCTTGGTCCAGGGCCGAGTTCAAGTCCTGAATATCCTTGTTAATTTTCTGTCTTGTTGAACTGTCTAATATTGATAGTGGGGTGTTAAATTCTCCCACTATTACTGTGTGGGAGTCCAAGTCTCTTTGTAGGTCTCTAAGAACTTGTCTTATGAATCTGGGTGGGATATTGACTCATATCCCAGTGTGTGGATACTCCTGTTGGGTGCATATATGTTTAGCATAATTAGCTCTTCTTGTTGCATTGATCCCTTTACCATTATGTAATGCCCTTCTTTCTCTTTTTTGATCTTTGTTGGTTTAAAGTCTGTTTTATCAGAGACTAGGATTGCAACCCCTACTGTTTTTTTGCTTTCCATTTGCTTGGTAAATATTCCTCCATCCCTTTATTTTGAGCCTAGTGTGTCTACATGTGAGATGGGTCTCCTGAATGCAGCACACTCATGGGTCTTGATTCTTTATCCAATTTGCCAGTCTTGTCTTTAACTGGGGACTTTAGCCCATTACCAGTATGGTTATGTGTGAATTTGATCCTTTCATTATGATGCTAGCTGGTTATTTTGCACATTAGTTGATGCAGTTTCTTCATAGTGTCATTGGTTTATATATGTTGGTATGTTTTTGCAGTGACTGATACTGTTTGTTTTGTTTTTTTCCCCCCATATTTAGTGCTTCCTTCAGGAGCTCTTGTAAGGCAGGCTGGGTGGTGACAATATCCCTCAACATTTGCTTGTCTGGAAAGCATTTTATTTCTCTGCTTATTAAACTTAGTTTGGCTGGATATGAAATTCTCGTTTGAAAATTCTTTTCTTTAAGAATGTTGAATATTGGCCCCCTCCTGGTTTCAAGGGATTCTCATGCCTCAGGCTCCCAAGTAGGTGGGATTACAGGCACTTGCTACCGTACCTGGCTAATTTTTGTGTTTTTAGTAGAGACAGGGTTTCACCATGTTGGCCAGACTGGTCTCCTGGCCTCAGGTGATCCACCCACCTTGGCCTCCCAAATTGCTGGGATTACAAACATTAGCCATTGTGCTTGACTCTTCTTCTCCTTCTTTTTTTTTTTTTTTTTTTTTTTGTCCAATTTTTCGTTATACATGTTATATCTCTATGTTCTGCAAACCCAATAATATATTGTTTAAATTAAATTATTATGAAATCTTATATAATTGTATGCCTTTTAAGGATGTTGACAAAAATGTAGATCCTGTATATATTCATAGAATCTGTTACATTGATGTTTTTGCTTATCATTTTTGGTTTTCTTCATTTGTTGCTGTAGATTCAAATCACCAACTGTGGTATCTTTTCCTTGTTCCAGTATTGCTTTGCTCTCACCCACTTCCTTTGTGTTGTTACTGGCAAATATATATACAGATCTCACAATACAATTACATACATATTGTCTTATATAATTGACTTTTGAATCACTTAAAAGGTGCTTGGAGAATAAATATGCAATTATGCCATTGTAATTGTCTACCTAGTTACCTTTACTGGTACTCTGTTCTTTGTGTAGATTTGAATTACTTGCTGGGGTCACTTTCTTTCACCCTGAAGGACTTTCCTTAGTATTTTTTGTAAGATAGCTCTGTTATCAACAAATTCTCTCAGTTTTTGTTTATCTGGAAATGTCTTTATTTCATCTTTATTTTTGAAAGACAGTTTTGTTCAACATAAGACTTGATTAGCAGATTTTTTTTTCTTCTACTGTTTTGAATATGTCATTTCACATTCCGTTGCCTTTCAGCCTCCATTGTTTCTGAAAGTTAGCTGTTAATCTTAATAGGGGTCCTTTGTACACACTGTTTTCAAGGTGTCTTTTTTTCTTTTAAGCATGTTTACTGGGATGTGTCTGAGTAGAGATTTCTTTATCCTGCTTGAAGTTTATTGAACTTCTTAAAGCATAGATAATGTTTTTCACCAAATTTAGGAAAGTTTTCAACCATTATTTTAAGAAATATTTGTATTCCTTTCTTTCCTTTTCTTCTGTTATTTCCATTATGTATATTCTTGTGATTAATGGTATTCGACATTTCTTTGAGATTGTTCATACTCCTTCATTCTTTTTTTCTGTTTTTTTTTTTCTGTGCTGTTTCAATAATCTTCTTCCAGCATCAGTCTCTTATACCCTCAAAATTGCTCTATTAAATGAAGTCACATAAATATTTTTGAAACATTGCTTTACACTCATCACTCCCTAACTTGAAAGCTTCTTATAACTCTCCATTTTCTATATTGAAAATAAGTTTAGAGATTGCCATTGATTAGCTATTTTGTACCTCATTAACATTATTTCTCCTATTCCCCTTCATGAATCTTTTAATCTAGTCAAATTGGCCTGTCAATAAAACCAGTTTTAATCTCAACCTCTATGCTTATCACTCATTTCATTATAGTACTTCATAATGTCATTTTAACTTATTTTTTAATATGGTGAATTTTAAGCCTCTGGAATTTAGTTTTTTAATACCCTAACACTTGGTACACTACTCTGAATGTTAGGAATAGTAAGGAATGTAATTGTTGATAATGTTGTTATATACAACATGACATTTAATCATGTTTCAATTACTGACAGTCAATAAGTATAATTGAAGCACAAAAATTCTCTCCCAAGAATAAATAGTTAGAGTTGGAAATTGAAGGAAAATGTTAATGAGAAAATTATGTAATTATTCTTTCCCACTGAAATCAATTGATGACTCTGATGTATATTGATTAAAAATGCTTTAATATGTACAAACAACTGCAAATATACTGTTTTGTTCAATTAATGATTTGACAATTTAGTGAAGTGCTGGATGGAAAAGACATATAAACTAAGGGGAGTGGAACTCTCCCCTGGCTGTGTCACTTTTTTTATTTCTCTCTATTCCCACATCATTACCAAAGCCAGTAATCTCCAACCATCTAGTTCTCAATCTTAAGACTATTGTTCAGGGCCGGGCTTGGTGGCTCACGCCTGTAATCCCAGCACTTTGGGAGGCTGAGAATGGGTGGATCACTAGGTCAGGAGATCGAGACCATCCTGGCTAACACAGTGAAACCCTGTCTCTATTAAAAATACAAAAAAAATAGCCAGGTGTAGTGGCACATGCCTGTAGTTCCAGCTACTCAGGAGGCTGAAGCAGGATAATTGCTTGAACCCAGGAGGTGGAGGTTGCAGGGAGCCAAGATCACACCACTGCACTCCAGCCTGGGCAACAGAGTGAGACCCCATCTCAAAAAAAAAAAAAAAAGACTATTGTTCAAACAAGTTCCTGAGCAAAAGTTTTCTCTTTGTAAGGCATCATGATATACATATAATGTCAGTAATTCTATTTTACATATGGCACAGATATGTATATTTTAGTACAGTGTGAAAGATTATGGTCAATTTTATATTATTTGTTTCTTGTTTAGTAAACATAGGGTAAAATAAAGAAAAGGCAATTTCAGAAAGCATGCCAAGCAGCAGATATTGATTTGTTGTTTAATTCCTTGCCCTTTAAACACGTTAAATAAAACTATCTTGATATCCTGTTTGGATTTGCTTATGTCATTGTGAAGCTAATCTGAAAATTTAAAGCTATATGCATGTAAACATCTCTGTAATAGATACGTGACTATAAACAACTGTGGTAATACAAGAATAAATAAGGGTACTTACTGCAAATGAAAAAGAAACAAACATTGCATTTCAGAACACATGCCAATTTAACCAAAATGAGACATAGAAGTAAACTGAAAGCATAACTAGAAAGATAAGCATGTTATGTGTAGAAGTAGCTTCACTTCTATTTCCTTCTCTTTTTGATCCTTTATTCAAAATCTTATGGAGTCTAAACAGAATAACCCATCCCCTATAAGAAATTATCATTTTTGTTTTATGCAAAATGAATACATCATTAAAATGATTTTTAAAAATCATGAAATGTAGTATTTGTGTTCATTGTCTAATGGAAGTTTTTTTAAAAATGTATTTGATAGAAATAGAATAATTTTGATAGTTCATTATATGCTTTAAATAGCAAGTATTTCTCTGTATGAAAGGAGTTTGCATGTATTATAGATAAAATATTGATCCTAGTATGGATTGTCATTGTTGTCCTAGTCTGTTTTGTGGTGCTGTAACAGAATACCACACGCTACACAGTTTATAAACAAAAGAGGTTTATTTGGCTTATGATTCTGGAGGCTGGAAAGTCCAAGATTGAGGGGCAACATCTGATGAGGGACTTCTTACTGTGTTGTAACATGGTGGAAGGTATCACATGTTGAGAGATGTGCAACAGAGGGAAGGGGCCTGAACTAATCCTTTCATTAGAAACCCACTCCCATGATAACCAACCCATTCTCACAATAACTGTATTTAATTCAAACATGAGGGCAAAGCCCCCATATCCTAATCACCTCTTAAAAATCTCATTCTCAATACTATTGCACTGGGGATTAAGTTTCCAACACATGAATTTTGGGGGACACATTCAAACCATAGAAATAGTAATAAATTTCATTATGTAGATAAGTATGTATGTGTGATCTTCAATTCTAAACTTACTTTGTCTTCAAACTTAAATAATTAAAATAACTCCACATGTAATTAGATTTATGTGTGAAGAATGTAAAGCGATAAAAGTTATATAATTTTACAGGTAATTTTATGAATTATATAGCAGACAAGTATTGCAACTCTAAAGATTATTTACAAATTCAACAAAAATATTAGGATTCATAGACATAAGTTTATCCTGTTATGACAAACACATAATTACATTATTATTCCTTTATCTTTAAATTCCTTTAGTCAAATTTTTTAATTCTTACAGATGAATAGAATTTAAATTAGATTTAATTAAATCTTTTTTTTCTTTAGGAAAAAGTC
Organism: Chlorocebus sabaeus; assembly: GCF_047675955.1. NCBI lineage: Eukaryota > Metazoa > Chordata > Mammalia > Primates > Cercopithecidae > Chlorocebus > Chlorocebus sabaeus. The sequence continues at coordinate 40,826,339 of NC_132925.1, forward strand.
AAAGAGAAGGAAGAAAATCTGAATCTTGTAAACCAATTCTTAAAGTAGAATACAAGACCTGCAAAAACAGGTATGCATTTTTACTTTAGGGAAAGACGGATATGAAGCAGAGACAAAAAAGGCAAATGATCTTTAATGTTAATATATTGTTTAAAGTTTTACATAATTGTAAATACAACTGCATCCTCCATATTAACATAACTGATTTTTTGTTGTCTCATAGACATATCTCTGATAATGATTATTATAAATATTGCATATTACAAGTGTTAATTATTTCAGGATTCTTAATGAGCATTTAGATAAGTATTATACACAATAATTTTAACAGTAAAGGACTTCTGACCGTGCATACTACAAGTAGCAGGATTTATTAAGCAGAAGCAATGTGTCCATTGATATTGCATGTGAAAGACTTAAATACATAACCAAGTCTCTGTACATTAAGATCTTACATTCTGAAGTCAGAAGATTACAGTTTGTTGGAAAGATAAAGTTATGTACCTTAATGTAATAAAAAGTACTAAATTTTAAGATGTTGAAAAATAAAAAAAATTAGTATAATATTATTTTGTGTTTAAAGTAGCCGTATCCGGCTGAGTGCCCTGCCTCACACCTGTTATCCCAGCACTTTGGGAGGCTAAGGCGGGTGGATCACCTGAGGTTAGGAAATCGAGACCAGCTAGGGGAGCATGGCAAAAACCTGTCTCTACTGAAAACACACACAAAAATTAGCTGGGTATGGTGGCACGTGCCTGTAATCCCAGCTACTTGAGAGGCTGAGGCACAAGAATCCCTTGAACCCAGGAGGTGGAAGTTGCAGAGAGCCGAGATGGTGCCGCTACACTTCAGCCTAGGCAACAGAGCGAGACTCTGTCTCAAAAAAAAAAAAAAAAAAGTAGCCATGTCCTATATATCAACAAGTTCCTTTTACCTGGCAATAATAATTAGTGGCAATATGCTCATTCAGAATTACCATAATAAATCTTGCCTAAACATTAAATTTATTTTAATTCAAATTAAATAATCCTACTTTATATTAATAATATGCTCATTTTATAATGTTTTCTTGGTATCATAGGTATACTGAATGTTTGTTTATAACTGCTCTTCTAAAATTTTAATAGTACAAAATTATGGTCATTTTAAACCAGTTATTTTATCTATATATAAATATCTCTTTAGCCTACTATGCATTAACTGATAAAAATGACCAGTGTTTTATACCATTATAAGTATTAGAATGTTTCAAATTTAATCATTATTAATGGAAATATGAAATATATGACATATATTTTGCCTCTTAAAATATTACTTATAGTTTAAGCTTTGCTTGAGTCTTCAGGTTCAAAATTATTTACAATATTTGTTATATGGTATTGCACTTCAAGGATTATTAAGGTGCAGGACACTATATTAACTATTCGTAGCAGCTTGTGGTATTATTTTGTGGGAGTTTTTCACATATATATAAATATATGTATATTTATATATAGTTTATTATACTTTAAGTTTTGGAATACATGTGCAGAACTTGCAGGTTTGTTACATAGTTATACACGTGCCATAGTGGTTTGCTGCACTCATCAACCCATCATCTACATTAGGCATTTCTCCTAATGCTATCCCTCCCCTAGCCCCCCAACACCCAACAGGCCCTGGTGTGATGTTCCCCTCCCTATGTCCATGTGTTCTCGTTGTTCGACTCCCAATTATGAGTGAGAATATGCAGTGTTTGGTTTTCTGTTCCTGTGTTACTTTGCTGAGAATGATGGTTTCCAGCTTCATCCATGTCCCTGCAAAGGACATGAACTTATCTTTTTTAATATCTGCATAGTATTCCATGGTGTATATGTGCTACATTTTCGTTATCCAGTCTATCATTGATGGACATTTGGGTTGTTTCCAAGTCTTTGCAATTGTGAATAGTGCTGCAATAAACATACATGTGCATGTGTCTTTACAGTAGAATGATTTGTAATCTTTTGGATATATACCCAGTAATGGGATTGCTGGGTCAAATGGTATTTCTGGTTCTAGATCCTTGAGGAACTGCCACAATGTCTTCCACAATGATTGAACGAATTTACACTCCCACTAACACTGTAAAAGCATTTGTATTTTTTCTACATCTTCTCCAGCATCTCTTGTTTCCTGAGTTTTTTCTTTTTTTTTGAGATGGAGTCTTGCTCTGTCACCAGGCTAGAGTGCAGTGGCATGATCTCAGCTCATTGCAACATCCGCCTCCTGGGTTCAAGCAATTCTCCTGCCCCAGCGTCCCGAGTAACTGGGACTACAGGCGTGTGCCACCATGCCCAGCTAATTTTTGCATTTGCTTTAGTAGAGACAGGGTTACACCATGTTGGCGAGGATGGTTTCCATCTCTTGACCTTGTGATCCACCCGTTCGCAGCCTCCCAAACTGCTGGGATTGCAGGAGTGAGCCAACACGCCGGCCTGTGTCCCAACTTGTTAATGATGGCCGTTCTAGCTTGCATGAGATGGTATCTCATTGTGGTTTTGATTTGCATTTCTCTAATGACCAGTGATGATGAGCATTTTTTCATGTTTGTTGGCCACATAAATGTCTTCTTTTGAGAAGTGTCTGTTCATATACTTCGCCCACTTTTAGATGAGGGTTTTTGTTGTTTTCTTGTAAATTTGCTTAAGTTCCTGGTAGATTGTGGATATTAGCCCTTTGTCAGATGGATAGATTGCAAAAATATTCTCCCATTCTGTATGTTGCCTGTTCACTCTGATGATAGCTTCTTTTTTTTTTTTTTTTTTGAGACGGAGTCTTTTTCTGTTGCCCAGGATGGAGTACAGTGGCACGATCTCGGCTCACTGCAAGCTCCACCTCCCAGATTCATGCCATTCTCCTGCCTCAGCCTCCTAAGTAGCTGGGACTACAGGCGCCTGCCACCGTGCCTAGCTACTTTTTTGTATTTTTAGTAGAGACGATGATAGCTTCTTTTGCTGTACAGAAGATCTTTACTTTAATTAGATCCCATTTGTCAATTTTGCCTTTTGTTGCCATTGCTTTTGGTGTTTTAGTCATGAAGTCTTTGCCTATGCCTATGTCCTGAATGGTATTGCCTAGGTTTTCTTCTAGGGTTTTATGGTTTTAGGTCTTAAGTTTAAGTCTTTAATCCATCTTGCATTAATTTTTGTATAAGGTGTAAGGAAGGAGTCTAGTTTCAGTTTTCTGCATATGGCTAGCCAGTTTTTCCAGCACCCCATTTATTAAACAGGGAAGCCTTTCCCCATTTCTTGTTTTTGTCAGGTTTGTCAAAGATCAGATGGTTGTAGATGGGTGGAGTTATTTCTGAGGCCTCAGTTCTGTTCCATTGGTCTGTATATCTGTTTTGGCACCAGAACCATGCTGTTTTCATTACTATAGCCTTGTAGTATAGTTTGAAGTCAGGTAGCATGATGCCTCCAACTTTGTTCTTTTTGCTTAGGATTGTCTTGGCTATACAGGCTCTTTTTTGCTTCCATATTAAATTTAAAGTAGTTTTTTCTAATTCTGTGAAGAAAGTCAATGGTAGCTTGAGGGGGATAGCATTCAATCTATAAAGTACTTTGGGCAGTGTGGCCATTTTCATGATATTGATTCTTCCTATCCATGAGCATGGAATACTTTTCCATTTGTTTGTGTCCTCTCTTGTTTCCTTGAGTAGTGGTTTGTAGTTCTCCTTGAAGAGGTCCTTCACTTCCCCTGTAAGTTGTATTCCTAGGCATTTTATTCTCTTTGTAGTAACTGTGAATGTGAGTTCACTCATGATTTGACTCTCTGTTTGTCTGTTATTGGTATGTAGGAATGCTTGTGATTTTTGCAAATTAATTTTGTATCCTGAGACTTTGCTGAAGTTGCTTATCAGCTTAAGGAGATTTGGGGCTGAGATGATGGGGTTTTCTAAATACACAATCATGCCATCTGCAAACAAAGACAATATGACTTCTTCCCTTCCTATTTGAATACACTTCTTTCTCTTGCCTGATTGCCCTGGCCAGAACTTCCAATACTATGTTGAATAGGAGTGGTAAGAGACTGCATCCTTATCTTGTGCCAGATTTCAAAGGGAATGCTTCCAGCTTTTGCCCATTGAGTATGATATTGGCTGTGGGTTTGTCATAAATAGCTCTTATTATTTTGAAATATGTTTCATCAATACCTAGTTTATTGAGAGTTTTTAGCATGAAGGGATGTTGAATTTTATTAAAGGGCTTTTCTACATCTATTGAGATAATCATGTGGTTTTTGTCTTTGGTTCTATTTATGTGATGGATTACGTTTATTGATTTGCATATGTTGAAGCAATCTTGCATCCCAGATATGAAGCCTACTTGATGGTGGTGGATAAGCTTTTTGATGTGCTCCTGTATTCGGTTTTCCAGTATTTTATTGAGGATTTTCGCATCGACGTTCATCAGGGATATTGGCCTGAAATTTTCTTTTTTTGTTGTGTCTCTGCCAGGTTTTGGTATCAGGAATATGCTGGCCTCATAAAATGCATTATGGAGGAGTCCCTCTTTTTCTATTGTTGGGAATAGTTTCAGAAGGAATGGTGCCAACTCCTCTTTGTACCTGTTGTAGAATTCGGCTGTAAATCCATCTGGTCCTGGGCTTTTTTGGGTTGGTAGGCTATTAATTACTGCCTCAATTTTAGAACTTATTTGTCTGTTCAGGGATTTGACTTTTTCCTGGTTTAGTCTTGGAAGGGTATATATATCTAGGAATTTGTCCATTTCTTCAAGGTTTTCTAGTTTATTTGCGTAGAGGTGCTTATAGTATTCTCTGATGGTAGTTTGTATTTCTGTGGGATCAGTGATGATGTCCCCTTTATCATTTTTTATTGTGTCTCTTTGATTCATCTCACTTTTCTTATTTATTAGGCTGGCTAGTTGTCCATGTATTTTGTTAATTTTTTCAAAAACCCAGCACCTGAATTCGTTGATATTTGAAGGGTTTTTCATGTCTCTACCTCCTTCACTTCCACTGTGATCTTTGTTATTTCTTGTCTTCTGCTAGCTTTTGAATATGTTTGCTCTTGCTTCTCTAGTTCTTTTAATTGTGACGTTAGGGTGTTAATTTTAGATCTTTCTTGCTTTCTTCTGTGGGCATTTAGTGCTGTACATTTCTCTCTAAACACTGCTTTAACTGTGTCCCAGAGATTTTGATACATTGTATCTTTGTTCTCATTGGTTTCAAAGAAATTATTTCTTTCTGCCTTAATTTCATTATTTACCTACTTGTCATTCAGGAGAAGGTTGTTCGGCTTCCAAGTAGTTGTGCAGGTTTGAGTGAGTTTCTCCATCCTGAGTTCTAATTTGATTGCACTGTGGTCTGAAAGTGGATTGTTTGTTACTATTTTTGTTCTTTTGCATTTTCTGGGGAATGTTTTACTTCCAATTATGTCGTCAATTTTAGAATAAGTGCATTGTGGTGCTGAGAAGAATGTATATTCTATTGTTTTGTGGCGCAGAGTTCTATAGTTGTCTATTAGGTCCACTTGGTCCAGAGTTGAGTTCAAGTCCTGAATAGCCTTGTTAATTTTCTGTCTCATTGACCTGTCTAATATTGACCGTGGGGAGTTAAAGTCTCCCACTATTATTGTGTGGAAGTCTAAGCTTCTTTGTAGGTCTCTAAGAACTTGCTTAATGGATCTGGGTGTTCCTGTATTAGTAGGATATATATTTAGGATAGTTACCTCTTCTTCTGGCATTGATCGCTTTACCATTATGTAATGCCCTTGTTTGCCTTTTTTGATCTTTGTTTGTTTAAAGTCTGTTTTATCAGAGATTAGGGTTGCAAACCCTGCTTTTTTTTTTCTTTTTTGATCCCTTTACCATTATGTAATTCCCTTGTTTGCCTTTTTTGATCTTTGTTTGTTTAAAGTCTGTTTTATCAGAGATTAGGATTGCAAACCCTACTTTTTTTTTCTTTTTTGCTTTCCATTTGCTTGGTACATTTCTCCATCCCTTTATTGTGAGACTATGTGTGTCTTTGCACATGAGATGGGTCTCCTTAATACAACACACCGATGGGTCTTGACTCTTTATCCTGTTTGCCAGTCTGTGTCTTGTAATTGGGGCATTTAGCCTGTTTACATTTAAGGTTAATATTGTTATGTGTAAATTTGATACTGTCGTTATGATGCTAGCTGGTTATTTTGCCCATTAGTTGATGCAGTTTCTTCATAGTGTCTATGGTCTTTACAATATGGTATATTTTTGCAGTGGCTAGTACCAGTTTTTTGTTTCTATGTTTAGTACTTTCATGAGGAGCTCTTGTAAGGCAGGCCTTGTGGTGGCAAAATCTCTCTGCATTTGCTTGTCTGTAAAGGATTTTATTTCTCCTTCGCTTATGAAGCTTAGTTTGGCTGGATATGAAATTCTGGCTTGAAAAGTATTTTCTTTAATAGTGTTGAATATTGGCCCCAACTTTCTTCTGGCTTGTAGGGTTTCTGCAGAGAGCCCTGCTGTTAGTCTGATGGGCTTCTCTTTGTGGGTAACCTGACCTTTCTCTCTGGCTGCCCTTAATATTTTTTCCTTGATTTCAACCTTGGTGAATCTGACAATTTGTGTCTTGGAGTTGCTCTTCTCGAGGAGTATCTTTGTGATATTCTGTTTATTTTCCAAATTTGAACGTTTTGCTTGTCTTTCTAGGTTAGGGAAGTTCTCCTGGATAATATCCTGAAAAGTGTTTTCCAACTCTGTTCCATTCCCCCCGTCACTTTCAAGTACACCAATCAAATATAGGTTTGATCTTTTCACATAGTCCCATATTTCTTGAAGGCTTTGTTTGTTCCTTTTCATTCCTTTTTCTCTAATCTTGTCTTCATGCTTTATTTCATTAAGTTGATCTTCAATCTCTGATATCCTGTCTTTCGCTGATCAACTCGGCTATTGAGACTTGTGTATGCTTCACATGCTGTGTTTTTCAGCTCCATCCGGTCATTTATCTTCTCTAAACTGGTTATTCTAGTTAGCAGTTTCTCTAACCTTTTTTCAAGGTTCTTAGCTTCCTTGCATTGGGTTAGAACATGTTCCTTTAGCTCAGAGGAGTTTGTTATTACCCACCTTCTGAAACCTACTTCTGTCAATTTGTCAAACTCATTTTCCATCCAGTTTTGTTCCCTTGTTGGTGAGGAGTTGTTTCCATCCAGTTTTGTTCCCTTGTTGGTGAGTTGTTGTTTCCATCCAGTTTTGTTCCCTTGTTGGTGAGGAGGAGGAGGAAAGGCTTTCTGGTTTTTGGAATTTTCAGCCTTTTTACACTTTTTTTTTCTCATCTTCATGGATTTATCTACCTTTGGTTTTGATGACCTTCGGATGGGGTTTCTGTGTGGACGTCCTTTTTGTTGATGTTGATGCTATTCTTTTCTGTTTGTCAGTTTTCCTTCTAACAGTCAAGGCCCTTTTCTCCAGGTCTGCAGGAGTTTACTGGAGGTTCACTCCAGACCCTGTTTGCCTGGGTATCACCATGGGAGGCTGCAGAATAGCAAAGAATAATGCTGCCTGCTCCTTCCTCTGGAAGCTTCATCCTAGAGGGGCACCTGCCAGATGCCAGCCGGAGCTTTCCTGTAAGAGGTGTCTGTTGACCCCTGTTGGGAGGTGTCTTCCAGTCAGGAGGCATGGGTGTCAAGGGCCCACTTGAAGAAGCTGACTGTCCCTTAGCAGAGTTCAAGCACTGTCCTGGGAGATCTGCTGCTCTCTTCAGAGCCAGAAGGCAGGAACATTTAAGTCGGCTGAAGCTGTGCTCACAGCCACCCCTCCTCCAGGTGTCTGTCCCAGGGAGATGGGAGTTTTAGCTATAAGACCCTGACTAGGGCTGCTGCCTTTCTTTCAGAGATGCCCTGCCCAGAAAGGAGGAAGCTAGAGAGGCCCTCTGACTACAGCTTCTTTGTGGAGCTGCAGTGGGCTCTGTCTGGGTCGAACTTCCTGGCGGCTTTGTTTATGCTGTCAGGGCAATAAGGCCTACTCAAGCCTCAGTAATGGTGACACCCATCCCCCCACCAAGCGGGCACTTCCCAGATCGACCTCAGACTGCTGTGCTGGCAGCGAGAATTTCAAGCCGGTGGATCTTAGCTTGCTATGCTCTGTGGGAGTGGGATCCTCTGAATTAGACCACTTGGCTCCCTGGCTTCAGCCCCCTTTCCCAGGGATTGAATGGTTCTGTCTTGCTGGCATTCCAGGTGCCAGCGAGGTATGAAAAGAAACTCCTTCAGCTAGCTCGGTGTCTGCCCAAATGGCTGCCCAGTTTTGTGCTTTAAACCCAGAGCCCTGATGACGTTGGCACCAGAGGGAATCTCCTTGTCTTCGGGTTGTGAAGACCATGGGAAAAGTGTAGTATCCAGGCCAGAATGCACTGTCCTCACAGCACAGTCCCTCACAGCTTCCCTTGGCTGGGGCGGGAGTTCGTCGACCCCTTGCGCTTCCCGGGCGAGGTGATGCCCCACCCTGTTTCTGCTCACCCTCCATGGTCTGCACTCACTGTCTAATCATTCCCAGTTAGATGAGCTAGGTACCTCCGTTGGAAATGCAGAAATCACTCACCTTCTGCGTTGATCTCACTGAGAGCTGCAGACCGGAGTTGTTCCTATTTGGCCATCTCGCTAGCCCAGATTCTGCTTCACTTTTATATATTTTTTAAAATCTTTTCTTTTTCCTTTAGTTTTGGGCCACGAGGATTTCTTATAATTTTTATTGTGTTATCTACTAGTATCCAAACTTTTGATTTTCTTTGGACTTAGAAACTTGAAAACCAAACTTGTAAAATGAGAGCAAATAGATTCATATAAAAGCCTGAGAGGTTCTTCCATGACAAAGTGTATATGCATGGACTTTATGACATCTATTTTATTGCTCAGAAGTCTTTTAAAATATGTATTTCTGTTGGATTCTCAACAGTATTCAGTTTAATTCAGTTAAAACAACATTCAATAGTTATTACTATAGTTTAGTAGTTATTACTATATAATATATAGTATAATATATATTTTATTTAATATATTTATATAATTTAAATTATTTATATAAATATAAATGTAAATTTAAAATATTTAATATATTTATATATAATAATATACTATATATACTATATATAATATAACATGTATTTATATTATATATAGTATAAATTATACAATATAGCATATTCTATACTACAGAGTATACTACATAGTATATTATATGATATGCTATATAATACATAGTACTATATATAGTATAATTTAGTTGTTATTACTATATACCGTGTACTATACAATTTGTTTGATGTTCCGAAATAAGATTACTGCTCGCTTTTGAATTTGTTATGTTCTAGCAGTAGAGGCAAGGACATAAACTAGTGGTTTCTATACAACATAGAAGTTACTTTTGTAGAGATATGCTATGAGAGCACAGAAAAAGAACACCTAACCCAGCCTTGAGGGGAGTAGGGAGGAGAACCATGAAGAGAGAAATCAGGAAAATTCTTTGGCAAGGAGATGCCTGAGATGGGACTTTAAGGATTGACAGATGTTGCCAAGCAAAGGGAGGAAGAGACAAAAGTGAAGAGAACATATTTTTAGAAATCAAAAACTCAAGTTAAGGCAGTGTAAAATAATTAAAATCATTGGCTTTGAAGTAAGACAGTTGTGTGACCTTGAAAAGTTTAATTCTTTTAAAGTTTAGTTTCCTTATCAACAATACCTATCTCACTATGATATTCATGAGAATTAAATGAAATAATGGATACAGCCTGTAATGTTTTCAGTTTGATGAAGACACATAGTGGGTTTCTTAATAGATATGTTACTATTATTGTTGTCATCATTATTTCATATTGTTAAAATTTTTCAAGTTTTCTTAGTTTTTTGCTAGTCAATAATACAACTATGTGTAAATTAATTCTTCATAATTGTAATGTGAAATAATCATATTATTGATCATAATTACTGTCATCCCACCTACGTGTACATTAGTACATTGCTTCTATTTTTTGTGATTACTACTTTATTACCTCTGGAGCTTAGCACACAAGGAGATTAAAAAACAGAGGGGCAGTGAAGTTAAGAATACTAAAATTTATTGCCACTGCTAAATGGGCCAGTTAGGAAGTAGAATTATATAGCTATAACCCTGCTCCACCTATTATACAGCAGAAACTGTACAGTTAAAAGTCAGGATGACTGTCATAGAAACAGGAACCTTAGGAAGAGCTCTACCATATGAACTGCAGCCATAGAGTCTCTTATTGGACTGCATAGGTAGCACATGTAAGGGATGTGTTTTCTTCTTAGTTTTATGTCAGACCAGCCAATTGCAGACTTGCTTTACATTTCCAGGCATAAACAGCTATGTATATGGGAATCATGTATCCCCAGTCACCAATTTACTTACTGACACTCCAACTGAGATGGCCTCTAGGATTAATAATTTTATCCTCTTCAAGATAGGAATATTGATGTATTTATTATTATTATTATTATTATTATTATTATACTTTAAGTTCTAGGGTACATGTGCATAACATGCAGGTTTGTTACATATGTATACTTGTGCCATGTTGGTGTGCTGCACCCATCAACTCCTCAGCACCCATCAACTCATCATTTACATCAGGTATAACTCCCAGTGCAATCCCTCCCCCCATCCCCACTCCCCATGATAGGCCCCGGTGTGTGATGTTCCCCTTCCCAAGTCCAGGTGATCTCATTGTTCAGTTCCCACCTATGAGTGAGAACATGCAGTGTTTGGTTTTCTGTTCTTGTGATAGTTTGCTGAGAATGATGGTTTCCAGCTGCATCCATGTCCCTACAAAGGACACAAACTCATCCTTTTTTATGGCTGCATAGTATTCCATGGTGTATATGTGCCACATTTTCTTAATCCAATCTGTCACTGATGGACATTTGGGTTGATTCCAAGTCTTTGCTATTGTGAATAGTGCTGCAATAAACATACGTGTGCATGTGTCTTTATAGCAGCATGATTTATAATCCTTTGGGTATATACCCAGTAATGGGATGGCTGGGTCATATGGTACTTCTAGTTCTAGGTCCTTGAGGAATCGCCATACTGTTTTCCATAATGGTTGAACTAGTTGACAATCCCACCTACAGTGTAAAAGTGTTCCTATTTCTCCACATCCTCTCCAGCACTTGTTGTTTCCTGACTTTTTAATGATTGCCACTCTAACTGGTGTGAGATGGTATCTCATTGTGGTTTTGATTTGCATTTCTCTGATGGCCAGTGATGATGAGCATTTTTTCATGTGTCTGTTGGCTGTATGAATGTCTTCTTTTGAGAACTGTCTGTTCATATCCTTTGCCCACTTTTTGATGGGGTTGTTTGTTTTTTTCTTGTAAATTTGTTTGAGTTCTTTGTAGGTTCTGGATATTAGCCCTTTGATGAGTAGATTGCAAAAATTTTCTCCCATTCTGTAGGTTGCCTGTTCACTCTGATGGTAGTTTCTTTTGCTGTGCAGAAGCTCTTTAGTTAGTAATTAGATCCCATTTGTCAATTTTGGCTTTTGTTGCCATTGCTTTTGGTGTTTGAGACACGAAGTCCTTGCCCATGCCTATGTCCTGAATGGTATTACCCAGGTTTTCTTCTAGGGATTTTATGGTATTAGGTCTAACATTTAAGTCTCTAATCCACCCTGAATTAATTTTCGTATAAGGAGTAAGGAAAGGATCCAGTTTCAGGTTTCTACTTATGGCTAGCCAATTTTCCCAGTATCATTTATTAAATAGGGAATCCTTTCCCCATTTCTTGTTTTTGTCAGGTTTATCAAAGATCAGATGGCTGTAGATGTGTGGTATTATTTCTGAGGACTCTGTTCTGTTCCATTGGTCTATATCTCTGTTTTGGTACCAGTACCATGCTGTTTTGGTTACTGTAACCTTGTAGTATAGTTTGAAGTCAGGTAGCATGATGCCTCCAGCTTTGTTCTTTTGGCTTAGGATTGTCTTGGAGATGCGGGCTCTTTTTTGGTTCCATATGAACTTTAAAGTAGTTTTTTCCAATTCTGTGAAGAAACTCATTGGTAGCTTGATAGGGATGGCATTGAATCTATAAGTTATCTTGGGCAGTATGGCCATTTTCATGATATTGATTCCTCCTATCCATGAGCATGGCATGTTCTTCCATTTGTTTGTGTCCTCTTTTATTTCACTGAGCAGTGGTTTGTAGTTCTCCTTGAAGAGGTCCTTTACATCCCCTGTAAGTTGGATTCCTAGATATTTTATTCTCTTTGAAGCAATTGTGAATGGAAGTTCATTCATGATTTGTCTCTCTGTTTGTCTGTTGCTGGTATATAAGAATGCTTGTGATTTTTGCACATTAATTTTGTATCCTGAGACTTTGCTGAAGTTTCTTATCAGCTTAAGGAGATTTTGGGCTGAGACAATGGGGTTTTCTAAATATACAATCATGTCATCTGCAAACAGGGACAATTTGACTTCTTCTTTTCCTAACTGAATACACTTTATTTCTTTCTCTTGCCTGATTGCTCTAGCCAGAACTTCCAATACTATGTCGAATAGGAGTGGTGAGAGGGGGCATCCCTGTCTTGTGCCAGTTTTCAAAGGGAATTTTTCCAGTTTTTGTGCATTCAGTTTGATATTGACTGTGGGTTTGTCATAAATAGCTCTTATTATTTTGAGATACATTCCATCAATACCAAATTTATTGAGAGTTTTTAGCATGAAGGGCTGTTGAATTTTGTCAAAAGCCTTTTCTGCATCTATTGAGATAATCATGTGGTTGTTGTCTTTGGTTCTGTTTATATGCTGGATTATGTTTATTGATTTGCATATGTTGAACCAGCCTTGCATCCCAGAGATGAAGCCCACTTGATCATGGTGGATAAGCTCTTTGATGTGCTGCTGGATCCGGATTGCCAGTATTTTATTAAGGATTTTTGCATCGATGTTCATCAGGGATATTGGTCTAAAATTCTCTTTTTTTGTTGTGTCTCTGCCAGGCTTTGGTATCAGGATGATGTTGGCCTCATAAAATGAGTTAGGGGGGATTCCCTCTTTTTCTATTGATTGGAATAGTTTCAGAAGGAATGGTACCAGCTCCTCCTTGTGCCTCTGGTAGAATTCAGCTGTGAATCCATCTGGTCCTGGACTTTTTTTGGTTGGTAGACTATTAATTATTGCCTCAATTTCAGAGACTGCTATTGGTCTATTCAGGGATTCAGCTTCTTCCTGGTTTAGTCTTGAAAGAGTATAAGTGTCCAGGAAATTATCCATTTCTTCTAGATTTTCTAGTTTTTTTGCGTAGAGGTGTTTATAGTATTCTCTGATGGTAGTTTGTATTTCTGTGGGGTCGGTGGTGATATCCCCTTTATCATTTCTTATTGCATCTATTTGATTCTTCTCTCTTTTCTTCTTTATCAGTCTTGTTAGCAGTCTATCAATTTTGTTGATCTTTTCAAAAAACCAACTCCTGGATTCATTGATTTTTTGGAGGGTTTTTTGTGTCTCTATCTCCTTCAGTTCTGCTCTGATCTTAGTTATTTCTTGCCTTCAGCTAGCTTTTGAATGTGTTTGCTCTTGCTTCTCTAGTTCTTTTCATTGTGATGTTAGAGTGTCAATTTTAGATCTTTCCAGCTTTCTCTTGTGGGCATTTAGTGCTATAAATTTCCCTCTACACATTGCTTTAAATGTGTCCCAGAGATTCTGGTATGTTGTATCTTTGTTCTCAATGGTTTCAAAGAACATCTTTATTTCTGCCTTCATTTCATTATGTACCCAGTAGTCATTCAGGAGCAGGTTATTCAGTTTCCATGTAGTTGAGCGGTTTTGATTGAGTTTCTTAGTCCTGAATTCTAGTTTGATTGCACTGTGGTCTGAGAGACAGCTTGTTATAATTTCTGTTTTTGTACATTTGCTGAGGAGTGCTATACTTCCAATTATGTGGTCAATTTTGGAGTAAGTGTGATGTGGTGCTGAGAAGAATGTATATTCTGTTGATTTGGGGTGGAGAGTTCTATAGATGTCTATTAGGTCTGCTTGCTGCAGAGATGAGTTCAATTCCTGGATATCCTTGTTAACTTTCTGCCTCGTTGATCTGTCTAATGTTGACAGTGGGGTGTTGAAGTCTCCCATTATTATTGTATGGGAGTCTAAGTCTCTTTTTAAGTCTCTAAGGACTTGCTTTATGAATCTGGGTGCTCCTGTATTGGGTGCATATATATTTAGGATAGTTAGCTCTTCCTGTTGAATTGATCCCTTTACCATTATGTAATGGCCTTCTTTGTCTCTTTTGATCTTTGATGGTTTAAAATCTGTTTTATCAGAGACTAGTATTGCAACCCCTGCTTTTTTTGTTCTCCATTTGCTTGGTAAATCTTCCTCCATCCCTTTATTTTGAGCCTATGTTTGTCTCTGCATGTGAGATGGGTCTCCTGAATACAGCAGACTGATGGGTCTTGACTCTTTATCCAGTTTGCCAGTCTGTGTCTTTTAATTGGACCATTTAGTCCATTTACATTTAAGGTTAAGATTGTTATGTGTGAACTTGGGCCTGCCATTATGATAGTAACTGGTTATTTTGCTCGTTAGTTGATGCAGTTTCTTCCTAGCCTCGATGCTCTTTACATTTCAGCATGTTTTTGCAATGGCTGGTACCGGTTGTTCCTTTCCATGTTTAGTGCTTCCTTCAGGGTCTCTTGTAAGGCAGGCCTAGTGGTGACAAAATCTCTAAGCATTTGCTTATCTGTAAAGGATTTTATTTCTCCTTCACTTATGAAACTTAGTTTGGCTGGATATGAAATTCTGGGTTGAAAATTCTTTTCTTTAAGAATATTGAATATTGCCCCCACTCTCTTCTGGCTTGTAGAGTTTCTGCCGAGAGATCTGCTGTTAGTCTGATGGGCTTCCCTTTGTGGGTAACCCGACCTTTCTCTCTGGCTGCCCTTAAGATTTTTTCCTTCATTTCAACTTTGGTGAATCTGGCAATTATGTGTCTTGGAGTTGCTCCTCTTGAGGAGTATCTTTGTGGCGTTCTCTGCATTTCCTAAATTTGAATGTTGGCCTGCCCTACTAGGTTGGGGAAGTTCTCCTGGATGATATCCTGAAGAGTGTTTTCCAACTTGGTTCCATTTTCCCCCTCACTTTCAGGCACCCCAATCAGACGTAGATTTGGTCTTTTTACATAATCCCATACTTCTTGCAGGTTTTGTTCTTTTCTTTTTCTTCTTTTTTCTTTAGATTTCTCTTCTCACTTCATTTCATTCATTTTATCCTCAATCGCTGATACTCTTTCTTCCAGTTGATCGAGTCGGTTACTGAAGCTTGTGCATTTGTCACGTATTTCTCGTGTCATTGTTTTCATCTCTGTCCATTCGTTTATGGCCTTCTCTGCATTAATTATTCTGGTTATCAATTCTTCCACTCTTTTTTTCAAGATTTTTAGTTTCTTTGCGCTGGGTACGTAATTCCACCTTTAGCTCTGAGAAGTTTGATAGACTGAAGCCTTCTTCTCTCATCTCATCAAAGTCATTCTCCGTCCAACTTTGATCCGTGGCTGGCGATGAGCTGCGCTCCTTTGCTGGGGGAGATGCGCTCTTATTTTTTGAATTTCCAGCTTTTCTGCCCTGCTTTTTCCCCATCTTTGTGGTTTTATCTGCCTCTGGTCTTTGATGATGGTGACGTACTGATGGGGTTTTGGTGTGGATGTCCTTCCTGTTTGTTAGTTTTGTTTCTAACAGTCAGGACCCTCAGCTGTAAGTCTGTTGGAGATTGCTTGATGTCCACATCAGATTCTGTTTGTCTGGGTGTCAGCAGCAGAGGCTGCAGAAGATAGAATATTGCTGAACAGCGAGTGTACCTGTCTGATTCTTGCTTTGAAAGCTTCCTCTCAGGGGTGTACTCCACCGTGTGATGTGTGCGGTGTCGGTCTGCCCCTAGTGGGGGATGTCTCCCAGTTAGGCTACTCAGGGGTCAGGGACCCACTTGAGAAGGCAGTCTGTCCCTTCTCAGATCTCAATCTCCGTTTGGGAGATCCACTGCTCTCTTCAAAGCTGTCAGACAGAGTCGTTTGCGTCTGCAGAGGTTTCTGCTGCTTTTATTGTTGTTGTTGTTGTTGTTGTTGTTGTTTAGCTGTGCCCTGTCCCCAGAGGTGGAGTCTACAGAGACTGGCAGGCCTCCTTGAGCTGCTGTGAGCTCCATCCAGTTCGATCTTCCCAGGGCTTTGTTTACCTACTTAAGCCTCAGCAATGGCGGGCGCCCCTTCCCCAGCCTCGCTGCTGCTTTGCCAGTAGATCGCAGACTGCTGTGCTAGCAATAAGGAAGGCTCTGTGGGCGTGGGACCCTCCTGGCCAGGTGTGGGATATAATCTCCTGTTGTGCCCGTTTGCTTAAAGCGCAGTATTGGGGTGGGAGTTACCCGATTTTCCAGGTGTTGTGTGTCTCAGTTCCCCTGGCTAGGAAAAGGGATTCCCTTCCCCCTTGCGCTTCCCAGGTAAAGCAATGCCTCACCCTGCTTCAGCTCTTGCTGGTCGGGCTGCAGCAGCTGACCAGCACCGATTGTTTGTCACTCCCTGGTGAGATGAACCCAGTACCTCAGTTGAAAATGCAGAAATCACCTGTTTTCTGTGTTGCTCGCGCTGGGAGCTGGAGACTGGATCTGTTCCTATTCGGCCATCATGAGGAATATTGATGTATATACTGACTACCATTAGAATTATTAGGTTCTCTTAAGCTAAAGAAAATTATTTTCTCTTATGGCGAGTGATGATGAGCATTTTTTCATGTGTCTGTTGGCTGTATGAATGTCTTCTTCTGAGAAATGTCTGTTCATATCCTTTGCCCACTTTTTGATGGGGTTGTTTTTTTCTTGTAAATTTGATTGAGTTCTTTATAGGTTCTGGATATTAGCCCTTTGTCAGATGAGTAGATTGCAAAAATTTTCTCCCATTCTGTAGGTTGCCTGTTCATTCTGATGGTAGTTTCTTTTGCTGTGCAAAAGCTCTTTAGTTTAATTAGATCTCATTTGTCAATTTTGGCTTTTTTTGCCATTTCTTTTGGTGTTTTAGACATGAAGTCCTTGCCCATGCCTATGTCCTGAATGGTATTACCTAGGTTTTCTTCTAGGGTTTTTATGGTGTTACATCTAACATTTAAGTCTCTAATCAATCCATCTTGAATTAATTTTCGTGTAAGGAGTAAGGAAAGGATCCAGTTTCAGCTTTCTACTTATGGCTAGCCAATTTTCCCAGCACCATTTATTAAATAGGGAATCCTTTCCCCATTTCTTGTTTCTCTCAGGTTTGTCAAAGATCAGATGGCTGTAGATGTGTGGTATTATTTCTGAGGACTCTGTTCTGTTCCATTGGTCTATATCTCTATTTTGGTACCAGCACCATGCTGTTTTGGTTACTGTAGCCTTGTAGTATAGTTTGAAGTCAGGTAGCGTGATGCCTCCAGCTT